>NC_133658.1:548270798-548637459 GCF_037893015.1 Macrotis lagotis
GTTGGACAAAATAATTCTGAATTATTACTTTAATTTCCTCCTCATTGGTGTTGAGTTCAACTTTTTCATTTATGATACTAGTTATTTGGTTTTCTTCTATATTTTTTTAATCAAATTGACCAAAGGTTTATCAATTTTATTGTTTTTTTTTCATGAAACCAGCTCTTGTTTTTATTTATTAGCTCAATAGTTTTTTTGGTTTTGATTTTATTAATTTCTCCTTTAATTTTTAGAATTTCTAATTTGTTATTTAATGGGGGGTTTAATTTTTTCTTTCTTTAATTTTTTTAGTTCCATATTTAGTTCAGTGATTTCTTATTTCTCTAATTTATTCATGTAAGCATTTAAAAGCTGCCCCTGAAAGCCACCTTGAGTGTATCCCATAGGTTTTGGTATGTTGTTTCATTATTATCATTATCTAGGATGAAATAATTTGTTCTTTCATTTGTTACTTGATCCCCTCATTCTTTAAAATGAGGTTATTTATTTTCCAATTAGTACTGGGTCTGTATCTCCCTGGCCCAGTATTGTATATAATTTTTATTGCATTATGATTTGTCAAAGATGTATTCACTATTTCTGCCTTTCTGCATTTGATCATTAGGTTATGTCCTAGTACATGGTCAATTTTTGTGTAAGTGCCATGTACTGCAGAAAAAAAAGTATATTCCTTTCTTTCCTCATTCAGTTTTCTCCATAGGTCTATCTTATCTAGGTTTTCTAACAATCTATTTACCTCCTTAAATTCCTTCTAGTTTAGTTTATGATTTGATTTATCTAAATCTGAGAGTGGGAGCTTGAGGTCTCCTACATTAGTAGAGCTTTGCTGTCTATATCTTCCTGTAGCTCTTTCAAGCTCTCTAAGAATTTACATGCTGTCCCATTGGGTGCATACATATTTAGTACTAAAAGGTACTATGGTACCTTTTAGGAGGATATAGTTTCCTTTCTTTTCTCTTTTAATGCTATCTTTTTTGCAGCTTCTTTGTCTGAGATAAGGATTACTACTGCTGCTTTTTTCACTTCAGCTGAAGCAAAATATATTTTGCTCCAACCTTTTACCTTTATTCTACATGTATCTCTCTCTGCTTCAAATGAGTTTCTTGTAAGCAGCATATTGTAGGATTCTGATTTTTTTTATCTACTCTGCTATTCATTTACATTTTATCTACTCTGCTATTCACTTACATTTTGCATTAAAAGTTATAATTACTAACTCTTTATCCTTCATGCTATCTTCCTTCTGTTTGCATTTTTCTTCTTTTTTCCCTTTATCCATATTCCTCATTGTTTTGTTTCTGAATACAGCCACCCTCAGTGTGTTTGCCTTCTTATACCACCCCTCTCCCCTTTCTTTCCCCTTTCCCTTTTCCTCTGCTTCCCTTCCTTCTGTTAGTTCCCCTGTTTCTCCCCATCCCCATCTTCCCTCCCCTTTTCCACCTTTAGTGATTGAAAGGTAAGATAAGCTTCTTAACTTAAGTGTGTCTAAGTTAACTTTAAGCAAAGTATAATGAGATAAAGATTCAGGTAGTTCTCACCTCCTCCCTTCTTCCCCTCAATTACGATATGTCTTTTGTACCTCTTGGTGTAATGTGATTTACCACATTTAATGTTCCTCCAATGTCCCTTCTCCTAACTGCCCCACTTTTAAAGGAGGTACTTTTAAAAAATCATTCCATCTCTTTCATAGAAAAGTTGTGAATATCCATCACTTCTGGCTATGTATATTCTCTCTATAATAGAGTTACAATTCTTAAGAGTTATGAGACTCTCTCTCCCAAGTGGGTACATAGCCAGTTTCATCTTATTGGATATCAATTTTTTTCTTTTCATGTGTCTCTTGAGCCTCCTGTTTGATGTCCAAATTTTCAATTTAGCTCTGGTATTTTCATCATGGTATCTTGGAAGTCTCCCATTTCATTAAATGTCCATCTTTTTCCCTGGAAGAGAAGGCTCAGCTTTGCTGGATAGTGGATCCTTGCTGCATTCCAATCTCCCTTGCTCCTTGGAATATATCATTCCAGACCCTTCGATCTTAATGTTGCTATTGCCAGGTCCTGTGTAATCCTTACTGTGACTCTTTGGTATTTAAATTTTTTCATTCTGGATGCTTATAGGATTTTTTTTAAATTTGATAGTTCTGGTATTTGGCCATAGCATTCCTTGGTGTTTTCATTTTAGGGTCTCTTTCTAGAGGGGATCAATGTATTCTTTCAATAACTATTTTGCCCTATGATTCCATGATTTTCTGTCACTAAATGCTGTAATATTAAGTCCACACTTTTTTTTTTTCTCTTCAGTGTTTTCAGGAAGGCCAATAATTCTCAGGTTCTCCAGTCTTGATCTGTTTTTGAGATCAGTGGTTTTGTTTAACACAATCTTGTTGTCTCATAAAGTCATTGTTTCCTCCACTTTCTTTCTTTTTTTAGAGAAGAGTTTTCTTCATTTATCTTTTGCAAATCCTTTTCCAGTTGGTCAATTCTATTTTTGAAGGACTTTCCTATTTGCTTGTGTAGTTTTGACAGAACCATCTTCTTTTTGCATTTGGCCAATTCAGGATTTGAGAGAATCATTTTCTTTTTTCATTTGCCCAATTGAAAATCTGAGAGAGTTATTCTCATTTTGTATTTGTCCAATTGTATTTTTCAAGGATTTGTTTTCTTGTTGTGAGATGTTATTTTTCTCTTACAATGTATTAATTTTCTCTTGAGTTTCTTTTCACAATTTTTCCAATTGAATTTTAAACTTCTTCCTGATTTCTTCAAGGAAGTCTTTCTTGACTGAAGACCAATTCATATTCTCTTCAGCAGTACTAGATTTCTGGGTTAGAATCTGTCCCTTCTAAGTATTTCTCCATGGGCCTCCCTTTACTCTGGCCTTTTTCCATCTTTCTAGGATCTTGTGTTGGGGGGGCTGGCTCTCAGAGGTTTGCTTTTGAAGATCCCAGAGACTTTATTCACTTGGCTTAGAAATTCCAAGGGCCAGCCAGTAGGGGGTGCTGGTTGCTGTCTCTGGAGATTCTGAGGTCCTCAGCAGCAGGGTCTGAGTTGTCCTTGAACACTGGATTGGGCCTGGGGGGGAGGAAGTTGATCTCTTTCAGTTGAGTGAACTCTGTTGCCCTGAAGGGGTGGTGGTGGTGGTGTGTGTGTGTGATGGGGTGGTTGTTTATTGTTTGTTCTAGGCAAAGGCCATTGCTGAAAGTGTGGAATTCAGGTCCCTGGCCCAGCTGGTTGTTCTCCAGGCTTGCTCTGAGACTCTGTGCTGGAACTTACCCTCACATAGCTCCTCTCCCCTCTGGCCAAAGACTCTGCAACTGAAGTTGGATCTTACACTTGCCACTCACTGAAGTCCCTATGGTTGAAGCTAGCCCTCTGTTTTTCCCCAGCTGATGTCCCCACACTCATCCTCTGCTCTCGTCTCCTGTTACCCTAAGACAGACCTTCTTGGTAGGTGTTCTTCTCCTAACTTCTCTTTCTGGGTTTTGTTGATCGAATTTCTGTTAAGAGGCTTCTCTCATGTTACTTTTGAGGGGAAAGAGAAGCACATATCACAGTGCCTGTCTTCTCTCCACCATCTTGGCCAGAAGTCTATTTTGTCTTTAATAAAAAACTTGCTCTCTTTGGAATTAAAAAATAATTTTCTAAATTATATGTTTTCCTACATATATCAAATTTCAAAGGTTTAAGTTTAGAAAGAGTTGTTGGAATGTGAATTTCAAGTATGCATTTGTTCTTTTGCTTCTCATTTATTTCTTTATCCATAAATACTGTTTTTAGTGAATGTCAAATTTATTTGTCTTGCATAAACATGACATAACATCAAAATGCTGTAAGAAACAAGAAATATGAGAAATTCAGAGACTTAGATAGACTGATGCAAAATAAAGATAGCAGTCCTGGAAAGGCAATAACCAATGACTGTAATATAATTAATAATATAAGTGAAAATGGCACTATAGGCAGTCTATATGTAAAGCACTATAATGAACTACCACAGTTCCTGAAAACTCAAAATGAACATTCTCTCCTGTCATTAAGAAATGAGGGACTATGAACATGCAATATTGTATATATCACTTAGTGATTTGTCTAATTTCTTTATGTGACTTTGGGGAGAAGAATGGGTTAAGGAAAAATGACTGGTTTTGGCAAGTATAAAGAATGCCTCTTTTCTTGGAGAATTATGTTATTCATAAATACTTGTTAACTAATTGGGATTAATACTATAGTTTTTGTGTGATAGAGAACAAGACTTGGAAATTCATTAAGACATAAATATTCATGTATCAATACACCCAAAAAGGTTTAAACAAGATATATTAATGTTCTACTTCAATTCAATTCAATAAGCTTTTATTAAGTACGCATTATATGCTGGGCACCATTTCTAGGTACTGCGATACAAAAAAGAGGCTAAAGATAATCCTTGTCTTCAAGAAGGTTATAAACTAATAGAGGGGGACAATGTGCTAACAAATTTAAACAAAGCAAGAATAAATAGAAAATAATTAAGAGAGAAAATACTGGACTTAAAATGGATTATGAAGGGCTTCCTATAAAAAAGGAGATTTGGGAAGTTAGAGCACTACAGGCATGGGTAATAGCCAGTGAAAATGCCTAGAGCCAAGAAAGTTTCCTGTTTGTGAAGGTTAATGGATCCAAAAGTGCATGTTGGGGAATAAGACCTGAGAAGCCTGGAAAGGTAGGATGGGGTTAGGTTATGAAGGATTTTGAATGCCAGATAGTACATTTTTCATATGCTCCTAGAGGCATAGGTAGTCACTGAAATTTATTGAGTAGGGGGTTACATGTTCAGAAATACATTGTAGGAAAACTACTTGTTAAATGGAGAATGGATTTGAGTGGAGAGAGCCAGGCAGTTCCCTTAGCAGGTTATTGCAATAACAGCATGAGGTGATACACCTGAGATGTGGCAGTGTCAGAGGGCAGAAGAGGGCATCTTTGAGAGACGCTGCAAAGCTGAAACTGACAGGTCTTTGTAGCAGCTTCTTCTTGGAAAGCATTGTGGGTCCTAGTGTGTTTAGTGATCTGCAGCCCAGGGAAGTATAGCTGCAGAGATGAGCAGCATAGAACTTTGAGAGTCAGTTAGCTTTGTCCTACTAGTGAAAGACTAGTGCTATAAAATCATCATACTGATGGTTAGACCATAGAGAGATAGGTTGGCTTTGCTGTATTGTCTCATTTGTCGCCATAAAATCCCCATACCAATGCTCTGCCTGGAGTTACACCATAGTGCCTCAAAAACATGGGAAAGACCCCATTCAAAAAGTCAAGGTCTCCCCCTATATCTAGACCTGTTACCTATTAGATCAGGCCATGGGATTAGAATGGTTCTGAAGGATGTCTTTGCACAACACTTCCTTCACTATAATAATGTGCTTTTAATGCCATCATTCATTTGATATCATGTTCTTCAATTAAAAAGGACAACAATCAATCAATTAATCAATTGGATAAGGGGAGTGATAGAAGGTAGTCAAAGATAACTCCTAGGTTGTGAACCTGAGGTATTTCCTCTATAGTAATATGGAAAGTAAGAGAGTACACACACATGATTTTTTGGGGAAATGGTAAGTTCTGTTTTAGATATTGGGAATTTAAGATATCTACTGGACATCTAGTTTGAGATATATGAAAAGTGTTTGGAGGTCAGGAGAGAAATTAAGGCAGGAAAGGTAGATCTGGAAATCATCAGCATAAAAATGGTAATTAAATCCATTGAAATTAGTGAAATCACCAAGTGAAGTTATAAAGAAAGTGAAGAGAAGTGAATTAAGGGCAGAACCCTGAAGGACAGTTATATTTAGAGACTGTGATTTAGAGCAGAATCCAGTAAAGGAGAGAGAGAAGAAAGCCATTGGAGAGGTAGGAGGGAAATTAGGAGAGAATAGTGTATCCAAAACCAGAGAAAAGATAGTATCAAGGAGGAAAGAGTAATCAATGGTTTCAAGGGTTGCAGAAATTTCTAAGAGAATGTGGATTGTGAAAAGGCCATTGGATTTGGCAATTAAGAGATAATTAGTATTTTGCATACTAAGTAATTAATTTTGACTTGTAGTCTACTGTTTTCCATATCCATATATATGACTTTTGTTTTCATGTATTAGATATAATCTTTGCAATTTGAAAGCTATAAGGAGAATATTCTCCCTTCCTAAAAGGTAATGTGAAAACTGGAATCCACCTAGAATATCAGCAGATTAAGTTTTTAGTTTTACTTTCTCTCAACAAATAACAGTATAATTTAACTTTCCTGAAAGAGTCAAAATAAGGCCTTTCATACTTCATAGGATACTAGATTCTTAGTTGTAGATTGATTCAACTGCTTACCAAGACAAGTAAAGGAATGACTTGTATGTCAGATATTTCTCTCCCAGAAGTGAACTTGCTAGGGAAAATACATCGTAGCTAACATTTTGTTTGTGCTTACTCTCCAGGGAAACTGAATTATAGAAAGAAGAATTTGGCCTTCTTCCAAGGATGAGCATTTTTTAACTTTAGTTCTCGTTATATTTTATCAATAAATATCACTTTGTGAAAGCTAGTTGATGTAGATTTATTTTTAGTGATATCAAGGATAGAGTCACTAGTCAAGGTAATGTTGAGTTAATAATCCTAGATAATTAATAACAAAGACAAATCTACATTAGATAGAATAGGGGAAATTTTAATTGGAAATGATAATGGGAGGATACTAATACAGGATAAGGTCTTGTGAGTGGGTGACTTGGTAATTCTTAGAACCCTGAAAGGTGAAGTAGAATTTATGCTTTAGGGTTCTGATTTGTGACTACAATTTATAGTTGCAATAAGGATCCTCTGGTGTCCATATGTCCTAAAATTCCCTTGGCTGATTCTAAGAATATGAATAAAGAATTTCAGTGAATGCTGTCATTGTGGCTGACTCCCTTTTATCATCTCACTTGATTGAGATTCAGTAAACAAGGTAAAAGGAAGACTTTATCCTTGGATGGGAGTTAAAATTGTTTTGAAATGATATGAAAAGCAAGCTAGGGTTCTTAAATTTATTTGTTATCATGAATCCCTTGGAAATCTAGTAAACTTTTGAATTTTTTCTAAGGATACTGTTTTTAATTTAAAATGCTAAAAATCATTTGGAAGTTGATGAAAATAAGGATGCAAATATTTTTTATTTCTAATCCATGTTCATGGATACTCTGAGGTCTATTCTCATTTCTCCTCCCAATTTTTCCTCCACCTCCCTTAATTTCTTTTCAGCTTTTTTTGAGCTTATCTGTAGTCTGAGCCCATTTTCTATTTCTCTTGGAGGTTTTGGACACAGAAACTTTGATTTTGTTGTCATCTGAGTATGTGTTTTGATCTTCCATAGGACTAAAGTAATTCTCTATGGTCAGATTCTTTTTCTGCAGTTTACTCATTTCCTCACTCCAAGACTAGTTGACAGCACTTCCAAAGATTTGGAGTTGGTTTTTTTTTTGGGACACAGACCTGGGATCTTTATTCCTCCAAGGTCTTATGCTCTCTAGCCTGTGCTTTGATATGTAGATTGACCCCCTCTGCCCTGGGGCTATAAGGAGAAATGCAGCTTGGTTATTTAGTAAGGAAGCCCAAACTGCAATGTAGGCAAACAGCAGAGTCCTACCCCTGGGAGAGCAGAGAAATCTCCGCAGACTTCCCTTACTGCCTCTGGGGGTGCAGGCTGCTTTCTCCCGATTCTCGAAGCAGATTCTGCGGCCATGCTCCTCACTCCACACTCACCCAGGTGCAGCAGAATTCTCTCTCTGCCCCTTCAAGCTGTTGCTGGTGATCTCTGGGTTGCTCTGGGCTGGGCTGCACTGGACTGGGCTGTGCTGCAGTTTTTTTCCCAACCCCCAGTCCTGGTGAAGCACACCTTTCCCATGGAACTTCTAGGTTGTCTTGGACTGGGAAAATGTATCACTCAGTCTTTCTGTGGGTTCTGCCCCTCTAAATTTTGGCTAGAACCATCCGTTGCTCATTTTTTGGGGGGTTGGGGGCTTGGAGTTCCCGGGAAATGCTGTCTTCATGCCACCATCTTGGCCCCGCCCCTGAAACATAATTTTCAAAGAAACATGGGAAGACTTCTATGACCTACTGCAAAGTGAAGTGAATTAAGCAATAGAACAATTTATACAATAAAAGGAACATAGTAAAAACTAACAATTTTGAGGAGTCTAGAATTTTTGAGTGCCTTTTTCTGATTGGAACTAGAATAAGGTTAGTGTGAGCAGGATCCCTGGAAAGATAAAATAGATTTCTTAAAACAACAACAGATAAGAAGATAATATAAAAAAAGAAGATACATGATTGAGTTTTAGTATGTATCATCTAGTGATGATAAAATAATCATTTTTTTAACCTAGGGATAATAATTTAACCTTCACAGGATTAAAACTCAAATCCTCTCTTTAGCAAGATTAGCTCAAAAGAACAATCATCACTAGTAACTGGAATTTTATATAACAAAGGGACCATCCATACAACACAAATCAATCATTTTGTTCTGCCCCTTTTAAAAGGTCAATCACTACAAAAATTCAATTCAACTTTTTTTTTTTGGTGAGGAAGAGGGAAAATCATCCTGATTATGAAGCTTTTGACTCAGCTATTGTTAGTCTGTAATAAATTTATAGGACAAAGTCCTCTGCAGACTTATGTAGGACTGGGAGAGATGGTCTACTGGCATATTCATAAGAAAAATGCTTTGTCCCTTAAAGCACCAGAGGTTAATTTGATCTCACTGCATAGAATTGAAGCAGGGAAACTAGGAGGTTGTGATCAGAAATTTTTGTTCAGCTGTATATGTCCTGCAGCATGGTACATTTTTATTGTAAGATAAAATCTTTTCATTTTCAGTTGACAGTTACATTTGGAATTTAATTTGTGTTTATATTTCTATGGATCCCAAGTTTGCCTTAGAGTCCCTGTTTACTTATAATGAAAAGCTATTTCAGAAGTTCATGGAAAATGATGGAAAATGTGATGATCACCTTGCTATGTCTTTGGGTTGAGTTTATAGGTCCATGAAAAATTGAGTCTGGGATCATAAAATTGGCTTGCTTCATATCACCTGGCAATATTGAAATCACTCAAAGGATAAAATGAACCTGTGCCTAATAGATGCACCTGCAGTTTTGAGGTTTTGTCCATAGTGCAGAAGGATCAAAAAGCACCAGCTGCTCTTAGATCTGCATCATGAAAATTCGCCTTTCCTGCTTTGATATCCTAATATTATCTTCATGCAATATACGTTGTACCTAGTATTTCTTGGTCAATCAATATAAAAATTACCAAGAATCAGAATTAGTTAATTTTATCATCCTATTCTGAAGAGTTGGCTGTATATAGAAGTTGCAATTCTAGTACTCTTCACAAATTACCGGAGGTATCCCTTTTTTCTACTATGACTAGGTTTGGATCAGTGTTGAACATTTAATCATGAAATGATTCCACCCTAGTTAAAATGAATTGCTTTTCACAGATAAAATCCTTTTCTATTAGTTGGAATGCTATGACTGATTCTTAAAAATTGTTTGTAGAAGAGATTATATCTATTATGATGGCACACACTTGTAATTTCTGTTATTAGGGAGAAAGAGACTGGGAGATCTCTTTAGCCCCAGAACTAAATCTGATTAGGTCTCTACTAAGCCCAGTATCATTATGGTGATCTCCCAGGAACCTGGATCCACTAGTTTGCCTAAGAAGAGCTAAACTGACCCAGATTGGAAATGGAGCAAATCAAAGCTACTATGCTGATCAGTAGTGAGATTGACCCTCAGATAACTGTTTCACTTCCATCCTGCTTGAAATAAAAAGACTCATCTCAAAAACAAAATAAAAAGATTATGTATTCCAATAAATGTTCCGGAAAATCTTGTGAAATAAACAATTGCATTTTTGTTTGACAGCAAAGCACAAGTGTTAAATCCCCTAATAGTTATATTGACTTGAATTGTTTTTCTCCCTAACACAAAAATCAATCTGTTGTGTCTTTATTCTACTTAGTTTTCTAAGGAAAGGAAGTTTAAGAATTAGGAATATAGTTGCCTATAAAGTTAGGGGTTTACAGGTTATGAAAACTTGGATGCAAGAGGAAAAACAAAACAATTGAACCGTTTCTCAAAATGCTACAGTGAACTGTAGAAATTAGTATTTTGTCCTAGTTCCTCTACTTCATTCTATTCAACACAGCATGACATGATGAAAAGAAGATTGTACTTGGTTGACACTAAGCTGTGTGAACTTGTGCAAGTCACTTAAGATCGCTAAATTTCAATTTCATCATCTATAAAGTGAGAAAAATAATATTTGTCCTGTTTATATTATAAATCTTAATAAATTTGAGTCAATAATGATATAGTCTGAGATTCAGTTCTAGTCTTAATATAAAGTCCAATATTGCCTTCTTCTCCATTTTTTCATCAAGAATGGAGAAATAATAAGCAGAAAAGATATTGCCATCCCTGTTCTGAGATCTTGATGACCATCTTTTGTGAAATGAAAGGAGGACAATCCATGTATATTGTGTCCTCTCTATTTTGGATTTTCCTTTCTCTTTTTCTCAAACAGTTGCACTGGGATTCTGAGCAGCAAGTATACACAAAATGCTAGAATAGTTAGAACTAGGTAATCAGAGCTGAAGTCATGGTTAGCATTTGTCATCATCAACTGGGGTGTCAATAACTGGCTGTTGAGCTAAGGTAACACTATCTTCTTCACTTTCTTTCTTCACAGATTATCTCCTCATTCCTTTTCCATGATCCATTGGTATGTGTACTTGGGAGGTCTCTTGACTCAACTCAAGAATCAGGAAAAAAGACACAGTTTTTTGCATTTTGTTCTGTTATTAAAATCTATGTGATCAATGAATATTTGAATCTATACAGTGGAAAGTGAACTAAGTGGAAAACTGAGGATTGAAAGCTTTTGAGTAAGCTACAAATAGTCTATTTCATATTTCAACTTTTGAACACTATTATTGGTTAGACAAAATTGTAACTCAGCAAGAGTTAAAAGAAACCACTTCTGTTCCAAGCATAGGAAAACAGTCCTGCCATGCTGATGGGGGAAGAAACCAAAATGTTTGCAGGCTTCACTGTTCTTTAGTGGGCAGCAGGGACTGGAAAACTTGTTTAAAAATGATTACTCTCTGAGCCAGAGGGGACTTGGCTCAAGTTGAGCATCACTTGGTGGGTAACTCACACATTGCACTTGTTGCTAAATTGTTTCAGTCATGTCTTCATGGCCTCATTTTGTGATCTTCAGGGCAAAGACAATGGTGTGGTTTGTCATTTTCTTCTCCAGCTGATTTTACAAATGAGGAAACCAAGGGAAACAAGTTTAAATAATTTACCCAGAATCATACAATGTCTTAAGGGTCAAATTTGAATTCAGGTCTTCTTGATTTCGGGCTGCAAACTATGCCAGCTTGCATTGCGCTCTAAGTTTATTTAAAGTTCCTTGCTGGACAATTAAATCAGAGACTTTCTTGATATAAGGAAGAGTTTGTTGAGTTCATGTATCATATTAACTTTGTAGTTTGGAGCACTTGATTTGTGTGACATTGACAAAATAAGTATGATGGTCTTGACCTCATCTGAACAAAAGACATGAAGGTGAATTCAATTCAATTCAAGGGAGTTCCAGAGACAAAAAGAAACTGACCTCAACCTCCAATGAAGTTCCCTTTTATTGGATGGAAGAATATATGCATGGGTTAAATACATAAAAATAATTTTAGGGTGGGGGAACTGTCAAACGGGACAATTAGAAGAGGTCTTTTGTAGAGGGTGACACTTGAAGTTAAATAATTTATGAGAAAAAATTTAAATCATGTATGCAAGCTATTACTATAATTGTATAGTAATAAGATCTATGTTTACAATGATGAACTGAATGAATTACATTGTTAAGAAAACATACCCTTCCTTCTTGTGAAAGGAAGCAAGAACATCCACTTAATTTTAATTTATCTTTTCAAACACTACAACAGTCCTAACATATTAAATAGTTGAGAAAGCTTTAATAAGCCTTCTAGAGAAGCAGGGCTTCCTTAAACACTGGCTTATCTTGTTTCCAATTGTTTGATAAGTAAACAAACTAGACTTTGCTCATTTTACCTTCTTAGGTAATCGACATAAACATCAGAGAAAACTCTCAGCTTATCTCCGAGTTCTCTGGAAGCTGTCCAAATTATATGTGCCGGTGGAAATGTCTTTATGCTAGTGACAGAATGGCAATGTCATCTCTGCACTTCTTAATATAGCAGATAAGCTTCCCATTAGCAGTCTTAGCATGTGAAAATAAAGCAAATTTGGAGAGATGAAAGCAAATTGATGAAAGCAGTATTGATTAAAAACACAGGTTATTGGGTTCAGTTCTGGGAATTCAATATTGATAATAACAAACTAGAGTTTTTTCAAAAGAAGGCAACCAAGGATACCTTGGCAACTCGAAATTATGTCACAGGAGAATGGAAGGATCAGTAATCTATAGTTCTCAGAGTTCATTGAATTCAAAGGGGTATAGTTCTTGTCATAGAGCAGGTACATGATAAATACTGGTTTACTGAAACTGTGGTCAGTCAAGATTAAATGATATGCTCTCCTCATGTCAAAAAGTAAGGAGACTACAAAGGCAGGACTTTAACCCAGATCTGACAGTTCTTAAAGACTCTTTCCACTCTGTTCTGTTTTCTCTGAAAAAGAAGCAAGTTTGAGCAAATTTGAAAAATAAGTCAGTTAATAGTTAGAAAGGATGTACACTGTGGTCAAGTAACAGAACAAACTTATAAAAGGAATTTTTGGAATGGATAAGACATTAGACTCATGGATAAGATATTGTACTTAGGAAGGATTAAATTCAATTTATGTTTTTAATACTAACAGGATGAACCTGATATTTCTAGTTCTAGGTTTCTTCATTTGTAAGGATTGTACTAAATGGTCTTTTTTTATCCCTTCAGATTCAAATTTAAGGCATCACCTTATGTAATATAATGTTCTCTCTGTTCAACCACTTGTAAATAGTAATAAATACTTGTTTTCCTGAAATATTCTTTTTGTCACAACATTCAGAAACAATCTTGGGGAAATCTGGTTTCAAAAACAACAAAACAGACCTTAGACATTCAAAGTCTTCTTTATTTTCCCTATCTTTTTCAACTCATTTTGACTCTTATTTTTGTTTATTCATTCATTCAGCTATTTATTTATTAATTTTTCCTTGAAAAGAACTTTTCTGTCTCTTTTTTTTGTTCCTATATAGTGGAGTTATTATAGCTCTACAAAATACCATGGAGATATTAGTACTCTCATGGTATCTCAGTAGGAAATCCCACTAGGACTCTTGTTATTGCTCAATAGCGCAGAGAGAACTGCCTATCTGGGAGATTTCTAGTCTAACAGCATTTTTAATTTCTTCCGGGAAATAGAGATGTGTGTACCTAGAAGCCCCCTTAATGTTCTGACTCAGAGATGGCTTCACAAACGAGACCAGTTCAAATCATCTGTCACTATAAGATTGAGAATCTAAAGCTAGTTTTTGGGAAAAAAACTGGGGGAAAATCTCTGCACCATTTTCAGGGAATTTCTAAGAAGGCATTCTTAGAATGTTAATTATTCTGGAAAAATACCTGTCTCCAAAAGCAAAGTTCAAGAAACTGGCCAAGGGGGCGGCTAGGTGGTACAGTGGATAGAGCACTGGCCTTGGAGTCAGGAGTACTTGAGTTCAAATCCAGCCTCAGACACTTAATAATTACCTAGTTGTGTGGCCTTGGGCAAGCCACTTAACTCCATTGCCTTGCAAAAACTATAAAAAAAACTGACCAAGAAATGCCAGCTATCTCAGGAAGAGGAATTCAGGAAGTTGAAGGAACGTCATTTTTAGAGACCTCTTTTTTTTGGGTGGGAGACTGGGGAGGAGTTATTAGAGAATATGTATTGGAGATGGCAGTGTTCTTTGCATTTAGTATAGGGAGTAGAGGGAACTGCAATACCTGCTTTAAATAAGTTGATTTTTTTCTGTTGAAATGAGTTAAATAATGCTTCCCATTTGCTAGACTGAATGACAAATTCGATTTTGTTTTTATTATGCTGAAAATTCTCTTGATGCTCTCAGGAGATCCATAGGGGAGCACTAATACAACATAGCTCTCCATCTCCAATTTAGGAAATCTTGTTGAATTTGCAATGGGGCATAGAGGAGTGGTGGTTTTTGGGGATTTTTATATTGAGGCCACACACACAGCCAATTGGAAGTCTGTAGTTCAGAGAAGAGATTCATTCCTGACTCTTATATGAATTCATATATGTTTCATACATACACATTTTTTTAAAGTTGATGCCATCTTCAGAGAGATCACTCATTCTTTCTCTCTATCACAGTTGTCTGTACAACCACATCAAAATAGACACTGAGTATCCCATTTTCCAAACACAAAGCAAATATTTGCTGCTTGTTGAAATCATCCACTCCCAATGAACAATATTTCAGGCTCAGCAGAGAGATTTGGAACTCTCTTACCTCCCACTATTGTCCTGAACAAATCATCCTCTCCACTGTCATTTCAAACCAGCAACTTTCCTATGATGAGATTATTATGCTTTATCTTATTGATATTCATCACAGCCCCACAGGAAAGGAAAGGAATTTTGTCCAGTCTCATTTCCCATTAGCTAAGGTCTTACACTAAGACAGCCACAAAAGAACTTTGGCTTCTGAATCTCTGTCTGGAGTCTATATTTCATCCTAGAAATCTGCCAAATTCTCTCCCATCTCCAATGCCTCTAAAAATCTCAGTCTCTTTTCTTGAGCTTCCCTGACCTGTCAAAAGAAGCTATAGCTGCCTGGGCTTTCAAGACAGAACTAGGACTTGTAGCCAGTGATGGAAACACACTTACAAGTCTCTGCTCATTTGTCACTGTTGGATCCTCTCCAGGCTCCTGATTCATTTGGATCATTTAAAATCTCTGGACTTGCAGACTTGCAAGGGAAAATGACAGTGACATCTATCAGCAACATATTTTGGCAACTCATAGACAATAGTGTTCTTCTCCCTATTTAACATCATTCTTAGAAATTCTAGATTACTTTATGATAGATTTTAAATTGGAAGAGACCTTAAGAAATCATTAAATTCATCTCTCATTCTAAAGATAAGAAAACTAAGACCCAAAGAGGCTAAATAATTTGTTCAAGGTCATAGAACTAGGAAATGGCATAATTGGGATTAGAACCTAGGTTCCATAACTCCAGATTGGGTATAGCTAAGTGGCTCAGTGGATAGAGTGCCAGGCTTAGAATCAGACAGACTGAGTTCACATAGTGTTTCAGACATTACTGGCTGTGTGACCCTAGGCAGTTCATCTAACTCCTGCTTGTCTCAGTTTCCTCATCTGTAAAATGGGAAAAATAACAGCACCTACCTTGCAGAGATGTGAAGATCAAATGAGGTAATAATTGCCAAATATTTAGCAAAATGCCTGGCATATGGTAAACATTATATAAATGCTACATAAATTTGTTGTGTTTTCAGATTAGCTCATGCTGAAGTAGACTGCTTTTCAGTCAACAAAGATTTATTAAGTGCATGTGAAAATAATTAAATAAAAACCCTTTGAGGTTGTTAGCACTGCTTTATTTAGACTTAAGTATGTGTGGAAAAAAAAGTCATTTAAAAAATTAAAAAAACCTCCTCCCCCCAAACATTCTCATTTATCTATTTTGCTATCTATTTTGAATCTTTCTTCAGTTTTTATATATTTCACTTTCTGGGTTATTTTAAATTTCCCAGCACTGCTAGATTTTTTTCTCTCTCCCTTTAGCACCACTCCCCCCCCCCCCCCCCCCCGAATATTGCTCAGCTCCAATCTATGTTTTATTTTGCTTCCCTTCCTACCCTCCTGGTGTTCTGCCTAATCCCTAGAAGGCACATGCCATTCTCATTCCTTTTTCTTCTTCTTTTCCCTGCTCCCTCCTCCCCTTCCTCTGTTGATGGGAGAAAGTTTTGCTAAAGGTCAAATCCTATTGACTATGTTATCCACTAATGTACAGGATAATAAAACACACACAAATATCCTAAAAGGAATTTTGTATGGAAGTGAGCCAATCATGCATATATGTATATATTTTACTTCCATATTTGGGTTTATTTTTTGCTGCAAGATTTCTTCTCTTGGCTATCCATTCTTTCCCCTTTCAATTATGTTTAAATTGTCACATCTTCTTTTCTTTTTAATGCATTCCCCTCTCTCTTTCCCTTACTCTCATGTCCCTTGGCTCTTTCTGCTTCTCCATAGTGGATCTATCACGTTAAAAGCATTAGGCTTCTGTAGTATTTCATTTTCCTAAGAACCAGCAAAAGGGCTGCTTGCTGTTTTGTGACTTTCATTAAGGTGCATATGCCAAACCAAGGGAAAAAAGGTTAATGCTGATGGACTACATTCTCAGTCTCTGATATCATGGTCTGATTTATCCCATTTCTTCAGGCATCTCATTTGAGGAAGGCAGAGGGGAGGGCAATAGGCTTCCTAGGGTTGGGCAAATTGAGTAACACATTTGCTGAGTAGCATGAATATCAGTGCTTCCCGTATTTGGCACATGGAATATTTTTGAATACCAATCCAAATACATTCAGCTGCTAGATATTTGTTCTGCCTGCTCAGGGCTGCTGCCAGCAGCAGAGTAGAACAGAAGTTCTGAGCTTCGGAAGCATTGCCTTATTTAAATTGCAATTCCATTCCATAGGGATTAGCATGGGCACAGTAGGAGCCTCAGGCCCTGTTGAAGAGGGACTTGGGAGGCAGACACAGGGCCTTCACAGCTCCAGGCCTACCTTCCCTATGAGGTTTCCCCCACTGTTTAAACATATGATGATTTCTCCTACTTTTGCATACTGGTAGAATTAAGTTCATGGAATCATAGATTGAGATTTGGAAGGGATTTTAGACTCCATCAAATTGAACCTTTCCTTTTCAATTTTATGTATGAAAAAATTGAGAATAACTCATAAGTTATTATAGGATAATTTATAAGTATAGTATATAATAATTAAATAACTTGCTCTGTATCCACTGCTAGTAAGTCTCTCAGTAGGGATTTGAACCCAAGTTTTTTTGACTCCAAGTCAAATGCCCCTATACCTATTCACTATACATACTACACTACCTAGACTTTCTTATATTGTTACTTATCTTTTTATCTATGTTATATTTCAAATAGATTTTATAAGTTTCAGAAAGACAATATCTAATATCTCTTTGTAATGCTTGTAGATGCCCTTGAATGAATAGACCTTTAGTGAATATCTGCTATTGCTATGGAACCAATCAACACTTGTTCTCTTTTAGCATCTACCTGCTTCTTTCTCTTTCTCTCATGCATTCATTTTATAGCCTTTGCCTAGCTTCTAGGGAGATGTCAAAGTATGGTGGGTTTCAATTCAGATAATCCAGGGCTGAATCCCAGATTCTGCCAATTGCTGCACATAATGTCTCTGCCTTGACATTTCTTCAATTTTAAAATGAGGGAGGTTGGACTAGATTACTTGTATATTTACTTGTAACACTAAACTTAAGTTCTATTTTCTTTTATTTACTCAGAGAAATAGGAGATCAGCTTCAAAGGCACTTTCACAGGACTGAAGGGAAATGCCTTGAAAGTTGGTAGGAGAGAGGCATGAAATGTATGGAGATTTTAATTCCTTAAAATTCCGGAGGTGAATACTCCTTGAATAGAAATAGAAGGCTGATAGAAATTAGATTTGGATATTGCTTTGAAGAAAAGCTATGAATTGTGGATTGATGTACCCATTAAAAGGTTGTGAGAATGATGGTTGGTATAGTGAGTGAAGGTTTTTGAAATGATCAGAATTTAGGATTTAGAATAATATGAAATAGGAAGTCAATATATGATTCTGGGTGGGGATATGAAAAGACTAGGTCATGGATTAATGAAATTGTGTTTTGTGTTTTTATGGTTTAGAGTGTGTTTGTTGTGTGTGTGTGTGTGTGTGTGTGTGTGTGTATTGGGAGAAGGGGAGTGATGAGTAGCATCTTTAGAGCAGAGGCAGGGGTACCCACCTATTAGAGACTATCATGGTTTGATGCATGCATGTGTTTGGGAAGTGACTAATTCCTTATGTAAGTGGAATTGAAATTACCCATTATAATTGTTGATACCTTAAGTAAGGGGTAGCGAGGGGGTGCAGTGGCTAAAACACTGACCTTGGAGTCTGGAGGATGGGAATTTGAGTTTGACCTCAGACACTTGACACTTACTTTGTGACCTTGGGTAAATCACTTAATCCTGATTGCCTCCCATCTAGGATCATCTCCAAAGTCGTCCTGATTCATATCTGGCCACTGGATCCAGATGACTCTGGAGAAGAAAGTGAGGTTGGTGATGTAGCACAGCACCCTTCACTCAAATCCAGCTCATATACTTGTCATGGCATCACCTCCCTGAATGTTGAGAATGAAAGACAAAAACATCAGTGCTCTTTTCAGTTCTCTTTTATCTGCTGACTTCAGTCATGATGTGAACTTCTTTTGTTTGAGGAAAACAGAGACATTAGTGTATTGTTGATGGAGTTGTAAATCAGTCCAAACATTTTACAAATCTAATTACAATTAAGCAAATAAAGTGACTAGAATTTTCAAACCTTTAGACCCATAGATTTCATTACTAGTCTTGTATTCTAAGGATATCATTGATAATAAGAACATCATTATATATGTTAAATTATTTGTAGTAACTTTTTTGTGATAGAAAAGAGTTGTAAATAAAGTAGATGTCCATTGATTGGTGAAAAAAAACAAATTATGGCATATAATGTATTTAAATATTGTTTGTAAAGAATGATGAAATAAGTTTGGAAGGATTTAAACAAACTGATGGAAAAGTGAAGTAATTAGAACTAAGCAAACATTATATGTTACTAAAGGAAAAGTACAAAAGAAAAGTAAAGTGAAGTTTGCAAAATTACAGAGAACAAACATGACTTGAAAGAAGAAATATAAGAAGTTGTTTCCATTCTTACTTATACGCCTTTACAGATATAAGAAGTCCCCAAGTACACTATGTATACATATTTTTTCAAAGAATTAATCCGCTAAACTGACTTTTTTTCTGTAAAAATATCATTTGTTAAATGTGTTGACTCTCAGGAAAGAGAAAGATCAGGAATACTAGGAGAAATTATGGTGATATTAAAAAAAAACAAAAGAAATAAATAATTATAAAAAACAACAAAAGAGTGAGCTCCTTGAGGGTAGTGAGTGTCTTACTTTTATTTCTAACTTTAGATTTTAGTGTAGAACTTGGTTATGTGGAAAGTTCTAAATAAATGTTAATATCTCTCTCTATATAAGTATGCATATATATTTATCTTATTTTCTATGTATCTACTCATGTATGCATCTATTTATCATCTATCTATCCATTATCCATCTATCCATCTATCAATCTATCTATCATCTATCTTCTCTTCCTTGTAACCTCTCTTAGTATTCAAAGCTTCATCAAGGTTCATTTCTAATTTTCTTCAAGATCACTTCCTACCCAAAGCCTTTTTGATTTCTCCACTTATTAGTTTTTCCTCCCTTTCCTCAACTTCTATATTTACTTATCTATTCCCTATTGTATAATTAATAGAATGTAGGCTACTTGAAGTAAGGGACTATTCAATTGTTGTTTTCTCATGTTGTTATTTTAATCTTTGTAGGCTCCTTCTTAGATAGAGTAGGTGTCATAAATAGTTCTTGAGTTGAATTGGACTGAATTGAAGGCTACTTTGATCCAAATAGTTTTGGCCCAAAGTATGTTCTTATGGTACGTAGTTTATAGTATAAGTTTTAAAAAAACAGAAATATATGAAATTTGTTTGCAATCATTCAGCTGATTAGTGGCAGTGAAGTTCACTTTATTCTCTTCCTTGCTTGAAAAGCATTTGATCTTCACATAAATTTCCTTTCTATGAAGAAATACTTAAGAGCCATCAAGACCACCAACACATTAGGCTTTATAGTGTCTAGAAGCAACCAGAAAGCATTTGCTTCCTACTCTAGAAGTAAGTAGAGATATATTTTTGATCCATAACAGAGAAATCCAAGCATTTTGAATTTGGAGCACTGATAATCTGGGGAAAAAATGTTCCATCTATTGGGAGCTCTGGACAAGCACAGGTAAAGTGATCTACAGGTCTAATGAAACAGGATGGCTGAAAGGAACATAACAGACATGGAGTCATAACTTGTAGGGAAAGAGTGATGCACAGACAACCAGAGAAGTAATGAAGTGGATCATTGATATGCAGGGAAAAACAAAACACCTCCTGTATGCTTCCTATAGAAACCCTACCTGATATAATACTGTAACTGATTAATATAATGCAAGCTCCTGGGTCACAGTTGCTAGCCTATGAGCTTTACAGCTTTCCATGGCCTCTTATATGAGTTTTATTTATTTTTCTTAACTTAAAAATTCAAGTTTTGAATCTGTATACTTTCAAGAGGAGGTGATAACTATAGACTTTAGGTGTAATGGGGTCTATGAGATCCTGATAATCTCTGATTGAGTAAAAACAAGCTAGATAAATGAGAAGTACCTCAGAATGGAGTTGGGTCCTTCATGCTGTGAAGTATCCACTGACTCATTAGGTACAAACACATACACACACACATATACGCACACACAGATAGGTTAATATGTATGTATATACATATATGCATATATGTATATATATATGTATATAGAATATTAATTGCATTTTTCTTTTGAACTACTAATAAATTTTTAAAAATTCTTCCTAGATAAAGATACATATAAAGTGAAATTGTTACTAAATCTCAAATTATTCATGTAGATAAGTTTAGGTGGAGTATTGTAAAGTTTGTTAGTGTAATCACTGTGGATTGTTGATAGCCAAAATATTTTTTTTATTCTTGGGAAAGTCATAGTCTAAGTAATTGATGAAGCATTTGCCAGATATTAACTTCACAATAGATTCTACTATTGCAGGTTCTACTGTGAGAAAATAGATAACAATATCAGTTGTGGTTCCCATATTAAAATTAAGGGCAAAATATAGTGTTAAGACAGCTTATATTCAGCCTACATTGGAGGTTCTGGAAATAAAGCAATATATTGAGACAAGTGGTTTCTAATGTATACCAAAATGTTTTAGAGTCAGGGATAGATTATGTTCACTCAATTAATCAAGTGAATTTCCAGATATTAGGCTACTTGGTAGGATTTCCAGAGTATAAATCACTGTAGTACCCTCTCCTTCCCTTTTAGAATTGAAAAAAATATATAGATGACTCACTAGAAACATGGAAAATGTCCAACTTCCCTGTAGTGCAGTGTGAGTTTATTCAGGGACAAGGAAACAAACCAGAAGGTTCAAGTGACTCAGACAAATCAGGGTCTTTGAAATATACTTTATGACTAAATGTTATCTTGGAATTCCAAGATAACCTATAAATGAGATGTGAATCTATGCCTAGTTTTTGTCATATTGTTTTCCAGTTTTCCCAACAATTTTTGTCAAATAGTGAGTTCTTACCCTGGAAGCTGATGTTTTTGGATATGTCAAATAGTAGATTGCTGTAGTCATTTACTGTGACTTCTTAGAACCTATCTTAACCCACTGATCCAGTATTCTATTTCTTAACCATTGCCAGGCAGTTTTGATGACTGTCATTTTATAATACAATTTTAGATATGGTAGAGATAGTCCACCTTCTTTTGTAATTTTTAAAACAGTTCCCTTGCTATTCTTGCCCTTTTGTTTCTTCAGATGAATTTTGTTACTACATTTTCTAGCTTGGTAAAGTAGTTATTTGGTAGCTTGATTGGTAAGGCACTGAATAAGTAATTTAATTTGGGTAGAACTGTAATTTTTAGTATATTAGCTCAACCTAATCAGAGCAATTGACATTTTTCCAATTATTTATGTAAGACTTCATTGGGGAGAGAAGTACTTTATAATTGTATGCATACAGTTTCTGGGTTTGTCTTGAGAGGTAGATTGTCAAGTATTTAATGTTGTCTATAGTTATTTTAAATGGAATTTCTCTGTCTCTTGCTCTTGAGCTCTGTTTTTCATATATAGAAATGCTGATGATTTATGTGAGTTTATTTTATATCCTGCTACTTTGCTGAATTTGTTAATTGCTTCAAGGTATTTTTTAGATGATTTTTCTCAGGTTCTCTAAGTATATCATTATATCATCTGAGAAGAGTGAATGTTTTACTTCCTCATTGCCAATTCTGATTCCTTCAATTTCTTTTTCTTCTTTTATTGCTACTGCTAACATTTATAATACTATATTGAATAATAATGATGACAATGGGCACCCTTGTTTCACCCCTTATTTGATTGGAAATGCTCTGAATTTATTCCTGTGACATATAATATTTGTTGATGGTTTTAGATAAATACTATTTATTATTTTAAGGGAAACTCCATTTATTCTTAAACTATTTTTAATAGGAATAGATGTTGTATTTTATCAAATGTTTTTTCATCATCTATTGAGATAATCATATGATTTCTGTTGGTTTTGTTATTGATGTGTTTAATTATGTTGTGTGTTTTCCTAATATTGAACTATCCCTGCCTACCTGGTATAAATCATACCTGATCATGATGTATAATCCTAGTAATAACTTGCTGTAGTCTCATAGCTAAAATTTTAATTAAGATTTTTGCATCATTATTCATTAGGGACATTGGTCTATAATTTTCTTTGGTTTGATTCTTCCTGGTTTTGGTATAAACACTATGCTGTTATCATAAAAGGAGTTTGCCAGGACTCCTTCCTCTTCTATTTTTTAAAATAGGTTTTGTAGAATAGGAATTAATTTTTCCTTAAATTGATAGAAATCATTTACAAATCCATCTGGACCTGAAGACTTTTTCTTAGGGATGTTTCTTATTGATGTTTTCTTCAATTTCTTTTCTGAAATGGTGTTATTTAAGTAATTTATTTTCCTCTTCTGTTAATTTGCAGTTTGTATTTTTGTAAAATATTCATCCATTTCACACAGATTATTCAATTTATTGGCATACATTTCAGCAAAGTAGCTCTGAATCATCTCTTCAATTTTCTACTCATTGGTGGTTGGTTCACTTTTTTTCATTTTTTGATACTGGTAATTTGGTTATCTTTTTTTTAAAACCATATTAACCAAAGCTTTGTCTGTTTTATTGGCTTTTTTTTTCATAAAACCAACTCTTAGTTTTATTTAGGAGATCAATGATTTTCTTGCTTTCAGTTTTATTAATCTTGATTTTCAGAATTTCTAATTTGGTATTAATTGAGAATCTTTAATTGTTCTTTTTCTAGTTTTTTACATATGGTTAATGTGATATATTTATCTATCTATCAATTTTTCTACTTTTTTGTTATTCTAAAAAATAGGGTAATAGGAAGGAAAGATACTAAGTGAAATAATTTTTAATTTGAGAAGCATAATTCATGCAATAGTCTATTTTCTTATGGCAAAACTTTCAATAATAGTATCTGCTGCATAGTAAAAGTAAATAATTTGTTTTAAAAAATTAAAAAACCCTAAATGACTGTTGATGAATCTAAGGATTCTATTCCTACTACAAAACCAACAGGGAGTATATGAATCATGTGGAGCATTAAGGAGATAGCAGGAATAAGCATTTCTGTGTGGTCACTGGTAATTAAATGTCAAGGGACTGAACAGGTTCTGTGAACAGATTGGAGGATTTAGTTCACAACTGTTCTAAATGATTCTAATCTCTTCCAAAAATTGTTATGACTGTTCAACTTTTAAAATTTGAAATCAACATTTGGCTCAGGAAAAAAAAAGAAAAGGAAAGGAAAGGATTTCATCCTAGAACTACAAAGCCATGGAAATTTGCAACCTTCTCAGACTCTAGAGAAGCATGGAATGACTTGCAGGATCAGAAGTTGAGTGATGGGCATAGAACCAGTAAAATAACGTACACTTTAACAACAATGTTGTGAGATGATTAACCTTGATGGAAGCAGTTCCTCTCAGTAGATGAAAGAGCTAAGACAACTGCATTAGACTAGCTGGACAATTATCACCATCCAGAGGAAGAAAAACAAAAGAAACCAAAACAACAACAAAAATCAAAACCAGTCCTTCAGAATCTGATGAACATTTTATAAAAATTATTTCTTATGTATTTCTTTCCCTTAATCCTAATTCTAGAAAATGGCTAATATGTAATCAAAAATATCTATGTACAATGCTAACCTGACTGTTTGCCACTGAGGAAAGCGAAGTGGGAAGAGTGGGTAGAAAGAAATTTTGTAATTTAAAAATATACATGTACACATGGATGAAAATAAATAGACAAATTAAAATTTAAATAAGAAATTCGCAACCTTCCAATTAGAAAGAACCCTAAAGTCCTTCCAAGAGACCCCCCCCCCCAATTTTATAGATGCTGAAATGGAGACACTGAAAGTCACTTACTCAAATTTACACAAGAGTCAGTAGAAGAGATGGGACTAGAATGAGTCTATTTTTTTTAAGGATTTTTTGCAAGGCAATGGGGTTAAGTGGCTTGCCCAAGGCCACACAGCTAGGTAATTATTAAGTGTCTGAGGCTGGATTTGAACTCAGGTATTCCTAACTGCAGGGCCTGTGCTCTATCTACTGTGCCACCTAGCTGCCCCATGAGTCTATTTCTCCAGACTCTTTGATCAGTGTTCTTTACTATAACACTGTGAACTCATTTTGTTATTCATGTTGGCCAGGCTCTTGTAAAAGTGAGATTATAATACAATTCCTTTACTTTATTCTGATGGAAAAAGACAATACATAAAAAGGCAGATAGAAAGGGAGGTGCTAGAGATAATGTGTGGGAATAAACTAGGAAATAGTATTAGATGCATAGGCCCCATCAAGATATTGCTATTGTTTGTTTTTCTTTTTCAGTGAACCAAGGATATCATGAGGGTGATTGGCAAGTGAACTGGCTTTAAGTGAGACAGAATTGCAAAACTCATCAGCCTCATTCTCTCCTTCATAGTCATCAGTTGGGATAAAACCCAGGTTCCCAGACTCTAGTCAAAAGTAAGTAAAAGATTAGATAAATAGTATTAAATTTCATTTAATTTTAAATTTTTAAATTTTTAAATTTTTATTTAAATTTTTTTTTTCCTTCAAGAATAGGCAGTTATTCCTGCCTAGGAATAGGGCAGCCCAGTGGCTCAGTTGATGAGTATTTTCCTGGAGTCAGAAAAGGTTGAGTTCAAATTTGGCCTTATACCAGTCACTAGCTATGTAACCCTGGGCAAATCATTTTGCCCTGTTTGCTTCAGTTTCCTTTTCTGTAAAATGAGCTGGAGAAGGAATAGTAAACCACCCCATCAAGATAAAACAAACCTGAACTGTCAGAGTTGGGTGACCTATGGTCAGAGTCTAGATATATAAACTACATGACTAGATCAGATTTTCAGGTATTGTATGGGCTTGAACCTTGCAAGATAAGGCAAAAGCTGACTTGCGACAATTGAAGTTCTGAGAGTAAGACCCCAGGTAATGATTGGAGAGATAATGGTTTGAGAAGACCTGTCATGACTGTAATATACCAGGATGCTAAGATTAGATCCACAGAATCAAGGAGCTAGATGAAACTTTAGATGTTACCTAGTTCAACCTTCAGATATCACCTAGTCCAACATAAATTCCCTTTTCAATATCCCCAGATGGGATTTGTTCAAAGATATTCAGTTATAGGGACATCACTATCTGCTGAGGTAGTTCATTATATTTCAATACAGTTTTAATTATTAGGAAGGTTTTTCCTTATGAATTGTATAGCTAAAACTTGTACTTCTTTTACTTTCAAACATTTGACTAAGTTTTTTCTTCTCTCCTCCAAGAAAAATCATATAATTCCTCTTTCATTTGAATCTTTTAAATGTTTAGAGAATGTAAGCCTGTCCCAGCATGCCCCTTCACACATTCTCATACACATACATACATATGTACATGCATAGAGAGTATCTCCTCTTACAGATTAAACATTTCCAGACCTACCTTCATGATTACATTGAAATCATGGCCCTTCAAAATTTTGGTCTGGTAGTGGTTTGTTTTACTGATTCGTCACATGTGAGTGAAATTAGCTCCTTCTCTCTAGTTTAAGTGAAGTGGAGAGCTCTAACTGTCCTAAAGCTCATTATGCCTCACTAGCAAAATAAGCAGAAATGTCTGACAGAGGATTTGAGATCTTCATTGATTTGGAAGATCCACTATAAATTTCTCCTAAAACACACACATAGCCAAAGTATATTATATTCTGCTATATAATGTAATATAATTAATACAACAAATATAACATACTAAATATAAAATTAATAATATAATTTTTATACATAATAAGATAATATAATAAATATTCTCGGGGAGAGGGAATAGCTTTCTTTTCTTTTTTTTTTTTTTTTTAGCTTTTTGCAAGGCAATGGGGTTAAGTGGCTTGCTCAAGGCCACACAGCTAGGTAATTACTAAGTGTCTGAGACCAGATTTGAACCCAGGTACTCCTGACTCCAGGGCCGGTGCTTTATCCACTGCGCCACCTAGCCACCCCTCCATGGCCAAACAGATGGATGGGGGAGACCCCCAATTCTCCCCCCCCCCAAGGGAATAGCTTTCTTTTTAAAAATATTTTAATTATTTATTTTCCAACTACATGCAGTGGTAGTTTTCAACTATCATCTTTTTTGCAAAGTCTTGAGTTTTACTTTTGTCTCACTCCCTTATTTCCTCTTTCCCCTCCGCCTTAGAGAAAACAATTAAATACAGGCTAATGTATATATAACCATGCTAAATATATTAGTCATGTAGTAAGGGCACAGTCATTCAAAAATATTTCTTATTTTTTCCAGGAAAATAATTGGGCAAAAATATATAGAAGATACTTTGAGGTATCATCTCACACCTATCAGATTGGGCAAGATGAAAAAAAGGGGAAAATGATCAATGTTGGAGAGGTTGTGGGAGTATTGGGACATTGATGCATTGCTGATGGAGTTGTGAAGTAATCCAACCTTTCTGGAGAGCAATATAGAACTATGTCCAAAGAGCAATAAAATCGTTCATACCCTTTGACCCAGGAATTCCAATTCTAGGTCTATATCCAGAAGAAATAATAAAAAAATAGGAAGAGTTCCACATGTTCCAAAAAATTCCTAGCAGCTCTTTTTTAATGGCAAAGAATTGGAAATTGAGGGGATGCCCATCAATTGGGGAATGTCTAAACAAGTTATATTACATGAATACTATGGAATATTATTGTTCTATAAATGGTCAGACTCTAAAGAAGCATGGAATGACTTTTAAGATCTTGTGTTGGGCGGCTAGGTAGCATAGTGGATAAAGCACCGGCCTTGGATTCAGTAGTACCTGGGTTCAAATCCGATCTCAGACACTTAATAATTACCTAGCTGTGTGGCCTTGGGCTAGCCACTTAACCCCATTGCCCTGCAAAAACTAAAAACTAAAAAAAAAAAGATCTTATGTAGAGCAAAGGGAAAAGAACCAAGAGAACAATGTACACATCAACAACAACATTGTGAGATGATCAACCTTGATGGAAGCAGCTCCTCTCAGCAGTTCAGAGAGCTAGGACAATCATATTAGACCGGCTATGGACAATGTTATTCCCATCCAGAGGAAGAAAAAACAAAACAAAACAAAAAACAACCCTTCAGAATCTGATGAACACTTCATAAAAATTATGTAACTCTTTCCCTTAATCCTAATTCCTAATATTGAAAATGACTGATCTGTAGACATGTTTATCAAAAAGAAAAAAACAATCTATAGAAGATGGCAGGAATTCCAGCATTGCATTTTGACAACTGCTAGAGATATTTCTAAGGAGACTAATTATAATGAACATAAAAGTATTTAATAGGTGGGATTCTTAGGGAATTCTTTTGAGAAGGGGAAAATTACTTTTTATGAATGGAAAAGCTTTTCCAAGGGGGAATCATTCTAGTGATTTGTCAACAAGGCGTGATCATAATCTCTCTCTCTTTCTTGCTCTGTTTTTTTTTTTTTTTGCCAAAACTAAATGAAGGGGAAAAAAGCAGTTATTTCCTCATGAAAAGAAACAGAAAGGAAATGGGTTCACAGATAATGAAAGCTGAATTAGCAGTACAAGAAAGCCTATGACAATCAGAAATGTCAAGTCAGCCTATGGAAGAAGTGAAATTCACAAGGGTTTTTTTTTTTTTGTATTTTTTTTAAACCATATCAATAAAAATTCAGAAGAAGCAGTTCAATTCAGTAAAAGTGTACACTCAGGATTAGGTAAATGAGAGTAGTGAACAGTGGATTATTAGTGTGTGAAAAAATATGGATTGTTTATTAGTGATTGTAGTTCTTTAAATCTTTCTTTAAATGTTATGCTTATTTTAAGTGCTATTTCATATAATATCTAGTGAATTGCTTCCCCAGGTTCAAGGAAATTTCAGGATTCATGTCACCTAAAGTAATAATTCACAAGGCCCCACTCTTTTGTTTTCCTTTTATGATAAACTATGGGGTGTAAAGTGTATTCAAGGTAGACTAGTACCTCTAGTGTGAGAGTTGTCAAACCCTTTCAGTACTGCTTTTTTACCTTTGTTGTACACCTAGGCCACCTCTTACCTGTATCTCCAAGAAGCTGTAGCACTGGACAGTGGTTACAACCTCGTAAACCAATTGGGTAGTTGGACTAAATTAAGTTGAGGGTAACTGAGGGAGTATCAAACTAATTGGTGAGTGATGTGTGTGGGTGTGTCTACACCAAGCATATGAAGTCTCCTACTGCTGAAATGGGCAGATGAGAACACTTTATTTCAATGGCCATGAAGGTAGCTGGGTGCTATGGAACACTTAGAACTTGATAAGACATCAAAGATGCCAAGGTCATCCACTATATCTAGAGCTATCTCTGATTGTCTTGATGCTCTTGCCACTGGATCATGATGCTTTTGGAAGAGAGAATAGGGTTGATAACTTCATGCAACTTTGCCTCACAAATCTAATTTACACACTAAGGACATCATCCATATCACTTTGCCATTCCTGTCCCAAAGTCCTGTGGCAACAGGCAAGTGATGAAGCAGCAGGTGTGGTTATACTGGGAGCTGTAGTCAAAACCCTGCACACAGGGTTTTGGTGCATGTAATGTGCTCACAATAATGGGCAGCACAATATCCAGTAGACCTGAAAGATAAGAAGCTCTAGTTGAAAGAGAACTCAGCAGGTATCACATCCAAATAGCAGCCCTGCATGAAACAAGGCAAGCAAATGAAGGCCAGTTTATTGAATTTGGGGCTGTATACATGTTTTTTGGAGTGGCCTCAGTGAAGGGGAGCACCATGGAACTGGGGTAGGTTTTGCAAACAAAACTAATCAACAAGCTTAAATTCCTACCAAAAGGAGTGAATAACTGTCATCACAATGAGATTGTCACTTGCAGGAAAATGCCATGCTACCATCATTGGTGCCCATACTCCAACCATGACAAATCCTAATGGAGTCAAAGAAAAATTTTTTTATAGACCTGCAACTTTTATCATCAATGTACCAAAAGAGGACAAGCTGATAATTCTGAATGACTTTAATGCTAGAGTAGGTGCAGACTATTAGACATGGCAGGGAAATCTTGGGAGAAATGGAGTTGGAAACAGCAATAGTCACCTACTACTGAAGACTTGTGCATCTCATGATATTTTCATCACAAGCACTGTCTTCCATTTCCTTAATTGAAATAATAATGTTTGTCCTTCATTTTTTAAAATTCATTTAAGGCAGTGGGGTTAAGTGACTTGCCCAAGGCCACACAGCTAAGCAATTATTATCTGAGACTGGATTTGAACTCAAGTCCTCCTGACTCAAGGCCAGTGTTCTATCCACTATGCTACCTAGCTACCCCATTGTCCTTCATTTTTGAAGAACTATCCTGCTGAAAAACATCAGGGGAGATGCCATGGCAAGAACATGAAATGAATTTTGAGTCAGGAGATGCTGTACTAAGTCACCAGCCTCACTTTCTCCTCTAGAACCATCTGGGTCCAGGGGCAGATAAGAATCAGGAATACTGGAGTTGGCCCTGAATGTGAGGCAGTGTTAAGTGATTTGCTCAAGGTCACACATAGCTAGTGAGAGTCTGAGGCTGGATTGGAATTTCCATCCTTTTGACTCCAAGATTAGTGCTCTGTCCACTGTACCTTCTAGCTGCTCCTGGTAAATAAAATTTCCTGGATGCACACTCGTAGCAAACATTTACATCTAATAGACTATGTGACTGTAAGGGGGAGAGAAAGACAGGATGTAAGTATGCAAAAACAATGTGTGGTGCAGAGTGCTGAACTGATTGCAGATTCATCCTTTCCAAATTATTTACATTCAACCAAATCAGCAGTCCCAAGGCAAAATGACTACTAGAGAAATAAATGTCAAGAGATTAGAGTGCTTCTCTGAGAGGGACTTTTGTGGCAAACTTGGAAAGAAAGATGAGCCAACACACAGTTGACAAGAGTGGAGCAGAAAAAGAATGGGCAACTTTAAGGGCTTAGGTACAATACTGCATTTGTTCATCTGGTTCAGAACACTTGCAAATATCAAGAGTGGTTTGATGAAAATGATGGGGAAATACTGAAACTATTAATTGAAAAATAAGAACTCTATAAGGTTTTTCAGCAGGATAGTTCATCCATTTCTAAGAAGGCAGAATTTCATTTCAACAAAAGTAAAACATGAGTGAAGTTTAGGAAGATTCAGGATTCTTGGATTAGTAAGAAGGCAGATGAAACTCAGTTTTATGAAGATAGTAACAATCCAAAGGGCTTTTATGATTCCCTGAAGACTATTTATCAGCCAAAGAAATATGGTGCATCTCAATTACTCAGTACTGATGGAATCACTTTGATTAATGACAGGGACATGATCCTAGAGAGATGGGATGAACACTTCCATAGTTTTCTTAACAGACTATCATCAATCAATACAGAAGCCATTGACTATTTACCTCAAGTTGAAGTCAATCTGTTTCTAGCTGAAATTCCAATTGAAGATGAGGTTTTGAATGCCTCTAGACTTTGTTCATGTGACAAAGCAACTGGTGCTGATTCTATTCCAACTGAGTTCTACAAGGTAGGGTGTTGCTTAAAGAGTGACTGAAATTTTCCAGGTAATATGGCATGAAGAGGTTATCCCCCAAGAATTCAAGGATTCCTCCCTTAACCATTTCTATAAAGGTAAAGGGAATAGATTGTCCTGTGATAATCCCAGGGGTGTTTCTCTTTTTGTCATTCCGGTTAAGATTCTTTTCAGAGCTCTCAATAGGCTAATCTTTCACCTGGAAGATGGTCACTACCCAAGAGCCAGTGTGGCTTCAGAAAGGGTAGAGGAACAGTTAATGAGGTGTTTCCTGCCCATCAACTCCAGAAAAAAAATACCAGAAGCAGAATAGAGGTCTGTATATAACATTTGCAGAGTTGACCAAGTTCTTTGGTATAATCATTTGTGAGGGCTTATGGAAAATTATATCAAAATTTGGTTGCCTGGAGAAGTTCATCAGTATTCTTTCCGTATTCAAGGGGGCATGCTTGTCTGGGTTCTGGATTGTGGATGAATCTCTCATAATTTCCTGGTCACCAATGAAGTGAAGCAAGCTTGTATACTGGTTCCCATGCTTTTTTAGCATGATCTTTTCAACCATATTAACAAACACCTTCACTGAAGATGGATACTGCATCAGTCAGCTACTGCACTGGTGGCAAATTCTTCAACTTGAAAAGACTACAAGCCAAGTCCAAAGTGGAAAGAGTGTTGGTGCATGACCTTCTATTTGCAGATGTTTGTGCACTCATTCAGCCTCTGAAGCTGAGACACAACAAAGTATGGATCTATTCTCTGCTTTTTTGTGTAAATTTTGACCTAACAATTAATGCCAAGAAAACCCAGGTGCTCCACCAGCCAGTACCCACACCATCCATATATGCAACCATTGATTACAGCAAATGGAATTTTGAATACTGTGGATAAGTTCACTTACTTTGGCAGTGTTCTTTCCATGGCAGTACACATTGATAATGAGATTGACAAACATATTACCAGAGTTAGTTCAGTATTTCAGAGACTTTGAAAGAAACTATGTGAGAGAAGAGATATTAGACTGACTACCAAACTGAAGGTCCACAGAGCCATTGTGCTGACCTCATTGCTATATGCCTGTGAAACCTGGACAGTCTACCAGTGCCGTGTCAAGAAACTGAATTGCTACCATTTAAATCACCTAGCAGGAGAAGATACCAAACACTCAGATCCTTTCTTGAGCTAAATTGCCAAACATTCAAACATTACAACAAGGAGTACTATGATTGTCTGGACACATTGTCAGAATGTCAAATTATTCTTGTCAAAAAGACTATTTTATGGAAAACTCACACAGGACAAGTACTTACAAGGGGATCAGAAGTGATCCTGGGACACCTTGAAGGTCTCTCTTAAGAACTTTAGAATTGATTATATACATGGGAGATATTGGCACAGGATGCCCCAGCATGTTGTACTCTCATCAGAGAAAGTTGCTGTGCTCTATGAGTAGGGCAGAATTGAAGCAACTCAAAGGGAATGTGATATATAAGTTTAGAGTAATCACTCCAGATGTTCGCATGTACTATTTGTACCCAATATGTTGCTTTGGCCAGCCATAGTCAGACACACTACAATTTGTTTCTATAGTGATGTTATTTTGATCTTCTTTAATATTGAATGACAAAAATCAACCATGGTAAATCAGAAGATATAATGAAGTTTTTAAAAAATTAGTGAAAAGCAGAAATGAAACAACACTTCTCCCATAAACCAGTAGGTGATAATGTAAAAATTCACTAGACATCTGTGGAAAAACTAGACAAAAGTAGCGAACTTGTGAGGATAAGGAACACTCATGTGCTGCGATTTTTGGGGAATATTTTCTCCAGAAGTCAGTAGAAATGGAACAGTCTCAAACTGTAGAGATAGAGATGCTTAGGCAGGTAATTGGCACACTGGATGGAATAATGGGTCTGGGGTCAGGAAGACTCATTTTCCTGAGTCTAAATTTGTCCTCAGACACCTGATAGCTATGTGATTCTGACCAAGTCATTTATTCTTGTTAGCCTCAGTTTCCTCATGTAATATGAGCTAGAAAAGGAAATGGCTACCCGTTTAAATATCCATGCCAAGAAAATCTCAAATGAGGTCACAAAGAGTCAGATATAACTGAAAAGCTAGCATAACAAAAAAAAGAAAGCCTTATGCTGTATTTTATTCATCACCACGCAGCAGGGGGATGAACCAGACTGATTGTATCTTGAAGGAAGTCTCTAGGATCTTAGAGACTTATTATCTACACAGGATCTTCTGTGGAAATTAACTACTGAGAAATGCATTTTTCCACTGGAATAAGTCTGACTGTTAGCAATTCTTAGGAACAAAAAGATGCCACACTTTCCCTTTTTTTCCTTTCTGATGTGGAATGACACTTATTGACTATGTAATCTAAAATAACCTAAAAAGTTATAAAATCCCAATTTGTACCCTAAGAAGCTAACAGTTGCTAACTGGAAGAAATCTTCCTTAGTTCATCAATAAATTTAATTTCCTTTCAGCTGGCTACATACTTCTTTGAGCCTCAAGTTAAAACACATGAATGGTGGATGAGATTCTCCCATGACTGTCAAGGAACCCAGGCTGGGAAACTTCCACAAGAAGAGGCATGGACACAAGGAGCATGTATGAACAGGACACATGAGAAGAGAGGCACATGTATATGAGAACTTTATATGTAGGCAAGGCTGCAAAAACAGGGAACACTAGCATGAAGGGGCTACTTCAGCCTCTCATATTACAAGGATTCCTTTTGTGATGTCCTCATTCTGCTCTTGCCAGGTTGCTTCCATTTGGTTTAATAGTCCTTACTTGTTATTCTCAAATGGATCCAGCTCCAATGAACTCTGCTCAGCAAGATATGTAACTCTTGTCAGATGCTGCTACTCTGTACAAGGTCAAGTCTTATGAATGAGGGAATGAGCGAATGAGTGGATAAAGAAAAAGGCATAGAGACAAGGCCAAGTCCTAAGTTATCAATAAGGGTCTTCTTTCTTTTACCTGTATAGTTATTTATACAGCTGGTTCATATGCAGATGTGGCCAGCTAAAACTTTAAAGATCCTTAGTGATTAACAGTTGAAAGATCAGGGAATGATGAACTTCACATAATTCAACTTTCCAGATACTTGAAAATTATCCCTTTAGTATAATAATAATAATAGTATTAATAATTAGTATAATAATGATAGTATTAATAATTAATAGTATTAAATTAATAATTTCAGGTGCTATGAAAATAAAAAGCAACAAGTTGGCATAAGTAAAATTAACTTCAGGGACAGACCAATAATTTAAAACAATGGAGATTAAAATAAATGAATGGAAGAAAACATAAACCTGAAATCATAAAATCATAACTTGAAATGTTAACAGATTGAGGAACCCACTGATTGGAATATAAAAAAGAACCCATCAGTTTGCTTCACATAGAAAGTATTTAAAATAAAAGACACATGTAGCTTGAAATGTGGAACATTGTAACAAATCTTACTAAGCATCAATGATTAAATCTGCTTCCCTCCTCAAAAAAATAATTAATTTGCAATCATGTAATCTGGTAAAGCAAAACTAAAATGCATAGTGTTGTAATTTCTTTTAAAAATCAAACCATTAAATTCTTCTTGTACTCTTCTATTTTTCTGAGTTTTTACTGCTTGGGTTTGATTTACTTACCACTTTCTGTTTTATGCTCTTTGTTTTCCTTTTTTCTCAAGAAAGTATTCTAATTTCATTTTAAAATTTTCATTTCATTTCTTTGATCCATTCTTGAAGTCTTTGTGGTCAATACTTTTCTTTGAAAGTAAAAATGTCTTTAGTCTTGCTGGGTTTCTCCATGTATAGTTCAAATTGATGACAGTTTGTAACTGGAACAATCTAGTTCCCCTAAACTCCATAATGCTACAAAGGGTGACCCCTTTTTCTAGAAGTGGATCAATAGCTGTGAAAAACTGAAAGCATGACATATTAGCAGCATGGCCACTTCAACTGCAGACCTCTTAACAGGGTAGTCAGGGAATGAGAGCATTTTGTTTTTGCCTGCAAATCTTACACTAAAAAGGCACAAACATTTAAATTTTTTCTGATAATAGTAAGAAATGGGGACAAGATATGAACACTGAAGGAACAATATATGTATGGGAAAGACAAAGACAAATCAAATACAGCTATAAGGATTTCAAAAGATGATTATAGAAAAGGGAATATTTTACTCAAATGCTTTTATAGCCTTTCTGTAAAGATACAAATATATATATATATATATATAATACAAAAATATGTTTTATACAGATAAATGTTTCTCAATTAATGATGGAACCAAAACTATAGTTATAACATAAATTATTGTCTTTCATAAGACTGTTCATCCATCTGAACTTTCAATTCCTTTTTGAATTAATGCACATAGTACATATACTATATATAAATATGACATTCTGTTCAATATTGATAAAATAGAGAGCATTTTCCAAAAGGGTTTTGCACACCAAAAAAGCATTGATACACTGAACTTGAAAAGACCCACTAAAAGTAATTTTTGACGAACTTTTTTTTCCTCTTAAGACTTGCACTTATTGTGAAGTTACTTTCATCCAGTTGGACTCCTACCTTACCTTTTACTATCTCTTTATTATATTAGGATTTTTTTCCTCATTATTTATGTCTCCAGCCTTGTTCCTGGATTAGGAGTTTATGGCATAGCCAATCTCTGGTCTGTCTAAAACTTGGTTCATGTTCCTGTCTTTTTTCTACACTTTCAGACTGAGGCAGGTAACTTGGTCCAGCCCTCAATCTCTGGGAGGTGATACCATGACAAGCACATGAAATGGATATGAGTAGGGGCATGCTCTGACAAGTCACCAATTTCACTTTCTCCTCCAGAGCCATTTGTATCTAGTAGCCAGATATGAATCAGGACTACTGGAGATGGCCCTGGATGTGAGGCAATCAGGGTTATGTGACTTGTTTAAGGTCACACAGCTAGTAAGTGTCTGAGGCTGGATTCTCACCCCCTGTCCTCCTGACTCCAAGGCCAGTGCTCTATCAACTGCACCATGTAGCTGCCCTGACTTCTGTCTCTTGGTTTCACGAAATACTCACTGGTCCCTTCTCTATCTTTATTTCTTTGGGTAGTCAGTCACTAGGAGCTGATTTTTGTTCCCTGGTTCACAGAGACAAGGTGGAGATAGTTTTGACTTCAAGATTTCTGCAGGGTGTCAGGTCTTTACCATAATCTTCTGTTTCCTTGTGAATTGACTGTCTTATATAGGACATAAACAGTCTGGGCCCCAAGAGAGTACCACTTCATATCTCCTCCCTATACTGAAATGATTCCCAAGTATTATATACTTGATGGAACTTATTGCTGTGTCTCTTTGGTCTTATATGATTCTTGCTTCACTGCACAATCATTTTTCATCCTTGCTATTGTATTTCTCAGAGGATCTGATTTGACTGAAAGTTTTATATTGTCATCTTAGCTGGAAGAATAGCTGTTGTGATTTACTTAATATAACTTTAAGAGATTTGTTGTTGTTTTTCAGTCATATTCAACTCTTTGTGATCTTATTTTAGAATGTGTTCTTGGTAAAGATACTGGAGTGGTTTGTCATTTCATTGTCTAGATAATTTTTACAGATGAGGAACTGAGGCAAATGGGATTTAATGACTTGTACATTGTTTCACTGTTAGTAAGTAACTAAGGCCAAATATGAACTCCAGAAGATGAATCTTTTTGATTCCAAACCCAATATTCTATCCAATATGCCATCTAGCTGGGCAACTTTGAGAAAGCTGAGAGTAAAAGAATATGTAGAAATTTTCAAAAAGACCAAACGGCCATGCTTCAAATCACTTATAATAATAAAAATTTAAATCGTAAGAACCCTATATTTCACTACACACTCAGCTAATTATTAAAGATAACCAAAGATTGACAATAATTTATGTCTATGAGTTGTGGATAGATATAGGCATTAATAAACTATTGATGGAATTGTAAATTGTATAACAATTTGGTAAAGAGATCTGCAGTCAAGCAAATACACCAACTAAAATGTCCATATTCTTTGATTCAGAGAGTTCTTTGCTAAGCAAATATCCCAAGAAAGCTATTGAAAAAAGGAAAAACTTCATTTATACCAAAATATTTATACCATTTTTCTTGTGTGGCAAATAACTGGAAATAAAGTAGATGTCCATGAATCTGGGAATGGCTAAATGAACTGTGATATGTGAATATCATGGAATCTTATTGTGCTATATTAAACATGAATATAAAAAGACATATGAATGGATGAAATTAAATAAAGTAATATACACAATGCCTAAAATAATTTAAGTGGAAAGAAACTAAACTATAAAAGTGAATGTTTTAAAATTACGAAGGAATAACTTTGTCCCCAAAGATGAGATATGAGTAGAAATGCTCCTGACTCCTTTGCAAAAGTGTGGGTTTGGAAAAAGTGGCAGTTGAAACACTGCAAATAACAGATTTTTTTACATATATTGATTGATTTTGCTCATCCTCTTCCCCACCTCCCGTTTCCTTTTTAAAAATTCTTTGTTATAAAAGAAGTCTCTAGGAAGAGGAGGTTCAGGAAAGAGATACAGAGGCAAATACAGGATGTAAAGGCAAAATTAACAATTACAATCTATTTTTAAAAGATAAGGGAGAGATTGAATTGGGGGGATTACTACTAGTTTAATGTCCTAAACATAGTAACCATTTAATAAGTGTGTGTGGAATTAAATGGAATTAAAATGAAATTGCGTTTGCCCTTACTATTTGCTTAACCTTTCTCAATTTGGATAAATAACTTTGAGACTTGTACTACTTGCTAGCTGCCCCTGAGCAATAAACATCCTTCTACTTATCTGCTTTTTAACCCCTTGTTCAAGTTCTGTTATAGTGGCAAAAACAGAAATAGAAAATGGTATTCTACTTTTAATTATCACTTTTAATACAAGGATAGTTAAATACTTCTCAGATAACATTGCAAAATACTAATGGACACTTATTGCTCTCTCATCAAATGGTGAAGCACAGAGAGGTTAATCACAGGCTCTTAAAATACGTAAAAGACCAGAAATTCCTCAGGTCTAACTATGCCACTTGGCTGCCTAGTTTGCAAGTCAGTTTATCTAGTCTTCATTATCTTGGAGATGTTTACAGTAGAAGTGGAATGATAATTTTTAAGACTCAAGGTTCTATTTTTTTTAATTTTGTTTTGTTTAATGCTACTATAATGTGGAATGAGGAACAGTTAGATGGCACAGTGGAGATAGCATTGGGGTTGGAATTAGGAATCAAGAAGACTCATCTTAAAGAATTCAAATCTTTCCCTAGACACTGTGTGAATTTTTTATAATTTTTCCCCTAATCTTGCCCCCCCCAGAAGGCAGTCTGTTAGTCTTTACATTGTTTCCATGGTATACACTGATCTAAGTTGAATGTGATGAGAGGAAAAATCATATCCTTAAGGAAGGAAAATAAAGTATTGTGCCTGATTGTTGTACTAAAGGAACGAGCAAGTCCATTAAAGTTGATCATCACCCCCATATTGCTGTTAGAGTATACAATGTTCTTCTGGTTCTGCTCATCTCTCTCAGCATCAGTTCATGCAAATAATTCCAGGTTTCCCTGAATTCCCATCCCTCCTGGCTTCTAATAGAACAATAGTGTTCCATCACATACATATACCACATTTTGTTAAGTCATTCCCAAATTGATGGACATTCACTTAATTTTTAATTCTTTCCCACCACAAACAGAGCTGCTATGAATATTTTTGTACAAGTGATTTTTTTATACATTACTAAACTATTCCCATTAAAGAGCAAACACAATACTCCCTCCCCCACAAAAATACAGAACCTCATGGGAAATCAAAGACAGAGAAAAACATGTGTTTCAGTCTGTGTCCCAATGCCATCAGCTCTGTCTTGGGTGAATCACATTCTTTATCATAAATCCATCACAGAAGTTAATTCCACATTTTTCTACAGTTGCTGTTGCTCATTGCAATTCCTTCCATCCATTCCTCCCCTTTACCATACATGATATTTTATCTTTCTTTTCATTCTGTCCTCTTCCAAAATGTACTGCAGGATAACTGAGTGGTGCAGCGGACTGAGCACTGGCCCTGGGGCCAAGAGGCCCCAAGCCCATATACCACCACTGAGACCAAACAACCACCCAGCTCTGTGGTCCCAGACAGGTCACCCAATTCAAGCCCCTTGCAAGAAGTAAAAAAAAAAAAAAGTGTTATATCTGACTATTCTCTCCTATGATCTACCCTTTCCTCTGTCACCCACATCCCCCCCTTCCCCCTTTCCTCCTTCACTCCTTTTTACTCTAGATGTCTATACCCTATTGAATGTGTGTGCTATTTCCTCTCTGAGTCATTTCTGATGACAGGGAAAGTTCCCTCATTCCCCCTCACCCTCTCCCCTTCCATATCATTACAAAAGCTCATTGCAAAAAACAAAACAAAACAAAACAAAAAGTCCTCAATCTTTTATATGAAATATCTTAGCCTATTCCACCTCTCCTTTCTCTTACTCCCAGTACATTTCCCTTCTAGGTACTGATTCCATTTTTACAATATATTATATCTTCAAATTCAGCTCTCTCCTGTGCTTCATCTATGAAAGTTCCTTCTACCTGCTCTATTAAATGAGAAGGTTCATATGAGTATTTTCAGTATCATTTTTCTATGCAGGAATATATGCAGTTCTTTATCATTAAGTCCCTAATATTTTACCCTTCTCCTCTGCTCTCTGTGCTTCACTTGAGTCCTGTATTTGAAGGTCAAACTTTCTGTTCAGCTCTGGTCTTTTCAACGGCATCATTTGAAATTCCCCTGGTTCATTGAAAGTTCATCTTTTCCCCTAGAAGAGGATATTCCATTTTGCTGGGTAGTTGATTCTTGGTTGCATTTTGTGCTCTTTTTGCCTTCTGGAATATTATATTCCAAACCCTGTGAGCCCTTAATGTAGTTGCTGCTAAGTCATATGTGATCTTAACTGCAGCTCCACAATATTTGAATTGTGTCCTTCTGGATGCTTGTAATATTTTTTCTTTGACTTGGGATTTCTGGAACTTGACTATAATATTCCTGGGGATTGGGGGTGCCTAGGTGGCACAGTGGATAGAACACCAGCCCTGGAGTCAGTAGTACCTGAGTTCAAATCCAGCTTCAGACACTTAATAATTGCCTAACTGTGTGGTCTTGGGCAAGTCACTCAACCCCATTGCCTTGCAAAAAATCTAAAAAATATATATTCCTGGGGGTTGGTTTTTTTTATTTTTGATCTCTTTCTGGGGGAGATTGGTGGATTCTCTCAAATTTCTATTTTGCCCTCTGCTTCTAGGAAATCAGGGCAATTTTCCTGTAGGAATTCTATAAAAATGAGGTCAAGGCTCTTTTCCTGATCATGATTTCAGGTATCCCAATAATTTTTATATTATCTTTCTTGGATCTGTTTTCCAGATCAGCTGCTTTTTCAATGAGATGTTTCACATTTTCTTCTAATTTTTCATCCTTTTGGTGTTGAAGTATTGCGCCTTGACTTCTCATAAAGCCAATAGCTTTCTTTAGCTCCATTTTACATCTGAAGTATTTGTTTTACTCAGAGAGCTTTCTTATCTCCTTTTCAGTCTTGCCAATTCTGCTTTTTAAAGCATTTTTCTCCTCAATAACTTTTTGAACTGTTTTATCCATTTGGCCTATGCTTGTTTTTAACATGTTATTTTCTTCAGCATTTTTTTAGATCCCCTTGACTAAGCTGCTGACTTCTTTTTCATGTTTTTCCTGCATCTCTCTCATTTCTTTTGCCAATTTTTCTTCTATTTCCTTTACTTGATTTTCAAAATCTCTTTTGAGCTTTGTCATAGCCTGAGATCAACTTCTATTTTTCTTGGGGTCTTTAGATGCAGGTGCTTGTACTTTCTCATCTTCAGACTGTGCGTTTTGGTCCTCTATGGGACCAAAGTAACTGTCTATGGTCAGGTTCTTTTTTTCTCATTTCCTCAGCCTGTGCCTGGTTTTGGGGTGTTTGCTGAGTTTCTGGGTTTTAATTGGGACACTCCCACAGGGACCTCAGTGTGTGAGGCTCTGACTGTTCTCCTGGTCTGTGAATGACCACAAGCTCACCCCTCTGCCACGGGGCTGAGGTGGGGGCCCTGCTGATCTATGGGGGGGCCTGGACTGTGATCAGGATCTGAATGTGGTCAGAGCCCCAGAATCCTATTCCAGGGGTAGAGCTCTGCAGTCTCTCTCTCTTCACTCCCCTCCCTAGGTTCAATGGCCTCATGCCCTGGGGGCTCCTGCTTACAGGCTCTGCCTGCTTCTGTTTCCAGGTCTGCCTTGGCCATGCTGCTGCTGGCTGTGTGCCCTGAGGTGGGCGGGTTCCTTATCTATAAGGGGTCTAGGCTGTGTTCAGGATTTGAGTATCGTCAAAGCCCCATAGTCCTGTTCCGGGGACAGACCCAATGAGGGTCTATTTATTAGAGCTTGGCTGAATTTGTAGTTTCCAGTGAGTTATACAGGGACAAATTTTCTATCCTACTTCTAGGCATGAGTGATGAACTAGTGTTATAGGGTGATGAAGAATTGTGGATAGTTGAGGTAAGGAATGTGTCAGAACTGAGTGCAAACACAAAGTCATCCTTGCCTTCTCACTCTGCCTTTCTCTGTATTTTCAAGTAGTTGCCAACTATACCTCATCTTTACATCAGTTCACTGTTTTCTACTTATTCAAGTGGAGATCACAGTAACCTTATAATTGCTATCATTTGCCTCAAGGCTCCTTTCTATACTTCTCTATATGCACAGATGCCAAAATGATTTTCATAAAGTATAAGTATTACTATGTAATATCCTTAGTCAATAAATTTCAGTGACTCCCAAATGTCTCTAGTATCAAATGCAAACTTTTCATTTGGCACTTTAAATACTCTCATCAGTCTGGTTTTAGACTATCTTTCCAGACTTATGATTCACTTGGCTCCCTATTATGTTATAGACAGACCAAACTTCTGGCTTTGTCTTACTCTCTTGTTATAGACAGACCAAACTTCTGGCTTTGTCTTACTCTCTATACTCTATCTCCCATCTTTGTGGTTTATTTTTTAAAAAAATATTTATTTAGTATTATTTTTTCCCAGTTAAATGTAAAAATAACTTGTAACATTCATTTTTAATACAATTAGATCCAAATTCTCTCCCTTCCTCCCTGCCTTCTCCCCCATCCCATTGAGAAAGCAAACAATTTGGCATAGGTTATAAATGTGTAGTTATGCAAAACATTTTCATAATAGTCATGTTATAAAAGAAAATATAGACTCCTTCCCCCCAAAAATAAAATCTCAAGAAAAATGAAATTTAAAAAAGTATGTTTCAATCTGAATTCAGACCCTTTCTACTCTATAACTAGGGCTGGATAGCTTTTTCAAAATAATATATCCTTCAGAGTTGTCTTGGGTCACAATTCTGATAATCCTACAATGTTGTTACTTTTTACACAGCAAATTTCACTTTTCAACAGCTCATGAATCTTTTCAGAGTTTACTGAGAGCATCCTGCTTATCATTTTTTATGGGGGAAAAGCATTTCATCATAATTATATACCACAATTTATTTAGTCATTCTCCAAATGATGGACAGTCCCTCATTTTCTAGTTCATTTCCACCAGAAAAGAGCTGCTATCAATTTTCTTGTAATATGGGTTCTTTCCAGTTTTGTTTTTCATCTCTTTTGGAATGCAAACCAACAATGACATTGCTTGGGCAAAAGATATTCCTGACTCTCTAACTCCCTGAGCACAGAATGGCTGAATCAGTTTACAACTCCACCAACAATGCAACAATATCTTACCTTCCCCACATCTCCTCCACACCTGTCAACTTCCTCCTCTATTTTGCCCTCTGGTTCTAGGATGTCAGGGTAGTTTTCCTTGCTAATTTTTTGAAAGATAATTTCTAGGTGCTTTTTTTGATGATGGATTTCAGATTGTCCAATATTTTTAAAATTATCTCTCCAGGACTGATTTTCCAGGTCAATTGTTTTTTTTTTCAGTGAAATACTTCACATTGTCTTCTATTTTTTAATCCTTTGTTTTTTATTGTTTCTTGATTTTTCATAAAGCCATTAGCTTTATTTGTTTAATTCCAATTTTAAAGTTCTTCAGTGAACTTTGTATCTCTTTTTCCATTTGATCAATTCTAAATTTAAAGGAATTTATTTTTTGATTGTTCTGCAGTTAATTTTATACCTCTTTTCCCACTTGATCAATTCTGTTTTATAAGTCGTTCTTCTCCTCTTTGTCTTTTTGTACCCCTTTTATTACTTGGCCCAGGATGTTTTTTTAAGTTGTTATTTTCTTCAATATTGCTTTGAGTCTCCTTTACTAAGCTGCTAACTCATTTTTCAGTATTTTCTTGCATTACTCTCATTTTTCCTCCCAATTTTTCCTCTACCTCTTACTTCATTTTCAAAATTATGTTTGAACTCTTCTATGACCTGAGACAAATTTATATTTTTCTTGTAAGTTTTAAACATATAAGTTTTGATTTTCTTATTTTCTTTTGAATATGCATTTTATCTTCCTTGTCACTATAGTAACTTTCTATGGTCAAAATTTCATTTTGTTTATTTGCTCTTTTTTCCAGTCTATGACTTGAATTTGAATTCTTTGTTAAAGTAGTGTTTTGCTTCCGAGGTGGAGGGCACATTGTCCCAAGTTTCTGGGGTTTTGTGCAGCTATTTTTAGAGAAACTTCTAGAGACCTATAAGTTTTCAGTTCTTCCAAGAGGGTATAATCTAAGGAGAGAGGGTATAATCTAAGGAGAGGTGGTTACTCCTCTCCTGGTCTGTGCTCCACTCTCTGAGTGGCCACAAGCACTCAGTGGAACTGTGTGGAGGGCTTCTGTTTTCTTGCCACAGCAAGTTTTGGTCTGTTTCTGTACCTTCTCTCTCTGGTTTGCTGGGTTTGGGGCTGCTCTCCCATGGTCTATGCCAGACTGCCTCCACTCTCACCCTGGTGACCTTTCCTGTTGACCTTCTAAGTTGTCTTTTGTGTTCATGGACTGAGAGGTCTGGAAACTCCAATTGTTGCCCCTGATTCAGGTGTCCTGATGCCTGTTTCTGGATTGTTGGGGGGTGATCTGCACTGGCCTGGCCTGCATTGGACTATGCTCCTCTTTGCAACACACCTTTCTTCTAAGTTGTCTTAGGCTTGAAGATGGCTTCACTACATCTTTTGTGGGTTCTGCTGCTCTAGAATTTGTTAAGAGTCCTTATTTGAAGGTATTTGCAGGGTTTGAGGGAGAGCTTGGGAGAGTCCTTGCCTTTAATCCCCCATCTTGGCTCTGCCCCTTGTGGTTTTGTCTTACTGCTCTCCTTCATGCCTAGATCCCTAGTTTGCCCCCAAACTTAGCTCAAATAATTCTTTTTATATGAGTCTTTCCTGATCCATTTAGCTACTTGTACCCATTCTGCTCAAGTTATCATACTGTGTGTATGTATATATATGTATATACATATATATACAAACATCTCCCTGAGTATATGTAGGCTCTTTAAGGACTGGGACTATTTGATTATTTTATCTTTATATCTCCAGAGTTTATCAAAGTACCTAACACATAACAGGGCATGGTAGATACTTAATAAATGCTTGTTAAATGATTAAAGCTGTTTTTTTTAATAATTCTGTTTCCATATAAATTGCATCTTGTCTCTTATTCAGGATGTTTCCCATTGTTGCATTCTTATCTGGCTAACATTAATGATAGTACTTTGAGTTTTCTTCCCTCCCTATGTCATTAGTTACAGTGATTGCTTCAACAGTCTGAAATTTTCTTATCTAGTCATTTCCTCAACAAATCTTCATTACCAAGTGAAAAATTGAATCTCTTCCAGGAAATCCATCCATTCCACTACTGAATTACTACTCTAAATTACTCTGTAGCCCACAATGTATTCTTCTTTTTCCTATATTTTTCTTGGGCTTAAAATCTATATTCTTAAGTTTAATATCATAGTATTGGTTTGTTTTCTCATTGCTACATGACTTAATCTTCTCTCCCTAACTAAACAGTAAACCCTCTGAAGGTAGGTGACTTGTGTCCCCTGTATACTCCAGTACAATTTATAGATTTATCAAAAAAAACTGCCTCTTTCATTTCTCAAGTACTTTGTCCATTATAAGTACTTAAAAATGTTTTGACAATAATATTCAAAGTGAAGGCATGACTTCAAGGATAGACAGATGGCATTCATGTTGTTAATCTATTATCTAATTGTAGTTATCAATTCATGTTAATGGAAATTGAACTATTTCCTTCTTCTCCTCCCCCAGATGTCGTTGTAGAAGTAAAGCAATGACTAATGTGTTTCCAACTTGAGTGAATTCAAGAAGGAAGACTATGAATTTTGCCACAGGAAGTAAAAAATACTAAGATAACTCAATCATGAATGAGCCATTCAGAATCAAATAATTTTTAAAAATGCATCAATAAAACAGCAAGTATTTATTAAATACTTACTATGTGGCAGACATTGCATTAGGCAATGCAAGCATAATACAAAAATAGAACATTTATTTAATCATGGAGCATATATTCTACCAAGCAAGTAGAATAATATATGGAATAAATATATTTATTTTTTAACAGAAGATGGGGGGGTATTTACATTTGGTACCTCAGAAAATGCTAAGTGTAGATAGTGGTACTTCAGATGACTCTTAAAGAAAGGAAAGAATTCTATACATTAGGGGTGAGAAATTTCACTCTAGGTTTAGGAGAAAACCAGTGCAAAGATATTGATATGGGAGGTGAAGTATAGTTTAATGAGGATCAGCTAGAGAACCAGTTTGAATGGATGGAATAGGAAAGTGGATAATTAGCTTTCACAAAAGAAATATTTATGGTTAAGGTCTGGCAAAGACAGAAGGAAAAAATATATCCTAGGTGTTCATGCTCTCTTCTGAATAATAAAGTTAGGAAGATAGGTTTTCTGGTTTGTGAAGGGCTTTAAAGACCAAACAGAAGAGTCTGTAGTTTATCCTAGTGGCAGTAGAGAGTCACTAGAACTTATGGAGGAGGACAGTGACATGTTCAGATCTGTGTTTAAGGAAAATCATTGAAATTAAACTTGAGACAAGGAGACCAATTAGGTGACAAGTTATTAATGCAGAGAAGAGGTGATAATAGATCAGAACTAAGGTGATACCTCTATGGGTGGTGATGTTTGTCCTTCATTCTCAAAGAAAACCAAGTCATGACAAGCAAGTAAATTGTCTTTGAGTGGGGGGGGGTCTTCTGTGCTTAGACACCAGCCCTATTTTCTCCTCTTGAGTTATCTGGGTTCAGTGGCCAGATATGAATCAGGATGACTGGCTATGTCTCTGGATGCCAGGCAATCAGGTTTAAGTGACTTGCCCAAGGTCATACAACTAGAAAGTGGCAGATGTCAGAGGCTGAATTTGAATTCAGGATCATCTGACTCTAAGGCACCACTGACACCACTATACACTGCACCTTCAAACTGAAAGAAATTGGATGCTAGAGTTATTTCAAAGGCAGAAACAATTAGATTTGTAAATTGATTAGCTTAAATGAAGTAAAGGAAAATGAAAAGTTGAGGATAACTCTAAGACAGCATCTGAAGATTGAAAAGATAAGTGCTCTAGAGAAGTAGGAAAGTTTGAAATAGTGTTAGATGAAGGTGAGAGAGGAGAGAAAGATAACTTTGGTTTGGACACATTGAGTTTAAAATTTCTGTGAGGCATCCAGTTTTGAAAGGATAGTTGGTAATAAAGGTTTGGAGATCAGAAGTGAAGTTAGGGCTGAATCTATCTCTTTAACCATATGAAGAAAATATTTAAGTTCATGAAAATGGATAAATTCACTAAGAGAAAGAAGAGGACCTGAACTGATGCTCAGACTGTGATTTTGATGATAGGTCAGCAAAAGAGACTAAGTCCAGAGAAGACTGAATATTATAACAGAGTAATCACAAGGGTTTCACAACCATTGCAAAGCATTTTAGGGGAATTCTCCCATGTTAACAGATAGTACTAGACACTTTTTAGAGTTAAAAGGCTTTTCTTAATTCTTCCCTTCCTTTTTTCTCTAAAAGATCATTTTATTCGAAATATAACAAAGTAAATGCATAATTGCATTCCTTTCCATTTGTAATAATATTCAATTTATAAACATTTATTAAGAACCTCCTATGTTCCATTCTGTGCTAAATAACAAAAATAAAAATATTTCAATAAAAGATAAGAATGAGCTATTAATGATAAAACATATTTATACAGAATTTAACATTTGCAGATCACTTTCCTTCTAGCAAATTCATCTTAAATAGTATTTGTGCCTATTTCAACAGGAAGTTGAAACTGAGATTCAGAAAAATTTAAACTACTTATTCAGTATAGAACAATAGTAAGGGATAATAGAGATCATAAATTTAGATCTGGAAGAGAACTCAAGAGATTATTTACTCTGAAGGCTTCATTTTAAAGCTAAGGAAACTGATACCAGGGGGGCTGAATGATTTATCAAACAGTATGCAGATAATAAGTAGCAGAGATATGAATTCAGGTCCTCTGATTCCAAATTCAGCATGTTATGTACTGTACAGACCTGCAGAGGAGATATAAACTCCAAAATCTGGTACTTTTTTAATGTACCACTTTAAAGTTTTATCTTTACCATTACCTTCCACTCAGAAGTAAATAATGTAAATTGGTACAAGGAATTATTTTAATATATGGCAAAGTATTATAACCCTTGGCTTGACATATTCAGATGTGGTGATAATTCTGAAGAAGTAGGATGGAAATTTACAAATTAAAGGGAGGAATGCTGGGAGAATTAATTGTGTAAAGAGGATTGAAAAGGGGGGAAAATCAGTTTTCTTTTCTCAGAATTTATCATTTACATGCAGAGTATTTTGCAATAGCAAGAAGACCTTGGTCCAATTCTTGAAATGCTAATTACAAATCACTCTAGAATCATCCTTTTCTATTAAAGTCTGGACTCTCTTAGATTAATTTAGCTTACTGAAACTACTTGAAAGTCAAATTTGAAAACTTCATCTTCTAAAAAGCACCCTTTTTTTCATAATGCTCTTTTCTCAGTGAAGTTTTATTGAATTTTTACTTAAAATTTACAGTTACATAATGCCAACCATAATAAACCAGAAAAGGGGGCAGCTAGGTAGGGCAGTGGATAGAGTACTGGCCCTGGAGTCAGAAGTACCAGAGTTCAAATCTGACCTCAAATGGTTAATAATTGCCTAACTGTGTGACCTTGGACAAGTCACTTAACCCCATTGCCTTGCAACCCCCCCCCCCCCATAATTAATTAGAAAAAATGGGAGTGGGGAGATTTAGTCTGATCTTGATCTTTAGGCTAGGGTATTGAGAGACTCAATTGAAAATATGACTATAAAAAAAACTTTTCAAACCTTAAAGTGCTATATAAATGATGATAATAAAGGTGGCAATGATGATGATTAATTTACAGTTACCTGTCTTTTTTCATGACTTGCTTCCCTTAGGTTTTTTACTATGTTACTGAGATTTAATTTTAATCTGTATTGTTAGCATATCTTTAAGTCTAGATAGAGGCAACTAAGTGGTTCAGTAGATACAGTTCAAGATTTGGAGTCGGGAAGATTAATCTTTACCAGTTCACTTCTGGATACAGATCCTTATTAGCTGTTTGACATTGATCAGATATTTGACTTAACCACATTTTCCTCAGATTCCTCATCTGCAAATGAGCTGTAGAAGGAAATGACAGACCAATTTGCCAAAGAATCAGATATGACAGAAAATGACTGATGATCAACAAGTCTGGATAATCAACAAAACAGTAAATAAGGCCCTGATTTGTATGAATTGTCTTCTTCTAAGTAAATGCTCAGATTTAAAATTTAACAACTTCTATAAACCTGTTAGAGCTGACTCCAGAATAACCCTATCTTTATAGGGCTCTTAAAGACCAAAGGGCAGAAGAATTCTATCCACCTAGATCAATTTCATTTGAATATCAATATCTTCAGGTATTTTGGGCAAAAAAAAAAAAAACTACCGTGAGCAAAATGATAATCCTTTACCAGAGATTCCTAAACCTTTTCAGTTGACAGTGCCCTTAAGTGAATCAGTTCTTTTTTCATGATGCTTTAGTGCCAACAGAAACACCTAAGAGTTAAGAACTGAAGCATTAGGAATAAAATTCCAAATTATTTAATAAATATTCAGGCCCTAATAACTTGGTGACTATTTGAAAAAATACACATAAGTTTTAATAAAAAATTAATTTCATTTTTAAAGAACTGCAATTGCAAAGTATGACAAAATGAAGTTCCAGAAAATAAGAAATCTCTGTATCCTCCTGTTGTGAACAGGAATACTGAAGCTATCTTTCTATTTATACATACATACATACATATATATATATATATATACATATATATGTTTTTATTAATATAAAGAAAAGAGCTCTGTATTTGGAATCAAAAGAGATATCTGCATTCCCTTGTTGCTATTAATTATCTATTATATCGGGCAGCTATGTGACTCAGTGACTATAGCAAGAGATCTGGTGTTAAGAAAACTCATCTTTCTGAAAACTCATCAAATCTTGCCAGATTTGAACTCTGGTACTCCTGACTACAGGGCTGGTACTCAGACATTTGAGTAATCCTGAGCAAGTCACTAACCCTATTTGCCCATTTCCTTGTCTATAAAATGAGCTAAGAGAAGGGAATGCCAAATCACTTCAGTATCTTTGACGAGACAACTCCAAATGGGATCAACAAATGTGGGATACAACTGAACAGACCTCAGCAATCCTTTTTTTTTTTTTTTTTGATTTTTGCAAGACAATGGTGTTAAGTGGGTTAAGTACAAGGTATGAACTCAGGTTCTCCTGACTCCAGGGCCAGTGCTCTATTCACTGTGCCACTAAGTGCCCTCCCTCAGAAAATCCTTTAAATGTTTTTTTCTTTTTCTAATCTATATACCTTTTTTAGTTTCATTTGTTATTGATTCATCTACTTATTTTAAAATCTTATTTAATAATGAATTTTTCCCAATTGCATATAAAAAACCAACTTAAACATTTTTTTTTCACATTCCAAGTTCCAAATTCTCTTTCTCCCTCTCCCTCCCATTGAGAGGGCATGAAATTTGACTTAAATGTCTAGTCATGCAAAACCAATTTCCATTAAGTCATTCTGTGAAAGAATAAAGAAAAGTATCTTTCATCTGCATTCAGCCTCTAGCACTTCTTTCTCTGAAAATGGATAGCATCTTTTATCTTAAGTCCTACAGAACTGTCTTGGAACAATGTATTGCTGAAAATAGCTAAGGTATTTAAAGTAGATCATCATACAATTTTTTAATATTCTCCTGAATCTGTTCATTTTTACTCAATATCAGGGCATTTAGGTCTTTCCAGGTTTTTCTGAATTCTTTTAGAACAATAGTATTCCATCATGGTCATATACAACAACTACAGTCATTCCCCAATTGAGATCCCCTCAACTTCCAATTCTTTGCCACCACTAAAAGAGCTGCTATAAATATTTGTGTACACGTAAGTATTTTTCCCTTTTGTTTTTCATCTTTTTGGTATACAGACCTAGTAGTGGCTAATTTGGTTGAAGGGTATTTGTGGTTTTATAGCCCTTTGGGCAAATTGTTCTTCAGATTGGTTGAAACCATATGCAACTTCACCAATAGTGTGTGTGTGTGTGTGTGTGTGTGTGTGTATGTATATATATATATGCATATATTATACATATATTTTAGATAGGAAATTTTTTAAAATTAAAATTTATTTTCATCCATTTGTACATGTATATTTCTAAGTTACAAAGTTTCCCTCTACCATCCCTTCCCAACCCTGCCCCCAGTTGGGAATGGTCAGGTTAGGATTTTACATGCATATTTTGTCAAAAATATTTACAAATTAGTAGTTTTAGGCATGAGGAATTAGGATTAAGGGAAAGAGGTACCTAAGAAATAATTTTTATTAGGTGTTCATCAGATTCGGTACAGTTTTTTTTTTTATTCTGTGTATTTTTTTTTTCTTCCTCTGGTTGGGGACATTGTAGTCCATAATCTGTCAAATATGGTTGTTCTAGCTCTCTGGACTGCCAAGAAGGGTTGCTTCCACAAAGGTTGTTCATTTCATAATGTTGATGTGTAAATTGTTCTCTTGGCTCTACTCCCTTCGCTCAGCATCAGATGCCATAAGTGATTCCAAGCTTCTCTTGAGTCTGACCATTTATGGTTTGTTATAGAACAATAATATTTCATAGTATTCATGTTCCATAACTTGTTTAGTCATTCCCCAATTGATGGGCATCCCCCCAAATTTCCAATTCTTTGTCAATATAAAAAGGACAGTTATGAATATTTTGGAACATGTAGGACTTTTTCCATTTTTTTTATAATTTCTTCTAGATATAGTGTCAGAATTGGAATTGCTGGGTTCAAAGAGTATGAGCAGTTTTATTGTTCTTTGGGCATAGCTCCATACCAACAGTGTATTAGAGTTTGAATTTTCCCATATCCTCTCCAACATTTGTTATTTTCCTTGCCATATTAACCAATCTAGAGGATGAAGTAATAGCTCAGAATTGTTTTAAGTTATATTTCTTTCATCAATAGTAACTTAAAAGTTTTTTTTAACATGACTACAGATAGCTTTGATTATTTTATCTGAAAACTTGACTGTTCATATCCCTTGACCATTTATCAAATGAGGAATGGCTTTTATTTCTATAAATTTGACTTAGTTTTCTATGTGTTTGAGAAATTAAAATTTTAATCAGAGAAATTCATTGTAAATTTTTCACAGTAATAATTACCAACTTCATATTTCCCTCCATCCTATTTCCCCCCCCCCTTATCCTACTCTTTTCATTTTACTCTGCCTATTCTAAAAAGTGTTTTGCTTCTGACTTTCACCTCCCCCAAACTGTACTATTTTCTATCAGCTCCCCCTGTCCCTTCTCTTTTCCTCTTCCCTTCCTATTTTTCTATATGGTGGGATAGATTTATATAACCAACTGAGTGTATATGCTATTCCCTCTTTGAACCAATTCTGGCAAGAGTAATATACAATTCCTCCCCTGCTTCTCTCATTTTCCCCTCCACTGGACATCTCTTTTAGGGCTCCTAATTCACTCTTCTTTCTCATCACTTCATTTTATTTTTTAAATGATCATACTGTCACATTCAACTTACATCTGTTCCCTATACATACTCCTAAATGCCCTAATAATGAACTAGTTTTTAGGAATTATAGATATCATTTTCCCATATAAGCATATAAATATTTTAACCTTAGGGAATCCTTATGATTTCTCTTTTCTGTATACCTTTATGCTTTTTGTGTCTTGAAAGTCAAATTTTCTTTTTTTCTTTTTTCTTTTCTTTTTTTTACAAGGCAATGGGATTAAGTGACTTGCCCAAGGTCACACAGCTAGGTACTTATTAAATTCCTGAGGCCCAATTTGAACTCAGGTCCTCCTAACTCCAGGGCTGGTGCTTTATCTACTGTGCCACCTAGTTTCTCCTTAAAGTCAAATTTTCCATTCAACCCTAATCTTTACATCAGGAATGTTAAAAGTTCTCTATATCACTGAATATCCATTTTTTTCCCCTTGAAGGATTATACTCACTTTTGCCAGTTAGATGACTCTTGACTATAATCCTAGTACTTTGGTCCTCTGGAATAGCATATTCCCAGTCCTCTTATTCTTTAAAATCTTGTATTTTCCAGACAGTGGATCCATAATATTTGAATTGTTTCTTTTGATTGCTTGCAAGATTTTCTCCTAGATCTGGAAGGTCTGAAATTTGATTGTAACATTCCTGGAAGTTTTTCATTTGGGGATGTTTTACAGGAAGTGACTAGTAAATTCTTTCAACTATTTTACCCCATGGTTCTTCAATAGCAGGGAAGTTTTTCTTGTTAATTTCTTGAAGGATGATGGCAAGGTTCTTTTTTTGATCATGAATTTCAGGTGGTCAAATAATTCTTAGCTTATTTTCCAGGTCACTTGTTTTTTCCAATTAATTATTACACATTTTTTCCTTTTTTTTTCATTCTTTTGATTCTGTTTGACTTTTTCATTGAAACTTCATAAAGTCATTTGTCTCTGCTTGCCCAATTTTAACTTTTAAGGAATTATTTTCTTCTGTGAACTTTTGTACCTCCTTTTCCACTTGGTCAGATTTATTTTTTATGTACTTCTTATCTTCAGTAATTTTTATGTTTCTTTTTCCATTTGATGAAATCTACTTTTTTTAATTTTAAAAAATTTTTTAAAAATTTTCTTTAATTTATTGTAAGAATAAATACAATACCCCTCCCCCACAAAAATATAAAACCTCATGAGAAAAAAAGTGAAAGAGAAAAAGTGTGTTTCAATCTGTGTTCTGATACCATCACATCTGTCTCAGGTGGATCACATTCTTTATAAGCCCATCATAGAAGTTACTACCATATTTTTCCATGGTTGCTATTGCTGATTGTAATTCCTTCCTTCCAGTCCTCCTCACTACCATCTTTTATATTTTCTCTCTCCTTCATTCTCTCTCTCTTCAAAAATGTGCTGTGGGGTAGCCAACAGCATTGACCCCGGGGCCAAGAGGCCCCAAACCTACATCCCACCCCAGAGACTCAGCAACCACTTGGCCTCATGGTCCCAGACAGGCCACCCAATTCCACCACCTTGCAAAAAGTAAAAAAGAAAATGCGTTATATCTGACTATCCTTTCCTATGTTATACCCTCTCCTATATCACCTACATACCCTGCTTCCCTCCTTCATACCTCTTCTCTCCTTTTTCTTCTAGATTTCTAAACCCTATAGAGTGTGTATGCTGTTTCCTCTCTGAGTCATTTCCAATGAAAATGAAGGCTCCCTCATTCCCCCTCACCTTCTCCCTTCCATACCATTGTAAAAGCTACTTTTTGACTCTTTTACATGAAATATCTTAGCCTATTCTACCTCTCCTTTTTCTTACTCTCAGTACATTTCCTTTTCACCCATTGACTCCATTTTTACAATATATTATATCTTCAAATTAGTCTCTTTCTTGTGCCTCATCTATAAAAGCTCCTTCTGCCTGTTCTATTAAATGAAAAGGCTCATGAGTATCATCAGTATCATCTTTCTATGCATAAATACACACAGTTCTTCATCAATAAATCCCTCATTTACCCTTCTCGTCCACCCTCTCTATGCTTCACCTGAGTCCCATACTTAAGGATCAAACTTTCTGTTCAGCTCTGGTCATTTCAGCAGGGACATTTGAAATTCCCCTGTTTCACTGAAAGTCTGTCTTTTCCCTTGGAAGAGGCTGTTCAATTTTGTTGTGTAGTTGATTCTCATTTGCCTTCCAGAATATTATATTCCAAACCCTATGAGCCCTTAATGTAGTTGCAGCTAAATCCTGTGTAATCCCGACTAAAGCTCCATGATATTTGAATTGTGTGCTGTTTGCTTGTAATAGTTTCCCTTTAACTTGGGAGTTCTGGAACTTGGCTATAGTATTCCTGGGGGTTGCGTTTGTTTTTAGATCTCTTTCAGAGGGAGATTAGTGGATTCTCTCAACTAGATAACAGGACAATTTTCCTGTAGAACTTCTGTAAAAATGAGCTCTTTCCCTGATCATGACTTTCAGGTAATCCATTAATTTTTAAATTATCTCTTTGGATCTGTTTTCTAGTTCAGTTGTTTTTTTCAATGATCTATTTCACATTTTCTGCTAGTTTTTCATTCTTTTGGTGTTGAATTATTGTGTATTGATTTCTCACAAAGTCACCAGCATTCTTTAACTGCATTCTACATTTGAAAGATTTGTTTTCCTCAGAGAGCTTGCATCTAGCCAGTTCTGCTTTTTAAGACATTCTTCTCCTCATTAATTTTTTGAACTGTTTTATCCACTTGACCCGAGCTGGTTTTTAATACATTATTTTCTTCAGCAGTTATTGGATCTCCTTAACTAAACTGCTGACTTTGTTTTCACATTTTTCCTTCATCTCTCTCATTTCTCTTCCCAATTTTTCTTCTACCTCCCTTCCTTGATTTTCAAAATCTTTTTTGAACTCTGTCATAGCCTGAGCCCAACTTCTATACTTCCTGGAGTCTTTAGATGCAGATGCTTGTGCTATCTATCTATCTATTTATTTATTTATTTATTTTAGATTTTTCAAGGCAATGGGGCTAAGTGGCTTGCCCGAGACCACACTTATTAAGTGTCTGAAGTCAGATTTGAACCCAGGTACTCCTGATTCCAAAGCCAGTGCTCTATCCATTATGCCACATAGCCACCCCTCACTTGTACTTTCTCTTCTTCAGAGTGTGTGTTTTGGTCCTCCATGGGACCAAAGTAATTGTCTATGGTCAGGTTCCTTTTTTTCCTGTTTACTCATTTCCTCAGCCTGTGCCTGGTTTTGGGGTGCTTCCTGAGCTTTTGAGTATTATTTGGACACCTCACAAGGACCTCAGTTCCTTTAAAGTATTTTGGGAGACTCTATTCTCCTGGTTTGTGAATGACAACAAGCTCACTCCTCTACCCCGGGGTTGTGGGGAGGGACCCTGCTCCATGGGGTGCCCAGACTGCTACCAGGGTCTGAATATGGTCAAAACCCCACAGTCCTGTCACAGGTACAGAAGACAGACCTTGGCAATCTCCCTCTACTCCCTTACCTTCTGTGGGCTGAATGCTCAGGAGGCAGCTGCTGGGCAGCTCCACAGGCCTGCTTCTGTTTACTGGGATATGGGTTGCAATGAGGGCCACAGCCATGTTGATGAGGGCCATGCTATCCTGTGCTTCACACTTGCTCTGGCAGAGGTATCCCTGCTGATCTTCTAAGTTGTGCTTGGTGCCTCTTGGGGTGGCAGGTCAGGAAACTGCTTCTGTTGCCAGGAGCCAGGGCTCCCAGGGATCCAGGTGCCCTGAGGCTCTTCCTGGAAGGCTGAAGTTCCTTTGCTCTGGCATGCTGCTGCCCCCTCCCACCCTATGGAACAGAGCCTTCCCACTATTTTCCAGGTCACCTTGGGCTGGAGAATTGCTGCAGTAGATCTTTCTGTGGGTTCTGTCTCTCGAATATTTAGTTAAGTCATAATTTTATGGTTTTTTAAATATTTTGGAGAAAACTCTTAAGAAAGGCTGTTCTGCCAATGTTCTGGCTCTGCCCTGAAATCCACTTTTAAATGCATTCTTCTTATCATTGGATTTTTGTACCTCTTTTATCATTTGGCCTATTTGGTTTTTTTTAAAGGTATTATTTTTTCCCTTTTTTTTGTGCCTCCTTTATCAAGCTGCTGACTCTTTTGTCTTAATTTTCTCATATTACTCTTATCTTCTCAATTTTCCTCTAGTTCTCTTATTTGATTTTTAAAATCTCCTTTGACCTTTTCTCAAGTGGATTTTTTTCTTTTGTTGTCTTCTTCTGAGTTTGTGTTTTGATCTTCTGTGTCACCCTAGTAACTTTATATGGTCAGAAATTTTTTCTATTGTTTGTTCATTTTCCAGTTTATTTTTTGACTTTTAACATGATCCCAACCTTTAGTTATGTTTGTATAGTTAGGTTTTTTTTGTGGTAATTCTGGGTACCTGTAAGTTTTGGGGTCTTCCAAGATGGAATGATTTAGATCAGGTGTGCAACCCACAGCTCATGGGTGACTCTCAAAGGCTTTTCATGTTCTTTAATTGCATTTTTTAATTATACTCTTGGGTATATGGATTATATTGTAGTTACAAATAAATAATAGATTTTATATTTAGCCCTTGACAAACTTTTGTTGAGCAATGCATCCCAGGATGCTGAAAGTTTGAACACCTATGATCTAGATAGAAGTGTGTTCATTACTTTCTTGTACTGTACACTTGTTTATGAATAACATCAAGTACTCTTTTCAACTATAGAACTGTGAACAGGTTCCCTCTTCCCCTGTGTCAGCAAACTCTGCTGTCCTCCTTACACTTATTACTAAGAACCAGGACTAGGACCCAAATCACCTTCTGACCCATCCAGTATCCTTACTATCTGTGAATTGAGAGGTCTGGAAATTGCTATTGCTTCCAGTGATTCAGTTGCCCCAAACTTATTCCTGATTTTCCTTTGACTATGATTTCTTCATTAGTTGGTCCTCTTTTTTTTTTAAAAAAATATTTATTTTTAAGTGATAAAATTTCCTTCCACCCTCCATTCCCACCCCCCCCTCACCTCAGTGGTGAACAGTCAGGTTAGCATTATACATACACATTTTGATAAACATATTTATAGATTAGTAATTTTTGGTATTAGGATTTAGGATTAAGGGAGATACATAAGAGATAATTGTTATAAAGTGTTCATCAGATTCAGAAGGGGTTTTTGGTGTGTGCCTTGTTTTGTTTTTCTTCCTCTGGATGAGAATTATATAGTCCATTACCAGTCTAATACGGTGTCTTAGCTCTCTGGATTGTTGAAAGGAGCTGCTTTTATCAAGGTTATTCATCTCACAGTGTTGTTGTTGATGTGTATTTTGTTCTCTTGGTTCTACTCCTTTTGCTCAGCTTCAGCTCCTGTGTAAGCCATTCCATGCTTCTCTAAAGTCCAGCCGTTTATGGTTTCTTATAGAACAAGTCTTCATTAATTTTTAATGGGTTTGAAGTTTCTAAAGGTCAGCTGGCAGATGTTGAGGAGGAGCTAGATGAAACTAAGTAATGAGAGTTTGAGGAAAATAACTTCTCCCTAAATAACTCTGAGACCAAGGAAATGGAGTGATGTGATTTGATTTTTATTTTCCTCTTTATGGTAATGGTAGGATGAATAAATGGTTCCATTTTTAAAGGACACCCACACTGTTAAAATTTTTTTCTGACAATAAAATGAATTCTACTAGCTATAGAGAAATATATTTTCCAATGAAACAAATTTGACCTTCAGCAACCTTTATGACCATAAGGCTTGCACATTTCCTCCATTTTTCTATCTTCCTTGGAGTGCTGCTGATTGTCTGTCAAAAGTCATAAAAACACCCTAATATGTACCTTAAGAAGTTGAAATTGCTACTGGAATAGTCTTCCTTAGTCCACAAATAAATTTGTTTTCCTTTCAGTCTGGCTATTTATTTACTTTTTGATTGGTAATCTTGGAGATGTGATAATGAATGAATGAAATCCAACCTGGAAAACTGCCATGAGAGTCCACAGGAGGAATTTTTGGGAGAACCTAAGTACACCAAGAAGACTTGGGTCCAGGAAGGGGCCATAGTCCCTACTGTCAGGAAATTTATTCAACCTTATATCTTCTAAATGAAGAGTTAGGACTTCTCATTTCCCAGAATGAAAATCAACTAGAGGCAGAGGATGAACCTTTCTGACTCAGAAATTGAAGCCAGGATGAAACAATGGTAGAACTCCTCATGTTAGATATAGCATCTAGGAAATAGGTGAACTATATGACTTCAGAACAAATCAAAGTAATAGTAACCTTAGGGATGAATTAGTAAACCAGAGCAACAGCACCTCCAGGATGAAGCCACTGCAAAACCAGGGGCATATATATCTATATATCTATCCATATATTTTTTATAACATTGACATGACTTCAATTTTTTTCACATTGTAATCTTTGCTATGATTCTTAAACTTTTTACATATTTATTGTTTTCCTTCATAGGATAACTTGAATATATTGTAGTTTCTTTAGAAATATTGTAATTTTGAAATAAACATATGGTTTGATTTTATAATTTAATAATTTAAAAAATACACCAACTTATCTGGAAGGAGGAGGAAGGATCTACTACCTTAGCACCACTTGCCACCACACATGCAGTGTGAGAGATGAAAAAGGCCTGAATTAGTTTTATGATTATATGAATGTAGAGAAAGGGATGGATGGGAGAGAATGTCATAAGGGTTTAATGGACAAAACTGAGTAATTTATTGACCATTGAGAGGTGCAAAGAATAAATAGTCAAAGACTGACATAGAATACTCTAAGAAATGTAGTATCATTGACACAAATAGGGAAGTAAGGAGAAAAGGGATGGTTTAGGAAAAGCTAATGAAATTTTTCTGGACACTTTGAAAGGCCTATGAAACATTAGAAGAGATTTAGAACTAGAGTTCACAAAGATGAAGACTTGATTTCAGACTCACCTCTTTCTTGATGCAAGTGAAAATAAAAGTCATGAATGCTAAAAACAGGCTAATATAGAATTGTCAATTGTATTGTGAGAAATTGCAATGTGGATCAGAGGGGTATCAACTCCCAAGTACAAAATTTTCCTTTCAGAGACCTTAAACCCTCAATGGTTCTAAAAGATTAGAAATTTTTTTTTTGGGGGAAGTAGTGGGGCTTCTCTTCATTATTTTTGATTTCTTAAGAATCTTTCCTCCCTTCTTTCTATTGATTTGGATGAATGTATGAAAGGTGAGACCCTTCAGCTAGAAATGGAAATATATTTTGTATTTCCAGGGAAAACTCTGGGTAGAGGTATGTCCCAATAAGTTTCAATTTGTGAAAGGTTTCCAATATTGATTCTGTTCTATACATGTTTAGTGTTTGGAGTTTAGGGCTGCAGTTTTTATTAAAAATGAAGGAATCTGACCAAGTGTTATCTAAAGTCCTTCATAACTATGAATTGTATGAATTAGCCTTGATTTTTCCCTGAGTCTTTTGCACTATTGACCTGGACATTAGTAATATAAGTTTTTTAAATTCAGAATTTCAATTCAATTTTACCAAATCTTTATTTCTTTAATTTCTATAATATGTCTTGTATAAAAGGAGATCTAATATAAAAAAAATAAGCCCTTAAGGAACTTGCAATGTTAACTTCTCCACTCTTTTTTAAAAATTGTAACATGATCACTTTTCTATTTGGTATGTGATTGTAAAAGTTCATTCCCAACATTTTCAGATAAGTCTAGGTCTATTCAGGAGTCTTTTCCCTTTGTTTGATTATTTTAGAAACGCTCCTTTAATTATATGATAGAAGCTTAGAAAGAATTTGGTATTCATATATATATATATATATATATATATATATATATCACTAAAGTCCTTATTGTTAATGACCTATAGTTATCATATATAGGTTCACCCTATGAACTCAGCACCAATTTGCTATTGGCATCAAATTTTTCATTTGTGGAAGGGTTCTCCAACACAACAGAGGAATGGAGAAGTCTTTTTTTGTAGCAGGCACATCTGATAGATTATGGCAAAATAAAACCTAATCTATCTTGTCAGGAGTTGTTTTTACCATGTTATAAAATTCTAACAATCATTTAAAATTACAGATTCATAAGAATAAAATTGAAACAAATTGAATAGATAACACTCTCCTAGCTCAATTTACAGAAAAGGAAATTTACAGATCAGTCTATGGAGTTTAAATGATTTGTCTAAGGTCACAGTCAAAATGATTGGCAGAACTGAGATTTAAATCTGTGTCTTGACTACAGGTCATATTGTATTGTGTCAGATATTCTTCCAATCTCCTAAAGATATCAATAAATTATGAATATCACCATATTTTCTGAATCCTGGTTCTTTTGGTCTAGGTCTATCTTAAGTGTTCTTCCATTGTTTCCTGTACCTAATAACCCCCCTTTACAAAATTTTTATTTATATCTAGTAGATATATTTTTACTATTTAAAAATTATTATTTAACCCATCTTTGATGTTTAATAGATGCTTTATAATGGTAGTATTTATGTTTAACAGCTGTAATACTGACTCCAAGGTCAGCTGCCCTTTGGTGGTATGCAAAGTTATTTATTTGTATACTCCTAAAACACACAAGGAAAGCATTTAGCACTTTAGGCTCCTCTGGGATGAAAGGTAATAGATTAAGGTAAGATAGTATTATTATTTAATTCTGAAAGAGGTAAATTACATTGGCAAAATGCTCTTTGATGGCACTGGCAAACCACTGTGGTCTAATGCTTTGATGCCATCAGGAAATGTGGTTCAGTGGTTAATGCTGTGGGATAGGATGCAAAAATCCTGGGTACTATTTCTGTTTTTTCATTCATTTGCTGAATGACCTTGGTTAAGCTACTTAACCTCCCTATGCCTCGGTTTCCCTTTCTATGAGATCAAGAGAGCAATGATTTTCAATGTTCTGAATGTATCTTACATAAAAAAGAAACAAAAAATGCTTTCTAAGTATTGATGTAGAATGGATTTAATTCTCTCTATTTCATTTGCTAGATGTCAGAAAAGTGGAAATATTTGAGTTGATCTTAATAGTTGAAACAGAAACAAGTTAAATTGTGTAACTGGTCTATGAAATTTCAACCAAATCTTTTTAAAACTTTGTGTATTATACTTAATTTTCCTGGACCTCTGTTTTTTCATCTAAGACATGAGGAAATAATAGTACCAACCTCATCATTCTATCTCAACTCTTTCCATTAGTTATCTATCTGATTCTGTCCTTCCTACCTCCTTATGCTTATACTTCTGCTCCATTCCCATTTGTCCTCCAATTTCCAGCTATGCCTTGTTGCCTAATGTCCTGAGATATTTCCATTCAAAGACTGAACCTTTAGGAATGTTGACATTCATTGCATAAATTCATTGCAAAATTATTAATAAATTCCTACTCTAAAGTTTCCCATGTCAGTGAGTCTGTATCCATTGCTGTTATTATTTAACCTTTGTTCTCTGACCCCCAGTGAGTGGCATTTTCTAATCCCAATTTATTTCAACCTAAACCCCTCAACCATGACATGCTATCCTAAAATTACTTATCCTTTCCACTATGATCTTTGAAATGTTTGTTCTATAGTTGGTAGAAAACCAAACATTTTCTTTCATATTAAACCTTTTCTTTTCCCATGTCTTTAATTTTATTGCACTTCTTGAACCATTTTTGGAATTTCTCCTGATGACACAGCTTCTCAGGTACCCCTTTCCAATACTGGTGGCACTTTCACTCATCCCTCTTAATTCAGTGGTAGATGGGGGAAGTTAGAATATTCTTTGCTTGCCATTGCTACTTTTAGATTCTACTTCTAGTACACCGCTCAGGAATATTGAGGTTAACTTAGTTCTTACATATCATGCAGTTAAGATTCTTCCATCTGTTATATACTGATCTCCCACACACTCTTATGTTCTTAATAGGTTCAGTGCCTGCCTTATAAATTTGCCCTCATAGTAGTGGACTTCAACAAGATATATATTTACTTCTACAAACATTCTAACTTCAAGATATTCATTCATCATGACCTATACTGTACCACAACCCAGTTATATGCAGAGATGGTCATGTCCTTGATCTTGATATATGTCAATCTCATGTATGGAATTTATTTTATCTGATCAAAATCTATTGTCATTCTTCCTTTCCATTGGTCTTTTAACTGGAAATTCTGCTCTTTATCCTCATTATAGCTTTGAATTTCTCCCAGTTCTTTCCCAGCTTCCAACTACACTCTACTGCTTTCCACATTTTGAACTTTTAGGGAACCATTTCAGCTCTTCATTGTTCTTGTCTCTGCAATCCATTACCCCTTTATTCTGCCAAGCTGCAACCTTGATTTACCCTCATCATTTACTGCCTTTACCCCAATTATATATTCCTAAACAAACCTGGAAAATTAACAGACCATGAAGCATGGGTCCACTATAAATTTGTGTTGGACAATATTAATTGGACTCTTTGGAAAGGTAGTACTTTAGAAGCCATCCAAATCACTTCTTTATCCCACTTATCAGCAGATTTTCCAATTTTTTTCATCTCTCCTAAAATGTTCTGTCTCCTCCTCTCTGTTTAATGAAGAACCTTGCCTCATATTTCATTGAAAAAAACTCTCGTGTCCCCTCTTTATCATCTTACTTCACTCAGATACCTTTCCCTGTTATGTCCTTCTTGTCTCCTATCTCACATGAAGTATATTCTTTTTCCAAGACTAGCTTCTCTATATTCATATGATCCTTTCTCAAATGATCTTCTCTTGATTGCTCTATCATCTCTACTCTTTCTAATCATCTATATATCCCTTTCAAGTGCCTGCTTACACACTCCTGTCTTTCCCATCAAAAATCCTCACTTAAATTGTCCATCCCCATTAGCTCTCTCCTTTTGTAGATACACTTATCGAAAAGACCATTTATAATTGATAAATGTTTTGCATCTCTCCCTCTTAACACTGCAGTTTGGCCTCTGATATTCCCATTCAACTGAAACTGCTCCTTTCAAAATTATCATTTATCTCTTGATTGCTAAATCAAATGGTCTTTTCCCAATCACTATCCTTCCGGACTTCTCTGAAGTTTTGGTACTGTTCATCATGCTCCTCGTTTGAATATATCTCTAGGTTTTTGTGTCATTTTTTTCTTGTCTCTCCTCTCAGTCTTACAGCTCTTCTCTGCTCTCATTCTCCTCCTCTCCTCTGCTTTCTTTGTCTTTCCTGGCCCCTTACCTCTCATCTGACCGCCAGGATGACATTTCCAAATTCTCCTTTGAATATCTTAAACTGGATGCCCTATTAACTTCTTTAATGGTAATTAAATTAAAAAAAACCCCCAAAACTGAACTCTCTTTCTCCTAAGCACTCTTCTTTTTTATTTTTCAATTACTCATGAAGGAATCAGCATTATTCTAGTCATCCAGGGTTGAAATCAAGGTATCATCCTTGATATCTAGCTCTCTTTCACTCTTTCTATCTAATCTGTGCTAGTCTTATTATTTATTCATTTGTAACAATTCTCCCATGTGCTGCTTTCTCTCCTCTGAGACTCTCACCACCCTAGTACAAACTCATTGTTTCATGTCTGAATTATTGTAATAGCTTTCTGGTTGATATCTCTGCCTGAAGCCTTTCACCTCTGCAATCTATCTTACATTCAGCTGTCAAATTGATCTTCCTAAGGCGCAAGTCTGACTACATCACCCTCTCTCCCCAACACCATGCAATAAACTTCAATGGTTTTTTTATCCTTTTCATGATCAAATATAATATTTTCAGTTGTTCAAGAACCTTTCCAACCTAGAATCAAACTTCTTAACAGTTTTTATACATTTGTTGCCCCCCTTTCCAACCAGTATTATGTGATCCAGCTTATTGGACTTATTGCTATTCTTTCAACACTATTTGCTATCTCCTGACTCCATGAATTTTCACTGACTGCCCCCTCTGCTCCTGGAATTCTCTTCATCCTCATGTCTATCTCCTGGTTTTTCTACCTTCCTTCAATTCCACCTTTTATTAAAAGCTTTTTTCCCTCTTTTTCCTAATGCTAGTTTCCTTGCTACCCTATTTATCTTCATTTTAAGCTGTTTATGTAGTTTTTTTCTATAAATTTGTTGCATATTGCCTCTCTACTAGTCATTCATGAGAGTAGGGATTGTTTTTGCCTTTCTTTGTATTCCCAGTAATTAGTCCCATGCCTGGAACTTAATAAATGATTATTGATTGACTCTCTCACTCACAGGATTATTGGGCAGATCAATTAAATAAATCCTTTGAAAATATTAAACACTATAGAAATGCTAGTTTTATTATTAACTAGGACTATGAGAGATTGGCTTGAAGCACCTGACCCTAAACTTGATTCTACACTATTTAAAAAGAAAACTTTATACTTTCGTAGTTCCCCACAGCACCTGGTCTAGTGAACTATTCAAAAGGAATATTTGGCCATTAATGCTTTTTGGTTGTTTTTCTGATAAGTATACCCTTTAGCACTTTGAGAGAGCAAAAAGTATACATACATATATATATTATATATGTATATATTATATATATATGTATATATATATATGTATGGAGGTGATTGAAGAGAGATTAAGGAGATTGGTGCAAAAGAAAGGGCAAGTATTTGTTGGAGTAAGAAGGAAAGAAGAGAAAGGTCATTTATTTTATTCTGTAGGCAGTATATATATATATATATATATATATATATATATATATGTATATATATGTGAAATCAGCTTCCAATAGCTAGATTGTTTAAAATATTATTCTTTTTTCAAAGTTTTATAGCTAACTTTATATTTTCACACCACATTCATCTCATTTTCCTCACTCCTGCCACCACCATAGAGCACTCCTTTGTTACGAAGAAAAAACAGTTAAAAACAGATGAATTACTACGTATAGAAAATCATAGAACATTTAATGTCCATAGTTCATCCCTTCTCTACCAAGAAGAGCAATGTGACTTTGATCATCTATCCTTTAGAACCAATGCTAGTTCTCACTTTTAATCTGAGGTCATCTGCTTATTGGTATGGTTTTAATTTTTTTCACTGGTACCCCAATCTCTCAAGGTTACTCCTAGACTGCTGAGGGGGGAGATGTTTAATGAATTTTTTTTCTGTTGGATTCAGTTCCTTCAGTTTGTATCAGTTCACAGAAATCTCTCCATGATTCTTTATATTAGTCATTTTTAAAATAAAAGAAAACATTATAATTCACAAATATAATGGGATGTCTTTATTGGTTTCTGGCCTATGTTCATTGAATTAATTTTGAAAAATATATTTCTTTTCTAGAATAAACTAAAAAAATTATCTTAGATATTAATGTCAAACAAATAGAAACAACCTTGTGGGCCTTGTTTTGATTTAGAAAATCAAAAATTAACATTATCTATTTTGTATTATATTTTTATTTTTTATGTTCTGGGATTTTGGGGCAATTTATGGTTGTTTGGCTCTATTTTAGAATGTCATTAAACTGATCCTTATCTGCAACATTTTTAGAAAAAAGAAACAGCAAAATATGTGAATATTGACACAATAGGATAAAATATTGACAAATGCTTATAGATTCTTAACTGAGCAAATCTATTTGTGAAAACTTTACTAAAAGTCCAAGTCAGATAAGAGTCAGAGTAGGTAGTGAGGCAGATGTAATCATAAGAAAAATTGATCTGGAGATAGAAAACTAGGGTTGGGATTCTGACTTTTTTCCTTATGAATATAAGATAAGTCCTTTAATTCTGCTGTCCCTCTCAGTTGTTTGAGTTTTATAATTACTAATAACTTCTTTATCCATGGGCTTGTTGTGGGGATTAATGATTTAATCTGTGTACGACCTTTTAAAATTTCAAAGTTATGTAAATGAAAACTATAAAGAAGAAAAATCAGAATAACATATGTAAAGTTATTCTTTTAGAGGCAGTTTTGTATAATGGAAAGAAAATTGGAGTGAAGAACTGGGTTAGAGATTCTGTGTGGTTGTGTGACTCTGAAAGAGTTAATTCATCAGTGGGTCTATTTCCTTCCCTGTAAAATGTGGATAATATTACTTTTTCCTCCCACTTCATAGGGTTGTTGTGAGAACAGAAGTTTGTTAACCTTAAGATGCTATAAAATGTGAGTTCTTATTATTGCTTTTATAGAGTCCAGGATGGTAAGGATATTTAATTCTTTATTCTATAGAAGTTTTGTGTTGAATGTAGAGGTTTTTGGTCATATTATAGAAGGCATAAATTTGATAGTAAAGAAAGGTGGTAAAGGCAGAACCAGGAGAAATGTCATAGTACAAAGGATAGATATAGAGCTGTATATGATTATTGGATCTAGAAAATGAGTCAAATTTCCACACTTAGCTTTCTTGATTCGGTCAAGTTTTTAAGACTATAATCTAATAGATAAGGAAATAAAAGATATGAATAGTTTAGTTGACCAAGGGTCATCTAAATGTAGTGAAAATGAAAGTGGGGAGAAGAGAGGATTGAGAAGGCAGGTATGGAGACTACAGATTCTTTGTATTTATTAGGGTTATTTAGAGAAGTGACCATGCCATTTCTTAATTTTTTGGTTAGATTTGCTACCTGAAAACTCTAGTATCATTCCTTCATTTAATACACACTTAGAAAGCTCCAACTATTAAAATATCTAGGTGGTAAAGTGGATAGAACTCTGAATTTAAATTCTCAGGAAACACCAAGTTTAAATTCAGTCTCAGACACTTAACAACTGTGTGACTCTGGACAAGTCTCTTAATCCTGTTTGTCTCAATTCCTGATTTGTAAAATGAGCTGGAGAAGAAAATGTCAAACCATTCTAGCATTTTTACTAAAATAATACAACATAAAGGGAGTCATGAAGAGTCAGATATGACTAACCAATAACAAATATATTCAAAGTAGATATTGCTTTGTAAAGGAAAACCTATGTTAAGTGGTTAAATGAAAATGGAACTGGAACTAAAATACTAATCAATGGTACCTAAGCATGGAGAGAACTCATTCAGGATGATTGTTGGAGTTGATGACATTAGAAAATGTTCCCCAATACTTCATGCACTCCTAGACAGCTGATGGAGAGGTATAATTATCCCTTCTTTGGGAGAATTAAGCTATAGCGATATTTGTTTCACAAGATTTATTGAAAAGTAATATAAAATAATTTGTGTGACTGATCAAACACTAACAACTGGGTAGAGTAGAAAAGTCATTTTGTAGGACATAACATTTGAGAAGATGACAGTAAAGAATAAATGCATTTGGGGGCAGCTAGGTGGCACAATGAATAGAGCATGGGCTCTGGAGTCAGGAGGACCTGAGATCTGAGTTCAAATCCCAACTCAAACACTTAATAACTACCTAGCTGTGTGACCTTGGTAAGTCACATAACCCCATTGCCTTGCAAACCAAACAAACAAAAGAATAAATGCCTTTTGAATCTGGGAGATTGTTATAAGATAGAGATCAGAGAGGATCTTTGAGGAGGAACAAGAAATTGATCAGTTTGCCATAAAATGTGTGAAGGAGAGTAATATTGAATCCACTTGGAGAGAGAGGTTGGACCCAGATTGGGAAGGACTTATATGTCAAAGACCCTTGTATTATGTCCTGGAGGCAATATGGAATATTGGAGATTCCTCAGGAGAGGAATCTCATGGTCCCATCTCTGTTTTAGTAATCTAAATTTGGTTATAGTGGGAAGGCAACTGGAAAAGGAAGAGACTTGAGGTATTTGGTGTTGATCCTGTCATAACCTCCCTCCCTTCTGACCATAACACACTGTTTTGATGTTTGTTATAGAGCTCATGTTATAATGTTCTCTCCATACAAATATCTTGGAAGCCTAATAAAATTAACAAAAGTTTCAGCATTAGTCAAGAATTATTCAACAGTATTAAGAGGCAAGATATACTTAAAGAAAATGCAATTTCATGTATAACTTATTACTCTGCTGTCTTGGGGACAGAGAAAAATTTGGAATTCAAAATCTTATAAAAATGAATGTTGAACCATTTTTACTAATTAAAAAAATAGAGTTCTTTTTACAGGAAAGGGACAAGAAATCACAATATTCAAAGTTCTAAAATCATAAAGCAAATATATTGAGCAGGGCTAATCTTACAAAAGAATTCAGTAGAGATTGAATTGAGAATGTTCTTACTGCATTTCTTTGTTTAATTAAACTACTTTTTTTAGGCTGTAGATGAAAGAGGAAAAAAGTAATGTTAAACTGTCAAGTTACTTAAAATTAGAAATTGAATAGAAATGAAAATGAAACACCTAAACTGAGAATTCTAGACTTACAGGAAAGGACTTATAGTCAAACTTCTTGTATTGCTGAGGCTCAGAGAGGTTGAGAGAATGTTTACAAGGGCATGAAACTAATTAGTGTCAAAGACAGGAAACTGCTCAAAAAAATGTATCCCTTTATTACAAAGGAGGGCTGTTATTTATTTACTACTTTCCCTTTTGTAAATAAAAGCCTTCCTATGTAAAATATAGGAATAGATAAACATGGCAAATTCACACATTGACTATATGTTTCAGTTTGCACCTTTAGTCTATTCCCTCCAGGCTATGGGAAACTTGCTTTATCATCATTCTTCTGAAGTTAAGATTGTTCTTTCCATTGATCAGAGTTCTTAAGTCTTTTAAAGTTATACTACTTTCCTTTTTTTGTAGTTGCAGTATAAATTATTCTCTTGCTTCTGCTCATCTGATCTGAATCAATTCCTACAAATGTGTCAGTCACTAGATCTTTCTCACATCTTCCTTTTGTAATATTGAGCTGGATCCCCAGATGGCAGGAGTTACCTCAGAATTCATACTGGACACCCTGTGGACACTCAATAAAAATATTATAGCTTATGAATCTTCACTAGTAGACTTTTCCACTCCCATGAACAATCATATGAAAGACACAAGTAAATCAAAGCAAAGACATTTTGTAAGACAATCTTTGCTCCAAAAATAATCCTGAATCAGTACTCACTTTGAAACCTCAGGTCTATTATTTAAAGCCTCCAGGTAGATGATCAAGTTATTTGCTGAATCAGTACCTTATTCACTTATCATTCAATCAAAGAGATGTTCATATTTAGAAAAGGGATAATCAAATATATTTACAATTTTATAATTAATTTAATATCTTAATGTAAAAAAGGAAGTTAGGTGAGCAACAGTTAAGAATACTGGACCTGAAGTCAAGAAGACTCATCTTACTGAGTTCAAATTTGGCCTCAGATACTTATTAACTTCGTGATCCTGGGCATGTCATTTAATTGACCCTTTTGTCTCCATTTCCTCATCTATAAAATGAATTGAAGAAGAAAATGGTAAATCACTCTAGTATCTTTGCTAAGAAAATCTCAGATGGGGTTATAAAGAGTCATACATGACTGAAAAATAAAAGCAATTTAAATCTTTCTTATCTGAGAGCAATCTTGTGATTATATCATTGGAATTGTGAGATAGCAATCATTTCTTTCCTTTTACCTAAGTCTTCCCAGATTTCTTTGGTCATCCTTCCAGTTCATTTAATGAAATAATATTCCCTTGCTTTCATATACTATTATTTTTTAAATCATTGTCCATTGATGGGTGCCTAATTAGTTTTAGGTTCTTTGCTACATGAAAGTACCATTATTATTCCATTTTTATATATGGGTTTTGTCCTCTCTTGGGTATATGCCTAATAGTGGTGTTCCTAGGTCAAAATGTATGTGCTTTGTGACTTGGTCCCCAATTATTTTCAGAATGGAATGAGAGCAAACAAAAGCTCCACCAACAGTACATTAGTATTCCCTGTACTCATACAATTCCTCCAACAACTGTCATTTTCCTTTTTTTGTCCTTTTTTGCTTATAAATTAGACTTGAAATAGATCCTCAGAGCTTTTAAAAATTTTATTTCTCTTATAAGAGAGTAGTAGCATTTTTTCATATGATAATTGATGGCTTTCCTTTCTTCTTTAGAAATATGCCTATTTTAGAACATTTAACCATTTATCTAAGAGAGATTGATTTTTAGTTTTATTTATTTTTTCATTTTCCTATATGCTTTGATTATCATACTTTTAGCAGAAAAAATTGAAGGAAAGGTTTCTTCCCCCCAATTAACTATTTCCCTTCTAGTTCAAACAGTATTGTTTATTTTTGTAACAGCTTTGATATTTTTATATAATAATTTTTCATTTAATTGTCTATAATTTATGGTTTATGATTTAAAGCTTAGAATTCTCTCCCATCCAGTTTCTCTTTTAATTTGTTTATTATCTGCTTTTGCATTTTTATAGTACAAATGTTGTCTAAACCTAATTTCTGCAAGACTTCTAGTTTTCCAAACAGTTTTAATGAATATGGAATTTTTACTTCAATTGGTAAAAAATGTTCTTGAAATATTAGGTCCTGATATAACATCTGACTTTTTTAGATGATTTTAACTTAATCTGTTCCACTGGAAAAAACTTTTTTTAAACAAGTGCAAAATGCTTTTCATGATTAATTACTTAGTACTACTGTGTGAGATCTGGTACTTCCTCTCCTCTTTCCATTATTTTCCTTGAAATGTTTTACTTTTTTTTTCTAATCAATTGAGTTATATTATGCTTTCATCTAGTTTTTTTGTAATTTGAATAGCAAATTAATTTAGGAATAATAATTTTTATTTTATTAGCATAGTTCTACCACAGTCATTATCTTTCCATATATTTCTTTAAAGAGTGTTTTGAAGTTTTATTCATGTAATTCCTATGTATAGCTTGGTTAGAATATTGGATGCCTTATGCATTTCATAACTATTTTACAGGGTATTTCTATTTTTAACTTGTCCAATTGAATATTATTATTATTGATATTCAGGAAAGTATATGATTATTGTGGGTTTATTTTATGGACATTTTCTTTACTGAAGTTGGCAGCAAGTTGGCAGAATAGCTAGGAAATCAAGCATTCAAATTCAGACATGCAATAACTCTTTGACCCAGAGCAAGTCACTTAATCTTTGCATACCTCAATTTTCTGTTCTCATCTTCCAGGAATTTTTGTGAAAAACAAATGAGATATTTGCAAAGAACTTAACACAATGCCTGACACACATAGTGTTGACTTAATAAACACTCCATTTCCTTGTTCCCTTATTAATGGTTTCAATTAATTTTAATTGAAAATTTCATATTCTCTAAGTATATTATCAAATCCTTTATGAAGAATTTTTTTCCTACACTTATTTACTCAGTCTTTATTTTTTACTTGTATCTCTAAAACTATATTAAGTAATAATGGTGACAATGAATAGCCTCACTTATCTTTATGTTATTGGAAATGCTTCTGTTTCTTCATTATAGATAAAACTAATTTTTTTGTTTAAGTTTTATGCTTTATAATTATGTTTAGGAAGAAATAATTTTTCCCATGCTTAATGATAGGCTTTAAGAAATCAAACATAATAAATACTTTTTATTTTGTAAAAAAACCTTCTCTATTTCATTGATTTAATGAATTTTTTTATTATTTCTATTTATATAATGATTTTATGTTTGCAATTTTTACATGTTGAAGAAATTTCTAATATAAAAATTTATCATATTGTATTATTTTAAAACTTTCTCTGTTCTTACTTGGCCATCTTAGATGTTAGGGCCATCTTTGTTTTAGAGATTGAATTTGATATGATATCCTTTATTAGATTTTTTTATCAATCAATTAATGCCATTACTGTTTGTTTTCTTTCTAAATATTTGAAAAAATATTTGAAAAAAGTTGTCTGGCATTAATTTTTTATTCCTTTATTTGTTTCTGTAGCTAGAAATTAGTTATAGCTTAATCTGTTTTTTCTTAAGAAGTTTTTAAATTATCAAGTTCTTAGCTAATTTGTTATGTTTTATGCAAACAAATTATCAATGTAGCTTATGTGTACTTGGACATAGTAGTTTCTATTATTTTCCTTTGTCACTTCTTCATCTGTTAAAAATACTTTTTCAGTTTGAATTCAGTATAAACATGACACATTTTTATTTTTTTACTTTATATTTTGTTGTTGTCATACCCTTATCATACTCTATTTCTTTGCCTCTGTTCTCTCTCTCTCTCTCTCTGTTTTTGTTTGTCTCTGAAAATGTATTCCTCTTACTGCTTTGGATACCTCCCATATGCTTTGTCATGTTGACTCATTGTTATCATTTTATTTGATACAATTATATATTCTTTATATTATTTATTATCTGACATATATTTAGTTGTTAAAAACTGCTATTATTTATTTTCTGCATTAATACCCTGAATAAAATTAAGAAATGTACATAATTCTAATGATTCCTATTCAATAATTACCATGTTTTAAATATCTCATTTTTTAAATAATTCTGTTTATTATGTTTTTGAATTGTTCATTATTTAACCATAGAAAGCTGGAGAGTGGGAGAAGGATTGTGGAAGCATAATCTAAAGGTCAAACAACATTTTCCCCCCTTATCACTTCGTGATAACTGGAAACAAATTAGGGGAATGGATAAACAAAGTGATGACACATGGATATAGAGTCAGGTATACAGAGCTAAGAAAACAATATGCACATTATTGAAACATCATTAAAAAAATAGGGAACCCAAAGGTAATAGAAAAAGAAGGAATTTTGAAAAAATGACCAGGTTCAAACAAGACTCAGAAGATACCTACCCCTCTCTGTTAGAGAGGTGGAACATTCAGGAATGTAAAACATTGATGCTGTACAGCCACTCATAGAGGATGGTGTCAAAGACAACTTATTTTTTGTTTCATCTATTTAATGGGGATAACTAAACCTGGTCAACTAATCCTACAGGACCAATGTGGAGTTCAGATACATCATGAACTAGATGGCCCTTTTATGACTCTTCAAGAACTTAATGGCAGTGATTCTGTGATTTTAGCCAAAGTCCTCAGATCATATCATTCTATTTAAATACTCCCTGGAGTACCAAATAAATGGCAAATAAAAAGATAAATTCCTGACTCTGGTATTCAAAGCCTTCCATAATCTAGCTCAAAGCTGCCTCTATAGTATCTTAAACTTTGTTCCCAGCTCAACTTCTACACTTCTAGTCAAAATAGACTATAGTCCCTCTCCTGTTCTTGTCCTTCCTATTCCTTTCTCCATACTTTTTTGCTCACTTTTCTTATTCCTGGAAATGAACTCTCATGTCCCACCCCCACCCTCCACCTGAGTTTAGTAAACATGGCATAGTAAAAAGATGATTTGTTTTGGACTCATAGGGCTTAAGATAGAATCCTGAATTTGACTTTTAGTACTTGTGGCTTGAGGCAAATCTTTTAGCATCTCTGAGCCTGTTTCCTCACCTATAAAATGCAGAGGTTTGCACAACATCACTTCTTAGGGCCCTTCTCACTCCAGATCTGTGACTTAATTGGCATATTGATTCTTGTTTGCTGATTTTTCTCTTTTCTTTATTTTACTTTTTGTCTTCTTTAAAAAAATTCTTCATTCTATAGGATGACTCTCTGGGTCAAAAAGAGAGAGATATGGTAAGAAATTTAGTTAATGCAAAATGAAAAATATTAATAACAATTAAAAAAATCAAATCTTAACTAGAAAATGTCAATTTTTACTTCTAAAAGGGAAGGTAGAATTTCCATTGTTGTTGGGTACTTTTGTTTCTTCAAAATTTTTTTTCCTAACCTCTATCTTTCTATACTGGGCAGAAAAAGTCCTGTTAAAGCAAAAAAACAAGTGTGTGCCTCAGTATCCTTGATAAACCTTGATAAATGAATGAATGAATGAAAAATATTTATTTTCAGTTCCTTTGAGTTCCTTTTGTACAAACCACTGTGCTGGTTTCTGGAGATACATAGCAAAAAGCAGTGATGATCCCTCTCAGGGAGTTTACATTTTATAAGGAGAGACAATACATTTAGGATATTTCAAATGGCATAGACATAAAGCAGATGGTAATGCATTTTCTTTTATGTTATTTCTATTGATAAAAATATATTCCCTCTCTGAGGTTAAAACAGTTCTACCTCTTTAGTAGTTATGGTTGCTGAGAAGAACCAGAACTAGCAGTGCTTACCTGAATGATGGATGTAAGGATTAGCTAGGCTATAATCAAGACCAGAGGGCAAGGAGAGATGGAAGGACTGCTATTCCCAAGATCCTTAGAGGCAGCTGGAGGGGCAGTAGATAGAGTGACGGGACTGAAATCAGAAAAACCCAGATTCAAAACTGGTTTCAGACTCTTACCAGCTATATGATCCTGGACAAACAACTTAACCTTTGTCTCATTTTTTTTTCAATTATAGAAATGGGGGTAATAATTACTTCTACATCACAGAATTGATGTGAGGATCAAATGAGATATTTGTACAAAGCACTTAGCATATTTCTGGAACAAAGTATATACATGCTGATACCCTTTCTCTTCCCCTCATTGGCTCAGGATCCTTAGCTATCAGGGTCATAGTGGAGGAAGAGGAATAAGAAGTGGTGATGGTGAATCATTTTATACTGCCATCACAATTATACATAAACCTAAAAGTGATAACACTGAGAGCATTTTAATACATCTAAATTAAATAATGGTTTGGAAGAGGCTTATTTTTTCTTTTGGAGGGGAGAACCATTTTGTGCTTAGATAATTATGATGACATTTGCCCTTTGTTCTTGAAGAAGACCATGACATCAGGGAGGTGATGTCATGACAAGCACATGAATTTGATTTGAGTGAAAGGGTGTGGTGCTAAGTTACCAGTCTCACTTTCTCCATCAGGAACCATCTGGATCCAGTGACCAGATAAGAAGCAGGACTACTGGAGATGGCTCTGGGAGTGAGGCAATCAGGGTTAAGTGACTTGTCCAAGGTCATACAGGTAGTAAGCATCAGGTGTCTGAGGCTGGATTTGAACTCCCATCTTCCTGACTCCAGAGCCAGTGCTCTTATCCCAACTGTCCTCTTGGGCTATTATATTCAGACAGTGAATGGCACACTATTTACCTAATCTTCAAACTCAGTTATATAGCAGGTTCTTCTTGTAAAGTATTCATAATAATAGATCTTTAGAGATTAAATATAATTTTGATTCACCATCTGAAACTTGAACTCACACTTAACTTCATTTTTGTTAGAGTCCACAGTGATAGTTTTGTAATAATAATAATAATAATAATAATAATCATCATCATCATCACTTTTTTCCTTTTCTTGTCAATCACATTAAAGGATGATCATGGCAGGAATGTGTGGTTATTTTAAAATTCTTAACTTTTATTGAAGTGATTGAGAGACAGTGTGGATCACAATGGTCAGAGAGGTGGCCTAGGACCCAGGAAGGACTCTGACACATATGGTTGTGTGAAGCAATCAAGTCATCTAACTCCCCAGTACTCAAAGTGAATCCTTGAGACTATACAAGAGAAGTTACCAGCTTGGATAGGGAGATTTTCCTTATCCAGGAATTCTCCTTTGCTACCTTGTTGTTAACTCATAGCTTTTTTCAAGGGAAGACATCTACTGTGGAAGGGAAGAAATAGAAAAGCAGAAGACACATCGGTTAAAAAGGCATCACGAATACAGACAAGACAGAGACGAAATGACTAGGACTGACTTGTCTCCTTCACACTGTGCTGGCTCCTCCACAGCGTCTGGAATTCTATATGCTCAGCCGCTTTCCATCCCCCTCTTGATTTTTCTTTATCTAGAGCTAAGAAACTCTCTTCCAGATCCACTTTAAAGAGAATTTCTTGCCTTTCCAGGGGCTGATGTCCGTTAGATGGCAGTAACATCCCAGCAATTCCTCGGTCCCTCCCTCCCCTCCCCATCCCTGCTTCTCTCTCTTTTCTCCACCTTGTCCAATTGCTCGTCTCAGGTTTCGACTTGTCATTTTCCTTTCCCCCTTTGTTTTCTATTTTTACTTTTATTCAAATGCCAGGAGAGGCGGCTGGTCGGTGTGAGCCGTGCGGCTCCCTCTCCAGGGCTCCCGCTGGTGGACAGCGGCAAGGCAAGGAGCCTGGGGTTGTCTGGCCTGGGCATCCGACCGGGGGTGCCGAGGCGGAGCCGAAGGGACGGAGCTGGATCCCGCTTGGCAGAGCAGAGGGAACAAATCCGCTTCCTTTGCATTTTGAGGGGCTTTTTCAAAGCCTGGCACAGACCGCTGAAACGCAGTAGGGCTGGGGAGCTCGTGGCAGCTCATCCACTCAATCCTTTGGATAGAAAGCATGGTATTCCCCAAAGGTTCATGTTGATCTTTCAGAGGTTAGAGTGTTCCTCTTGGGCATGCAATTTCATCCTTACAGAAAAAAAAAAAGAAAGAAATTGGGCTATGAAGGGATATCAATGCACATGTCATGAACTGATTCTGAATCTGCTACGCTCGGACTCCTTGGAGACTTCAAACTTGGTAGAGGAAGAGAATTCTTAGATTCTCTTCAAATCTCTTCTGCTTGAGAAAGTTCCCTCTCAAATTTCCATACTGGGGAAGGGGATTTTAGAATTACCAATGCCATTTTCTCAAACTCGCAATCCTATTATGCAGAAGGGAAATAAACACACTCAGGGTCACAGCTACATCAGTGACCTCTGAGTTTCTTTTCAGCTTTGCTCTCCTGTGATTTCCTGATTCTGTGAATGAGTTGAAATCTGTACTTTTTTCTTCAATATATCTTGGGAACCCATTTGCTTGATGTTTCTGTTTTTATTTGTATTAATATCTATTTTCCCCTTTATCAGTATTTGGACATTTGGACTTACTTTATAGTTCTTTTGAGTGAACTCCTTTACTGAAGACAATGCATTAGAATAGCACCCTTTTTGAGAAGCCATGCTTCAATACTTTATTTTCACATAGTCTATTCTGAGGTGGCCAATGGCATGGGAGATCTGGAGTTGAGAAGTCTACAGTTCTAAATCTGACCTCACACACTTACTAGCAATGTGATTCTGATCAAGCCACTTAATCTCTCTGTTTGACTTAATTTTTAAATTGTAAAATGGAAATTAATAATAGAGTTAACCTCCCACTGTTTTGTGAGGATCAAAACAGATTATGTAACTTTCTCTGCCATTATAGAGGGCAACACCATGCTCCTAGTCCCTTGGGCTCATGGTTTTAGAGTCATCATCCTAGAATGTTCACTGTCTTTCACTCTTCTTTTCCAAATGATTGGGTTTTTGATTTCACCTTTTTAATACCTCTTGTATATATATATATATATATATATATATATATATATATATATATATATATCTCCCTTTCTTTCCTCTGACACTGCCACCAATCTAATGCAAGCTCTCAACACCTCAGGCCTGGACTACAATAATAGCTTGCTGGTAAATCAGCCTGCCTCAAATCTTTTTCCACTCTGATCCTTCCATTTAGCTACTAAAATTATCTTCCTTAGGGACCTGTCATCCAACTACTCAGTAAACCTGAGTTGCTGCCTCTAGGATCAAATATAAAATTCTCTGGCATTCAAAGCCCCCTCTTACCTTTCTCATATTTTTATATCTTACTCTTCTTTATGTTGACCTTCTAGCTATCCCACAAACAAAACACTCCATTCTTGACTTAAAGTCATTATCTCTGGCTGCCCCCCATGCCTGGAATGATCTTGATCCTCTGTACTGACTTAAGCCCCAGCAAAAATGCTATCTTTTACAGCAGGATTGTGAAACTTTTTTCTGTTGAGGATCATTTAGATATTTAGAACAGCATTTGAGGGTCATGCAAAGTTGTTACCTTAAAAATTAACCGGCTCTATTTGGTCTAAAGAACTAGATTTATTGAGTTTCGAATTCTGACTGCTGTTGCCTTGGCAGCTCCAGATCAGATGATTTCTGCCCCTGTTCTCCAGCAAGCTTTCCTCAATCCCTCTTAATTTCCAGAACCTCCCCTTTGTTGATTATTTCCGTATTATCCTGTATATAGCTTGTTTATATGTATTTATTTGCAAGTTGTTTCTTCCATTAGATCATAAGCTCCTTGATGACAGGGACTATCTTTTGTCTCTTTTTTATAATACTTTCAACTTAGTCCAATGCTTGACATATAGTAGGCATTTAATAAAAGTGTATTTGATTGCTATCACAGTGACTGACTTGTAATAGGCACTATATAGATGCTTATCCATTTGTCCCCTTTATCTAAGCCTTCCAAAGTGATTAAAAAGAAAAGTTAATTGGCTATTTTTTAAAATATAAAAACTGAAAATGAAAATCCTCTCTTTTTATATGTCTTTCCACATTTCTCCTTTTTTCATTTAGAAATGAAAATGAAGAAAACTCTTGTATTCTTACAATTCAACACCCCCCCTCCCAAATTATTTTCTGCTTTGAATCAGTAACTGCTATTGCCAGCAAAGTGTTTTTAAGCAGAGTGTGCTGCTTTATCATTTCCAGGAAAGACAAAGTCCTAAATTAGTAAATTAATAGAAAGAACATGCTTGATATTGTTTGGAGAAAGGTGAGAGAGGGAGTAATAGTTCATATTCTTTTGCCCCTGTCTGGATTACTCATGCATACTCGTGTGTGTGTCCCTCCCCCCATTTTTCCTAATTTTATTTCTTACCTACCTTAGTGGAACATTTGGGGTTCCAAAGTTATTCCTCAATACATCTTGAACTCTAAGGGGAGTTGCTGCCTCAGTGGATTTATTAGGGCTGCAGTAAATTACCTGTTCCTTTTTCTGCACTCAAGATTTTAAAGTTTCTTCTCAGAAAATTCAAGGGGAAGAAAATAGCAAGTCCTTAGCCAATCATCCTTTTTTTTTGCTTTGCACAAAATCAGATTTCTTTTGAGTATCTTATTACTAAAAATTATAGGGATTGCTTAATAAAAAGAAGAATTAAGAGACAGCTTGTAGATAACATTCTGACTGACTGTTCTATGTTTTGGTCATTCTGGATCAATCTTCTTTCCTAAAGAAACTGAAAATATGAAAACATTTATCAGTTCTAGATATTGGTTTTCTTTCTGCTATAGCATATTCTCTCATATTCAGGAGGATTACATTTGTACTTTTATGTCTTTTAATTGCTTATTCTGTGTGAGCTGATAAATAATAACAAGATTCTTAGAAAATATTAGCACTTTTATACCATTTGGCAGTAGTTTCTAACTCACAGGTCAGGGCTGCTGGCATGTTCAAGATTCTTTGTGAGTCTACAACATATCTCATTATCCCTCACATTAAATGGTCATGCAGAAAACAGGATCAGGTGAAAGTAACAGTACTGGGTGAAGTAGTTTAATTGCAAAAGAAGCAACACTTTCCTTCAAAAACATGGGACATGCTTTATACCTAATGCACATACTGTCAGTGGGAAGAATGAGCATGTATAGAAAGCATATGTGGAGATAGGCTTGTTGGGATATATATGACCAGAGCAGACATTTGCAGGAAATGTGTAAACATAAATTAGAAATCAGTTTGCACAAGAATTAGAGTGCATTATAAATTGTAAAATGCATGATTTTGACTGTATTAAGTTAAAAAGTTTTTGCACTAATAAAACCAATACTGCCAAGATTAGAAGGAAAACATAAAACTGGTAAACAATTTTCCCAGCAAGGAGTTCTGATAAAGGCCTCATTTCTAACATATATGTATATGTATATATATATATATATATATATATATATATATATATATATATATATATAAATTTCATAAGGTTACAAGTCATTTCCCAATTGATAAATGATCAAAGGATATAAACAGGCAATTTTCAAATGAAAAAATTAAAGTTATTATATAATCATATGAAAAAATACTCCAAAACATTACTGATAAAAGAAATGCAAATTAAAACAACTATGAGGATCTACTTCACTCCGATCAGATTGGCTAAGATGACAAAAAAGGAAAATGATCAATGTTGGAGATGTTGTGGGAGGATTGGGACATTGATGCATTACTGGCGGAGTTGTGAATGGATCCAACCATTCTAGAGAAATATTGAACTATGCTCAAAGAGCATTAAAACTGATCATACCCTTTGACCCAGCAATACCAATACTAGCTTTATAACCAGAAGAAATCCTAAAAAGTGGGAAAACTTCCACATGTTCCAAAATTTTCCTAGCAACTTTTTATGTAGTGGCAAAGAATTGGAAATTGAGGGGATGTTCATCAACTGGGGAATAAATGAACAAGGTATGGTACATGAATATTATGAAGTAGTATTGTTCTAGAAGAAACCACGAATGGTCAGACTCTAGAGAAACACGGAATGAATTATAGGAACTGATACTGAGCTAATGGAGAAGAACCAAGAGAACAATGTACAACAACACTGTGAGTTGATCAACTTTATTGGATGCAGTTCCTCTCAGCAGTTCAGAGACCTAGGACAATCCTGGGAGACCAGTTATGGACAATGTTATCTACATCCAGAAGAAGAAAAGCAAAGCAAAACAAAACAAAATGGAAAAACCCACAGAATCTGAATGAAGACTTAATTCACTTTTTAAAAATTCCTCTTAAGGTTTTCTTTTCAATCTCATGGTTTTCTTTCTTTTCCCTTAGTCCTATTTCTCATACAGAAAATGACTAATCTGTAAGCATGTATATGTACAATGTTCACCAGACTGTTACTGCTGAGGAGAAGGGAGTGGGAAGGGAGGGTGAAAGGTAATTATGAAACTTAGAAATATGCATATGTGTGTGGATGAATGTCAAAAAACTTTCATTACATGTAATTGAAAAAATAAAAAAAATCAATTGTTAAAAAAAATCAGTTTGTCTTGGGAGTGGGTGTAGAAAACTTTCCTGAAAACTTCTCTTTCCTTTATTGTGTTACCTCTTTTGATCTGAACCAGCAGAAGATTTTTATCCTAGGTGCTAAGATCCTTAGAACAAATCTCTGTATACACACACACACACACACACACACACACACACACACACACACACACACACAAACACAAACAGTGAGTGAGAGAGAGAGAGAGAGAGAGAGAGAGAGAGAGAGAGAGAGAATTGCTATTGTGCCCACAGGATCATTTGTCTTTCCTTTGTACTCAAATTCTTGCTCCACTGCTTGCTGCTTTGTGTCAGAGATTTCACCCTACCTTATTCACTCACTGTGGCTCATGATTTTAGTCTCTGAAGCCTAGACCACTCCTTGTCTTTTATTCATGTAAGGGGCCAGTCAACTCAATAACTAGCAAGCAGCTCAGGGGGTGGGAGTCAAATTCAAACCTCTTTTTTATCTCCACTGTTGATGAGTCATCAGGGAAAAAAAGTCACAGAAAAAAATCTTTTACTCAAAAGTTAAGGTCATTTATTATTTCTTCTGTTTGTTTAGTCACATTCCTGGCTTTTCATATTTTAGATATACTTAACTAATGCTTCAAAAGTTTCTGGATCACTTTTTTTCCCTCATTTCAAACACAACTCACTAAAATCAGTGGATATTCATTTTGGTACTGTGTTAGAGTAATGATATGACAGGTTCTTTTGGGATGAATAAAGTTTGGGCATAGTTATGATTTTGGTTACAATTTTGTAACATGGAAAGGGAAAATCTGCTTGTGCATATAAAAACTGCCTGAATGTTTTGTTCATTTTTTTAGTCATGTCCAATTCTTCCTGAACCCTGTTGGAGTTTCCTTCCAATTCTTCCTGAACCCTGTTGGAGTTTCCTTGGCAAAAGGTAATAAAATGGTAGAATCTCTTTCTCTCACTAATTTTATAGTTGAGAAAACTGAGTCAAACAGGTGACTTACCCAGGGTCCCACTACTAATAAACATCCGAGTCTTGTTGACTCCAAGTCTGGCATTCTTTCCACTGCACCACCTAGTTGTGCATATTATGCATGTAGCTATTTCACAGAAACCATAAACTTATGTCTAAGAAGTCATAATAAACAAGTGTTCTTTTATCAATATCTTTGAGAACATTAAAAATGATCAGAGTGGTATGGAATAAAGGCTTAATGTTCATATAATTCCATTGTATCTTTTTCTCTCTCCACCACATTTTAGAGTAAAAACAGTAGGAAGGGAGAATATTACTCAGAGAAATATGTTATACTTCATTCCCCATTCTCCACTGTGCAGAAATTTTATATGTAAAAAATCAGATTTGAACAAAACAGTGTAAGGCAAAAGTGAACAGAACCTTTAAGATTGTTTTTTGTGGTCAAATCATCTAGAGAAACAATAACAACACAATATCATCATCACCATCATCATCAGCAATAATGAGCCAATAATTCAGGGAGCAAGTAAACTAGAAAGATGATAGATAAAATATCTAGGTTTTACCTATGAAGCTATTTCACAAAAACTCAGCTATATATAATAATTAAGAACAAATAAGATAGACAGAAAGAAATGTAGAAAGACAAACAGATAGGTAGATGAGTAGTTGGATGAATAGATAAAGCATTTAGAAAATAAGAATTTCAATTTACTATCTGACAAGTACCATATGGAGCACAAGAAATATAAATTCAAGTAATATACTCCCTGCTTTAAAGGAGCTTACACTGAAAAAGGGAAATACAATGCACAGAGGGATCTGAAAAGGAGAACAGGGCTAGAGGAAATGAAGAAGGAAAAGAGTATAGTTGGAACAAATGTCTGGGGAAATAATGTAGCAGTTTGGTTGCTTTCATGAAAGTGAAAGCTCCCTAGTCAGAGCTCACTGTGGTTTTCTAGGAGACACACACAAACCAAGGTTTAGTGGAGAAATAAATGGAAGTAATGGGTTCCTTGAAGAGGGCAAGATGGGAAATGACTGATTCTGGGTCATTTTTAATCTTTGCATTCCAAGCAATTAGAACTCCATTTTGATCATACAATGGTTATTTAATAAATGAACAAATTCTTCATTATATTGGTATTTAGAGTCATCATGTGACTCTGATCACAGTCTCTTTAGACCTTAGTGGTAAAATTATAATTCAATGTCAACCTCCTTATGATGAGCCTTTTCTAAATGGTTGGCATAATGTTTGAGAACCCAAGGTCAACTGCAACTCACAATGAATCACCTGACTAAGGGGGAGATAAAAAAACAACTGAAATACAAGTGAACATTTGAACATATTTTTATATATATATATATATATATATATGTATATGTATATATTTGTACATGCACACATAATACATAGAAAATAGTATAATATAATAAGGACATACATTTATATATGTACATATGTTTATACACATATGTGTTTATTATATGTGTTCTAGATAAAATATGATGGTTTTCACTTACAAAGCACTCTCTACTCAAGAAGTCTATGAGATAAGTAGTGTAATTTTTGGGGTGGATCTATCCAGATGTCTGCATTCTCATTTGCTTTTTAAAAGTTATTTTTAAAGCAATTTCCAAGTGTCTGATGAGAATTACCAAGAATATGCACAGAATTTCACCTCTAAAAGGCGACTATTACTTCTGGATTCCAGCAGAGGCAACTAAGCATCCCACCGTGCCCGCTGCTTAGCTGTGGGTGGGAAAATAAAGTTCCTAAAAAAGACATCAGAGTCAGCCCAGTCTTTAAAAAGAAAGTAAGACCACTACTGGGCCATTAATATGTGGGTAAATCATGATGTGGATCTCAGTATGTCTCAGGCTCAGAATAATATCACAGAAAGTTCTGCTTCTTTTTTGTCTCTGGTCTTGAGTTTGCAAACTTAATGTAGGCAAATAAAAATGCAAATGTGGACATCAAAGTTGCCCCCACCCCACACACATAAAATGCTTTTCATTTGATTTTACTTGATTGCTGCTAAGATGAGTCGATAAGATACACTCCAGCTTGTACTTTCTGGAGCCTATTCCCCATGTTGGAGCAAGGGGTTGATTGATTGGTATAAACATGGAGAAATGGCAGCAGCTGCTGAAAAAGGCAGAAAAGCAAAAAAATTATTTAAAATAAACAATAGTTACATTTATGACATACAGACTGCTTGGATATTTTTAATTTCCTTTGCCCTCTTTAAAAAAAGAAACACCCATGTTGATAGTTAAAAAAAAAAGACTAAAAACTAAATCTGCCATCCAAATGTGCACAAGTCTCTTTTCACTTTTTGATGTGAATTTTTCAGTATTTTTTAATAAGCCTAAGGCTTAGATCATCACCCCCTGAAAATGCTGTTGTTATTAAAGTAAACCTCAAGCAAATAGTCTATTTTCATTTTTTTGTAGCCCCTTTCCCATCATGATTACACTTGATTAAACATTTTTGCTCCCTTTAAAAATTGCTCTCTACCTCTTGTTTCTATCAGTCAATTATGTTACAGTTGAATGCTTGTAGCATCACAACTAGGGTTAGCATCGTGGATCCATCAAGACTCTCAAACTATTTTCCAAACAGATTCCTGGTGCCATTCCATGCTGGCACTGGTCTATCAATTTGCCAATCTGAGATAGTAGATTTTGTTCAGTTTTTTTAGACTGACTTGTCAGAAGATGTTTTCATTTGTACCTTTGACTTCAAGTTGACCCCATGTTTATTTAATAAGGTGAGTAAGATCTGATAGAAGTTTTATATTGCTACTCAGACATAACCCAGATTCCCCACTACTGTCAGAAGACCAATTGGAATGAGACTGTGCATTTATGCTCTGAAAATCCATTGTTTCAAATTTTACTTTGAACTCTAGAAGGAATTTGCCTTATAAGCTCTACATTAGAGAAATTTTGTCAAGAGAGTGTATGACATTCTAATTTATTTCTAGTTATGTTTTGGGAAATAGCAATAAGCAGTTTCAATGAACTGGAGACTATGAAGAGGGGGATAGAAGGAGTTAGAAGACTAGAAATTAGGCAAGATCCAAGTATGTTTTTGTTTTTGTTTTTATTTTTATAAATGAAGTTTAGATGATTTTTTAAAAGTCATCTTTTTTCTTTAATTTGGTAAATTAAAATATCTTTTTAGCTTATTCATAGAATATTCATTTAATCAATTTCTACCTTGAAACATGAAATTCCTGCATATGCATCTATTGAAGTTTGATGCATATTTCCCTTGTATTATGTCAAAATCTCATCACCAAAACTGTGTTAATGCATGTAATAGAGGCACTGTTTATTAAAGACACATCTTTTTGTTAAGATGATCCTTTTCAGGTAAGGTATTTCACAAGGTACTAAATATGCCTAAAGCCCACAAGAAGGCCAAGGGAAAGAGATGGAAACATATCAGTCAGTCAGTAAGAATTTGTTTAAAAAATTACTATTATTTAACATGTTCACATTAAGTCATGCACTGTGATAATTAAGGATACAAAGTAAAAGCAAAACAGTCTCTGCATTCAAGGAGTTCACAGTCTAAAGGGGAAGGTAACAAGCAGAAAAAATGTGTACAAAAAGATATTCAGGATAAATGGGAAATAATTCATAAAGAGAAGGCACTAGAATGAAAAGGTGCTAAGAAAGGCTTCCAATGTAGAGTGAAATTTTATTTGGGACTTGAAGGGAACCAGTGCAGAGATGAACAGGAAGAGAACACTGCAGGAGTAAAGGACAGGTAGGAAAATTGCATAGAACTGAGAGATGGAGTATCTTTTTCAAGAACCCACAATGAGATCAGAATTACAGAGTACATGTTGGGGAAGGGTGGAGAAAGGAGGTATAATGCACAAAAAGACTGGAAAAACTAGATTATGGTAATCTTGAGATTGATAGGAAACTACAGCAGTGTGTGTGTGTGTGTGTGTGTGTGTGTGTGTGTGTGTGTGTGTGTGTGTGTGTGTGTGTGTGTGTGTGTGAGAGAGAGAGAGAGAGAGAGAGAGAGAGAGAGAGAGAGAGAGAGAGAGAGAGAGAGAGAGATATGGTCAACCTTGTGCTTTAAGAAAATCAATTTGGCAACTGAATTGAGGCTGGATTGAAGTGAGGAGAGACTTGTGGCAGGCAGACCAACCAGGAGTTGGTTGAAATATTGTAAGTGTGAGGAAATGAGCACTTGCTCCAATATTAGGGGGAGAAAGGGATCAATTTGAAAGAGGTTGCAAAGGTAAAATCGAAAGACTTTGGCAACAGATTGTATGTGGACAGAGGTGGGGTTGTGAGATAGCGAGGAGTCAAGAGTGACACTAAGACTTCAAGTCTGGGAAATTGGGAGGATGGTGATGTCTTCAGATTAATAGAGGGAAGAGGGAAGAGTTTGGTGAATTAAATTTTTCACATTTGCATTTGCAATGTATGTGGGTCTTCACTTCAAGATGTCTTAACAGGCAGTTGGAAATGGAAAAATAGAGATCAGTAGCAATGTCAGGGCTAGATACCTAGATTTGAGAATGATTGAGCTGAAGCTCCTACCCCACTCCAGCTTATTTTCTTGTGGTTTAGCACTCCTGTATAACACAGAAAAAATACACACATCAAGGAAAGCTCTCCTGAAATCACAAAGCTTACATCTTTCTCCTCAAAAGTAACTATATTTTGAATTATCTTGGGCACCAATTGCAAAAATCCCTTTCTGTCGACCCAATATATCATTTTTTCCTCAAATGCTTTAGCTAAATGCTATGGGCCCTATTGGTTTTGATGGGGCAGTTACTAGCTATTCACCTGTCCCTATCACTTGGCTAGACAGATGGAAGCTTGATGAACCTACTTGTAGAAATGTATGACATGATATACTGCTGCTTAGTGGACTACTTGATCCTGAAGATCAGCAGATTGGCTGTTCTTATGTCCAGTTGAGACATTAACATGTTCATCTGTACATATCTTCTCTGTTCTTCTTGACAGTGAGATTCAATAACTCTCACTAATGTTGTCCTGAGCTCAAATCTGACCCAGTGTACTGGACCCTGTGAGGAGCCTAACCAGATGAACAGCACAACTACTAGTCTGTAACTGTGACCATATCCCATAGTAGGCTATATGAAGATCTTCTAGAAACTCAACATCAGTTCTGAAGTTGTGTTACCTTTTTTTTAGGTGTACTCCCTTCAAGTATTCCTTACTACCATTATATTTTAAATTTACTGCTCCCTCCTCTCATCCTCCCTTCCCCTCCCTTCCCCTCCCCCTCCTCTCCCCTTCTCCTCCCCCTCTTCCCTTCCCTTCCCCTACCCTTTCCTTTGCTCCTCTTCCTCCCCTGATCTCTGTGTATATATATCTATATATCTATATATCGATCACCATTTTCATTGTCACCTTAACTTCTGACCAAAGCTTAACCCATATATTTAATTTGTTGCCGAATCTTGTCACTATAACCTTGAAGATATCTATCATATGTCCCTTACTTTTTACTCACAAAGGCACCATTCTTCTGTGAGTTCTTATCATGTCTTGCCTAGCTACTGCGATATAATTGCAGCTGGTCTCCTATAATGAATCTTTCCCACTTCCATCCATTCTCCTTCTATATATCTATATATCATCTATATATCTACATATCTTTATATCATCTATATATCTATATAAATATAGATAGATTGATAAAGGTAGAAATAGACAGATACATAGTGTTGCAAGAGGAATGGTGTTGGAATAAATTGTTTTTAAAATAAATACTATTCTTTCTATGCCATTGAGGAAATGTCCTTTTCTAGTTCTAATGAACTAACTGAATGTGACTATTTGTTAAGGGGACACAAATGAGTGGGAACTTGTGACCTAGTATTTAAAAGGATATCAAACATAGGGTATACCTAGAGCTTTGAAATAGTAACAACTTCCTCTTTTGGAAATTCCACCTGCCAATGTCAATATAGGTTGGATCAGTAAGCCTAAAGAAAAGAATGAGGTTTATTCATATCCCTTTCCTGAACCTCTCTCTTATCTCAGGTGTTCAAAGCTTTTCTAAGTATATTGGTGTAATCTCATAAGAAGGTACATATAAAGGAAACATTAATTTTTACTCATTCACATATATAGTCCTCTCAGACATAATACTACTAATCAATAGGAGAGTAGCATGGGTTCCTCTTCTGATGGCAATCTTAAATTATCTAAACCTCATTCTCTTCTATACAAACTTTATTGTTTAGTCAATTGTAGTCATGTCTAACTCTTTGTGTCTCTATTTGACTTTTTCTTTGCAAAAATACTGGAACAGTTTACTATTGTCATATTTTAACTCAGTACAGTATTAGTATGGGATAGCATGGTTTATTGAATCTCACCGCCAAGAAGAGCATAGGAGAGGCCAGAAGAATAGGCCTTCAGTTAAGAATGGAGTAACAGTGGTTTCCCTCACCTCCACCATCCCATGGGGAAGCATGCTAGGTGGTAACTCAGTGGGTATGGCTTCATTATAAGAGTTGATGGGGTTGCCTGGCTTTATATAGGGTTTTTAGAGAAAGGGATTGCCCTTGTCACTGGTCAGATTGGAGTGATGGACCAGTAGTAAAAGAGTGTGGGGTAAGTTAAACATTGAGATGTAGGACTTTCCTAGACAATGTAGTTCTCCTACTCTTTCCTTATAAATCCATCATGAATTTTCCATCTTCTATTCTATGTCAGTCTCTATCTCTAAAAATTTATATTTTAATGAAGGAAGATAGCACATAGAGGGGAGGTTGGCATCCTAGGAATAGATATCAAAGTTCTATTTAAAAGAACATGAAGATGATGGCTGGAATTTAACTATGTATGAAGTTATATGGGAAGCCAAAGTTTTTGAATCACTTAGTACCTGGATCTACATTTTTATCTTTGTCTTGAATAGAAGCCTCAAAGCATCTCAACATGAAATGTTATCATAATAGTAGCTTTTCCATAAAACCTCTCTTTTTCTCAATTTTGCTAATATCATCAGTTTCATTGTCACCTTAACTTCTGACCAAAGCTTAATCCATATATTTAATTTGTTGCCAAGTCTTGTCACTATAACCTTGAAGACATCTATCATTTTTACTCACAAAAGCACCATTCTTCTCTGAGTTCTTATCATGTCTTGCCTAGCTACTGCAATATAATTGCAACTGGTCTCCTATAATGAATCTTTCCCACTTCCATCCATTCTCCTTCTGAAAGTTTTTTCCCCTAAAGTATGTGTTTGCCTATGTTATTTCAATATCTTTCTTGCACTCACTTAACTCCAGTAGTTCCCCATTTTCTCCAGAATCAAACATAAAATTCTCTATGTGGAATTTAAAGTTCTTTATAGCCTAGAACCTTCACACTTTCATATGAGTATAGGTATATATGTACATATATATGTATATATATGTATATATATATATATATATATATATATATATATATATATATACATACATATAAAGGAATCAGTTGAAATCCCATCTCCTACAGGAGACCTTTTTCAGTTTTCCTTCTGCCCTATTTTCTTTATTAAAAAGGGATGATAATAATACTACCTATCTCCCAGGGTCATTTTATCAAATGAGATAACATATTTAAAGAAATTTTCAAATCTTTAAGCACTATAAAATACTACTACTACTACTACTACTACTATTATATTCAATCAGGTCTTCAGGAATCAAATGTCATTCCATTTGAACTTTGAGCTCTCATTTTAAACTCTTTCCAAATATCTTATTCAACCATTCCTCTTCCCAACCCACAATACATCTCAATTGTAAAAATTCATTAATTAAGGGGTGGCTAGGTGGTGCACTGGATAGAGCACCGGTCTTTGAGTCAGGAGTACCTGGGCTCAAATCTGACCTCAGACACTTAATAATTACCTAGCTGTGTGGCCTTGGGCAAGCCACTGAACCCCATTGCCTTGAAAAATCTAAAAAAATAATTCATTAATTAAAAAAATGTCATCTTCCTAACATTATGGTTGCTGTATTTCATTTATAAAATGAATATACCCACATTTACTCTGAACACATCTACAATTTCCCAGTTTTCTTCCTTAATCAGAGGAACTGCCAAAATGGGGACAACTGACAATTTTCTAATCACTGAAGGTGACCTATTCTGGCTTTATTGTAAAGCAAAGCTAATTCTTAAATTCTATTTCACGTTGATCAATTTACTCATATAATAAGATCACCTATTGTGTCCTATATCACTTTTTATGGTTCAGTTCAAACTATGTGAAGTAAATGCTGGAAAAGAGTTCATGGTGTAGGTCAAACTCTCTCTTGTTTTGGGAATGGGGAGGGGAGGGCAAACTGTAATTCCCATCCAACTAATTCTCAAAGACCTCACCTTGTATCTATTTTATGTGTCTAAGTGTATATATATCTATATCTATATATTATGTGTGTGTGTACAGAAGCATATTTATGCATATATAAATAGATATATACATATATATACTTACATATGTATATATAATATATAACTATATTAATAACAACACATATTATAGACTATAGAATATAAACTCTTTAAGGACACTTTTGTGTTCTTGTCCCTAGTACCTACTTAAGGAAGGAAGGAAACCAGCATTTGTTAATTGCCTTCTGTGTGTTTTGATACTGTGCCTGGTGTCTTACAAATAGCATCTCATTTGATCTTCACAGCAATTGATATGTTTTAGAAAAGTATTCTATTATTATTATCATCCCTATTTTACAGTTGAGAAAACTGAGACAGAAAATGGTTAAGTCACTTCCCCAGAGTTACACAATTAGTGTCTTGAGGGCAGATTCAAACTCAGGTCTTTCTGACTTCAGATCTAGCTTTCTACTCACTGTGCTATCTAGCAGGTTGTCATGTACATGGTTGACACAATCAAGACTTAAGAAATAAATTTAGGAATGTAATGGGAAAATTCAATGCAGATGAAATTTAATTATATTGAGACAATCTGCTGATCTCCAGAGAGTGTTGGACTGGGCAGTTTGTTAAAAAGGAATTAGAGATAGAAGACAGATTCAGAGGCATAGGTAATATCAAAAAACTTTGTAAGGGAGTATTTAAGAGAGGCAAGTTGCAATTTTAGGCTGAAATAGTTTAGGGCCATGTGACAGAAGGTGGAGATAATCTAGATAAAGGTCATAAGCATAATTTGTTGCAGTCAAGGCCTTTATGGATGAACATGAGGTTCAAAACTGCTTGTGTGTCAGATAGCACTACTCTTGTATATCATTTAAACTCCTTTAAACTGAAGAATTCCTTTGCTGTCATTGTCCTCATTAACCTCCATAGAATTTATGGGATGACATATATTTTTTTGGAACTTCAACATTTATCTCAACATCTGCATCATTTATCTACATCATTGAACTTTTCATCCAGCATCCCTTTTATCTGCCTTAACTGAAACCCAACAGTCCCCCGAGGGTATTTCATCTCTTTTAACTGTCTCTATTAGAAGACATTGCATTTCCAAAGAACAAAATCACAAAAGAGGAAAGATAGTCTTACTTTTACTTCAGCACTATTACTTTCAAGTCGTTTGTCTACCACTATATGTCAGTAATCATTGTATTCAAGAGGTCCATGGATTATATTTGTATCACTCTCTCTATTCTTTTTGTTATCATCTCCCAACTTCCAGGGGACTCATCAGTTTTATCTATGTCTTTACTTACCTAGCTCATATTCTTCTGCCCAATTCTATTACCTATCATTATTCTTTGCTACTTTAATTTTCATGTTGATAGTTCCTTTGAGAATCAGACAACACAATTGCTCTCCCTCTTTCAATCATTTACTTCCCCACTCAATTATAATGATTTTTTTATTCTTATTCTAACTTATATATCTCCTCATACCTTACAACTGTATCAGTTCCAACAAAAATGTGGAAATATTCTAATTATTTAATATGATCACCTTTTTTAAAACTTCCCCATCCCTCATGCACTTTAAAATTGCCACCTTACCTTATAGTGATCATCAAACCATCCCCAAACCTCTTCTCCCAGTCCATTTTTTGCAACTTTGGATTGACTTTAATTCCATTTCCAGCCCTGAACTGATGGTTTCCTAACCCTAACTTTTCACAATCTAATCATGTTTATCTCTCACCTCCCACCATTCTGATACTGTGACATCTTATTTTTGCCTAACCTCATTGGACAATATATCTCCTTCTGCTGGATACAATTTAAAAACAACAACAACAACAACAACAAAAACCTCATTTCATTCATTACAAATTTATTGAACACAGTCTCAGTTGGATACTCATTTCTGTGCATCAGTTCTTTTACTGTATTCTTATTGATTTCTTATCTCATTTTGCACAGTTCCTTTTCCAAACCTCTTTTTTTCTCTCCATCACAATCACACCCTTGAAATTACTCCTACTGCTTGCAGTAGATGACAGCCTCCTACTTCACTCAATTAATGCCACCCCAAATAATTTTTTTCTGCCAACCTCTATTTTTCAAACTTCTTGGCATCATCAGCAATATTCGTTTCCTTTTCTTTGCCACACATGTCCTTCAGATTCTCTTTTTCTACCTTGATTGCATCCTTGATCTATTCCCTCCCACCTCACCCAGAATTTTGCTTAAGTAGCTATTTCTCTTTCTAATGCAGCTGCAATCTCCTCATTTCTCCTGGCTATTTCCTATCTGGAAAAACGATATTCTATTTGGGTAAGAGAAACTAGTTTTTCTACTTAATACTTTCAGCAAGTTTTATCTCTTGGCCTTGGTTTCTATGTCTACAAATTAGAGGATTTTTTAAATAAAATAATCTTTATGGTTGCTTTCATCTCTAAGTCTTTTTATCTTATTGTTCCTATCCTGATCACTACCATTGACAATTAAAACTCAACATGTCCCAAATTAAGCATGTTATCCTTACCCCTACTCCTAAATCTGCTCTTCTTTCTGACTTCATTATTTCTCTCAGTGATACCACTATTTGGGCTTCCAGCTATTACAAAATGAAGGCTTCCACTATTTGTCTCTCCAAGAATGTCTTCTGAATAATCTTTCGAATTTATTAATCTTATAGTACCACTCCTCTACTGAACCATTTCTTTTCATTGGTTTTTTATTGCTTGCTGAATAAAGACTTTGTTTAGTTTTTCAAGGCTCTCCTTTATCTATTGCCAATCAATCATTTCAGTCTAAATTCATTCACTTGTAGTCCTTCTAGTCAATCGTGATGTCTCTCAAATCTCTGAACATAACCTGAGATTTTTTATCTTTGTACTTTTTTCATGCTCTTCCTTAAGGCTATATAATCCCCCCATCCTCTACCTCCTGAATTCTGATTTATTCTTTAAATTATAGAACAAGATGCTTTCTCCTCTGAGAAGTCTTCCTTGATTCTTCTTGTCACTTAAAACCACATCCCTCAAGCTTCATAAAATAGTTTCATCTACTTTGGATAGTGAGTTCATTTGCCCTCATTTGACATCTTTGGATAATTCCAATTTACCTTCTTCATTGGGATTATTTACCTTTGGTATCTTCATATTTTTATTCTTGAGTTATCTGTTTCTCCTTAGAGGATTTATCTAAAGCTTTATTCCATTCAGTACTATTTATTGAGGTAGTTAGATAGTACAGTGTATAGAGTACTGGACCTGGAATAAGAAAAAAAGTTCAAATCTAACCTGAGAAATTTCCTATCTGTGTGATCCTGGGTAAGTCATATTACATATTGGCCTCAGCTTTCTATTTGTAAAATGGAAAATAATAACAACACCTATCACCCATAGTTGATGTGAGGATAAAATGAGAAAATAAATGTAAAATGTTTAGTACAGTGCCTGACACATATTTTTATATAAATGTCAGTCATCTTCATCATCATCATCATCATAAAGCTTTCCTTTCAACACATTAACATGTGTTTCTTCAGAATCTAAATTAGATATCACATTATAGGCAACAGTGGTCAGTTTTCTCCTAGATTTCCATCATTTTTACTTTGTTAATGAAAATCATGTTAAATATAAAAATTTCCTGATTTGTTTGCCTATCTTTTGAAGAATGAAATTGCCCCCTATGCTCAGCCTGTGAATTATTGGGTTTTCCTCATTGAAGAAAAGAGCGAACTTCAGAAAATGCCTGGATAAGCCTTCTATCACTGCTGTATCATGTCTCTGTGTGATATTTGTGATCTATTTCTGAAATTCCTCACTTTTGATAAAATATTTCACTCTAGATTTTCAGAAAAGAAGGAGTGATAAAGGCTGGATGATAATATAACCAAGTGGAATCATACCTAGTTGAATGATTGGACTTAAAGAGTAATAATTATCAATGATTCAATGTCAATTTGACAGGAAGTTCACAGTAGAATACTTCAGGGATGTGCCTAGTCCTGTATAGTTTATCATTTTCTTAGTGATTTAAATGATATCATCAATGGCTTTCCTACTCAATTTGCTGGGAGAGATATAAAATATTAAGTGATAGAATCAGGATCCCCCCAAATATTGAAAGGCTAGAGCATTGGGTTGCATCTAAGAAAATTAAATTTAATAGAGATAAAAATAAACATCTTTCAATTCAGTTTCCTAAATGCAAAATTGTAAGTGCATAATTAATAATTAGTCTGACAAAGATCTTGAGGTTTTAATGAACTGCAAACTCAACATGAATCAGTAGTATGATATGCCAGCGAAAATACAAAACAAAAGAAAACAAAAAACACCTCCCCAAACCCAAAACTAATATAATCTTGGACTACATTGAAAGAATTATTTTTCCAGGAATAATGAGATGATAGTACCTCTGTCTTCTGCCCTTCTTAGGTTGCATTTGGAATATTGTGTTCAATTCAGGGATTGAAATTTAAGGAGCTCAGCAATAAATTGAAGAATGTTCACAGGATGTCAGGTGAGCATCTTGCATTCATGTTGCATGAAGACTATTTGAAGGAGAGGGATATTTTCTCTACTGAAAGGAAGATTCATGGATAAAATAATATACATATTTGAAGGACTGCAAAGAAGAGGGATTACGTTTGCTCTACTTAGCTTTGGAGGGAAAGAGTAGTACCAGGATTAATGGAAGGAAATGGTAAAGTAGTATGTTTGAGATATATGACAAGGAAAAAAAATCTTTCCCAGAATCAGATCACTTCCTGAGATCTCTCCTGAGGATTACAGTGGGGATTCCTTTCATGTAAGAACTTGATGGCTATTTATTTATCTGAAGTTGTCAGGTAATATATATACATATATATATATATATATGTATATACATATACATATATATATATTTAGTTACATGAGTTTTTGTATTTATATTAGAATATAACCTATTTGAAGGCAAAGGTATGTTTTTGTCATTCTTTATATCTTCAGAACTTTTCACAACTCCTAAAATCCTTAATAAATTTTTGTTAACTGATTATCTTTTTTTTATCAACATATGTTTCAGAGGTTAAAAATGATTCTACAAAAATTATATCACCATCTATATTAAATCAACAAACATGTCACCTATTTTAATGCAAATTAAGGATATTTAAGAATTAAAAAAATTAAGGATTCAGGGAGTGTCCCCCACTGTCCATCTTCCAATCTTTATAATTAGGAGGCAGGAAGGGCCCCAAGGATCAGGGTATGAAGGAGGTGTGAATTTCATGGGATAATATGATTTTATAGAATGATGAGATTATGGTGTCAGAAACCTGGGGAAAAATGAATTTCATATACCAAATAGGAATCTCATACCAATACATGTATAATATTTTCCTTGAAAATAGTATCAGAAGGAACTGGACATGGTCTGCTGAGTGACAGCATAAAAATATATTAGTTTTTCCCAAAGCAACCCTATGTGTATAGGCAGCTTGCTGATGTGTTAGAGCTTAGGTAAAAGTTAATATAAAACTATGAGAGGGAATGGAAAATAAGTGAAGCTATGGCATACAATTGAAAAAACTACAACACAATTTGTTAATAGAAGTTATTGATATTATATAATTGAAAATTGTTCAAAGAAAGTACATTAAAACAATTATAATTTCACATAAAATTATATAAATTCACATTTATATAATTTCACACAGAAGTTAATAAGTCATTTGTCATAAAAAGACCAAAGATATTAAAAGAGACCAAAAGATTGTGCCCTCAGAACTTTTTGGAGCTTTCTTAAAGGAGCTTTCTTAAAGCTTTCTAAAATAATTTGAACTGTCTATTCACATAATAAATATAGAAGTAATCAATCAATATCAATATATTGGACAGATACTATACAAAGATAATGACCAAGTTCTGAAATTGAACAAAAGGAAAAGTGCGGGTTTATTTTTTCTGTGAAATTATGAAATTCTTTTAATAACTCCAAGATTCAGAAACAAAGGTTACTCTTCTTAATCCCAATCTTCTTCCACCCTTGCTTTAAGCATGCAAGTCAAGGAACATTATAGATTTTGAAGAACTGAAATTAGTATCACCTAAAGAAGGGCATTGGAGAGTTAATGAAATGAGACCACTAAGAGAATTCTTTATTTGAATACACACTCCTCAATCCCTTCAAATCTCATGTTGAGGAAAAGAGAATATACAAAGTATGTTGGGGTGAAGAAAGTAGTGTGTAGCTCAACTCAGAACTTGAATAATGTAGAAGCTCAAGATTAATATATGTGTGTGTGTGTGTGTGTGTGTGTGTGTGTGTGTGTGTGTGTGTTTGTGTATGTGTGCAAGTTGTGCAAAACCACTAGACTATTCTATCCTTCAGCTAAAATCTCATAGATTTTTGCATTCATTGAAATCTTTGTTTTCCTAACAAAATTCTTTCTTTTTGTAGATTAATTCCTGGTTATATATAGTCAATCTTTGACTGTTATCTTTTATATATTTCTCATCCATTCCCCAAGAAACAGTTTTATTTCTATTTCTAATTGGGAACTGAAAAATAAAAGAAAAGGTGAGAAAACCCAATCAGTCTCAAAGATAACAAGATATACTAGAACTTCTTTCATTGTAGTTGAGGTACCAGTATCTCTTATCTTTTTTCCTTCGAGATGCCTAAAATTTATTTCCTTTGATTTCCACAAAATTTTGCCATTTAACTTGATAATAAATGAGTTACAAAGTCTTTTTTTTAATGAGAGTGTACCTCACCTGAAATTTGTACAATCACTATTGTTTTTCAATTGTGTTCTCACTAAAATAAAACCTGTTTTAATTTGGATGATGTTTCAGCATAGTAGTAAGAACTTTGATGAGTAGAGAAAGGATAAGTCTGATCAATAAAGGACAATAATTGCAGGAGAGGTCTCAATCAGTGCAGTGAAACAAATAGAAAGTCTTATGATTCATTTAGGAAGATGTTCATTAATTTTTCAATCATGTCTAACTCTTTGTGACCCCAATTGGGGTCTTCTTGGCAAAGAAATTCAAGTGGTTTGAAATTCAAGTGGTTTACAGATGAGTAACTGATACAAATAGGATTAAGTGACTTGCCCAGGGCCAGACAGCTAGTGAATGTCAGAGGGCAGGTTTACAGCTAGTTAATGTCAGAGGGCAGGTTTAAACTAGGAAGGAGGAATCTTCCTAATTTCAGAGTTGGTACACTATCCCTTGTTCAACCTGGTTATTCCTTATAAAGATAACTCCAACCAAGAAGGAAATGTTTGTTATGTATGTATAGGACTTTTTTTTTATCCTTGGGCTAAGGCAGTTCTAGGTCTCAGATAATATATGTCACCATGTTATTTGACAAATGTTAGGGGATGGGAAATTGAGAAGTTGAAATGTTGGCAGTTTGTGATGAAGTTGTGAGAAAACTATCCAACATCTATTGATCAATCTTATTCTTAAAAATTTGAAAGGACTTTTATGGGGGGAATTCCCTTAGAGTCTTATCTAACACCATAGGACAATTGTTACCTTTTTGTTCTAGGGATTATATTTCTCTTAATAAAGTCTAAGATTTTGTATTATTTGTCAAGTAATCCAGTTGATAAATGTAGAACTACTTCTGTAAATCATCCCTGAGGTTTTTTTTTAATTAATGAGTTTCTAACTCTCTCTGTCTTCTACATCTTGAATTTGAACTAAATTTTGGAAATACAAATACAAAAGCAGGATATCTTCTTTTTATTTTTTATCTTGATAACCTGTCAAGATATTTTTTAATACTAAGAAATGCATTACTTATCCTTCCCACTCATATGCCTTTTGCACATTTGGTAAACAAGTTAACTGTCTTTCTTCATTTAACAAAACTGCACAGGGACAGTGATAGATATCTTTGCTTTGCATGAACTCATGAATGACCACTCTTTTTGGGTTTAACCATTCAACCAATTGCCAGTCTATTTAATATTGTCTAGTAAAGTCAATATCTCTTTACCTTGCCTTTAAGAATAATATGAATAAACAAAATATATAAAATTAAACAAAAATATTTTAAATTTTCAAATACTCCAATATAATAGTCTAGTTTCTCTGGTAAAACAAAATAGTTTGTACTTCTGGTTAAGATGGTGAAGAGAAACCAGGATTTCTGTTAAGTGCTCATGAGTTTCCCTCAGAACCAACATTAAACAAACCTCTTAACAGATTTTGGAGTGGTAGATCTGAGTAAAATGTCTTCCATCAAGGTCTGTCTCAGGGAGAATTGTGGGTGTGTCCAATGTACCCAGTCCACAGGTGGCAGTATGAGGCAGGGGAACTAACCTGAGATCCTCATCTATGGGAGTGGAGGCTTTGGCTTTAGGACTTGGCTGCACAGTGGACAGCTGCAGCATGCTGGGAAAGCTCTGATGCAGGTGTCCAGGAACTGCATTCAGCCTGTCCACCTGGTCTGAATGACCTGATCATGATGTTGAACCTCTGCCATTCTGAGGAGGAGGAGAGTTCCAGGTCTTCCAACCTTTCCCAACAGCCCAGGGCAGCTGAGTTCCCCTGAGCTGAGAGATTCCATTTCCAGCCTGTGATTGGGCTGCCTGTGAACAAGCTGAAATTAACCCCAGACATTTACATCTTGGACCCAGGGGACAAATAGTCATCAAAGGAATCTACAGATTATGTCCTGAATGAGATTACAAAATAAAAATGCCAAGGAATATTGTAATTAGACTTGAGAATTATCAGATAAAGGGGAAGATCCTGCAAACAGTCAGAAAGAAGCAATTCAAATACAGAGGAGTCATAGTCAGAATTGCACAGAATCTGGTTGTGTCAGTGTTAAAGGATCAAAGGACCTATAGGTCTTTCAAGAGGTCAACAGAGCTTGGATTAAAATCAAGAATCAACTGCCTAGCAAAACTGAGCACACTCTTTCAGGTGGAAAAATTACCATTTAACAAAATAAGTGAATTTCAAACTTTCCTCATCAAAAGGCTAGAGCTGAAAATAAAATTAGATCTTCAAAACAGGAGACTCAGGAGATACATGAAAAGGTAAACAGGGGAAAAGAAAAAAGACTGCTATTCAATAAGATTAAACTTGTTGCATCCCTATCTGGGAGAAAAATTCTCAGAACTCTTGAGAATTGTCACTCTATTAGAGGGAGTATGCTTAAGCTAAAGTTATGGACGTAAAATGATTTTGATGCACTGATTTTAAAAAATTGAGACATTATAAATGGGTGGGGGGATTGTAATGAGATAGGAGGAAGGAGGACACAGGGGTAAATAACATCATATGAAGATGTATTTAGGACCTATTGTAGCAGTGGGAAAGAAGGAGGGGTGTTGAATCTTACTTTCATAAAGAGGGAATGACGCATATACACAATTGGGTCTAGAAATTTATCTTATCCTTCAAGTTTTAGAAGGGGAGATAGGGAAGGAAGAAGGGACAAATAGAAGAGTGGGAAGGCAACAAAGGAAAAGGGAAGGTGGCTGATAGAAGGGGAAACAGATTGAGGGAGGCAGTAGTCAGAAGCAAAATACTGGTGAAGAGGAATAGGGTGAAGGGAGGAAAAAATACAAATAAAGGAGAAATAACATGCAGAATCCTATACTGCATTCAAGAAACACATTTGAAGTAGAGAAATACACACAGAATAAGAGTCAAAAGATTGGAGCAGAATATATTAAACTTCAGCTGATGTGAAAAAAAGTAAGGGTAGCAATCCTTATCTCAGATAAAGCAACTGCAAAAATAGATCTGATTAAAATGGATAACAAAGGAAAATTACATCTTCCTAAAAGGTTCCATAGACCATGAATTAATTTCAACAATAAACAATACATGCAATATAGCGTACAAATTATTAGAGAAGCTAAATGAGTTAAATGAGGAAGATAGAGATAACAAAACTATCTCACCCTCCCTCTCTCAGAATTAGATAAATCTAACCATAAAATAAACAAGAAGGAATTTAAAGAGGTGAATTGACTGTAAGAAAACTTGGATATGATAGACCACTGAAGAAAAATTGAATGGGGATAGAAAGGAATATACCTCTTTTTCTATGGTACTTGGCATCTACCCAAAAATCAAATGCATGGTCAATTTTCTCTATAGGTCTATTATGTATAATCAATCATTCTTATTAAGAACACTAGGGAGTATAGGAATAAATGGATGTTCCTTAAAATGATAAGCAGTATCTATCTAAAATCATCAGCTAGCATTATATGTAATGGGGAGAAGTTAGAAGCATTCCCAATAAGATAAGGAGTGGAAACAATGATTTGTGCTACCACCACTATTATTCAATATTATATTAGAAATATTTACTTTAGCAATAAGAGAAGAAAAAGAAATTGAAGGAATTAGAATAGGTAATGAGGAAACAAAACTCACACTCTTTGCATTTTATATGCCATAATTAGAGAACCCTAAAAAATCATCTAAAAGGCTCCTTGAAACAGCATCTTTAGTAACATTGCAGGATATAAAATAAACCCACAAAAATTATCAATATTTCTATAGATGTATAACAAAACATAGCAGCAAGAGATAGAAAGAGAAATTCCAGTAAAATAATGGTAGGTATCATAAAATACTTGGGAGTCTACCTGCCAAGGCACAATCAGAAACAATTTGAAAACAACTATAAAATACTGTTCAAACAAATAAGATCTATCTAAAAAAGCAGGCAAAAGTCAATTACTCTTGGGTCAGTTGAGCTAATATTATAAAAATAACAATTATATATAAATTAAATTGTTTATTTAGTACTATATCAATTCCAAAAAAATTATTTTATTGAGCTAGAAAAATAGTAACTAAATTCATATGGAGAAAAAAAGGTAAAATATATCAAAACAACTAAGAAAAAAATACAAAGGATAGAGATCTAGTCATACCAGATCTAAAATTTTATATTATGAATCATCATTTATTAAAACTGTTTGATACTGTCAAAGAAATAGAGTAGTGGTTCAGTGGTTCATTTCTTCTCTTAGTGTCAAAGAATTGGAAATTGAGAGGTTGCCCATAAATTGGGGAATCACTGGACAAATTGTGGTATATGAATGAGATAGATCACTATTGTCCTATATGGAATAAGGGTGGTGATTCAGACTAAGAGTGAAAGAAACAGCAGTAAATGACAATAGTAATCTGAGTAATCTGCTTTTTTTGAAAAACCCAAAGATTCCAGAATCACTACAGAATATAGACATGAAAGGTGATATCATAAGCCAATTATGAGTACAAAGAATAGTTTATCTGTCAGAGCTATGGAAAAGGGAGCAGTTTTAGATGAACCAAGAGATAGAGAATATTATAAAAGACAAAATGAATAATTCTGATTACATTAAATTGAAAAGTTTTTGTGCAAATGCAACCAATGCAACTAAGATTAAAAGGAATGCATTAAATTGAAAAAATGATTTTTATAATTAGTATTTCTGATTAAGGACTTTTTTTCATGAAATACACAGAGAAGTGAGTCAAATTCATAAGAAAACATCATTCCCCAATTGATAAATGATCAAAGGATATGGAAAGACAATTCTCAGAAGAAAAAATTAAAGCTATCTATAACCATATGAAAAAATTTTCTAAATTGTTATGGATTAAGAAGGCAAAAATTAAAACAATTCTGAAGTGCCACCTCACACCTATTAGATTGGTCAATATGACTGAAAAGAAAAATAATCAATGTTGGAGGGGATGTGGGAGGAACACTAATGCATTGTTGGTGGAGTTGTTAACCAATCCAACCTTTATGGAGAGCAATTTGGAATTGTGTCCAAAGGGGAACAAAGCTGTCCATACCCTTTGATCCAGCAATTCTGCTACCAGGTTTGTATCTCAAAGAGATCACCAAAAGGGTAAAATATCCACAGGTACAAAAAATGTACGTAGCAACTCTTTTCTTACTGGCAAAGAATTGGAAATTGAGAGGATGCCCAAAAATTTGGGAATGACTAAATAAGTTGTGGTATATGAATGTTATGGAACACTGTTGTTCTATAAGAAGTCTTGAGGAATGAAATTTCAGAAAATCCTGGAAAGACTTGCATGATTTGATGCTGAATGAAATGAGCAGAAGAATATTATATGCACTAACAACATTTGGTGATAATTAACTATGATGGACTTGTTCATTTGAGCAGTAAAATAAAATGTCTAGATCACTTGTGATGGAAAATGCCATCCATATACAGGGAGGAAACTATGGAGTTTAAATGCAGACCAAAGCTTACAAGCTTTAATTTTTAAAAGTTGTCCTATGTATTATGTTATTTTTTCCTCTCTATTTTTTTCTTCTATTTGGCTTTCATTCTTTTTTTTTCACAACATGATTAATATGGTCCTATGTTTCACATAATTGCACATGGAGAATCTATATTAGATTGTTATTTGTTGGGGTATAGGGAGTTAAGGGAGGGAGGGAGAAAAAAGGAAAACTTAACACCTTGCAAAAATGACTGGTGGAAACTACTGTTGCTTGTTGCTGGGAAAACAAATACATAAAACATTAAAAAAATTGCTTGACTGGCAGGACTTATTCTAGAAGTCATGCTAGCTCTTTGTCATCAATACATCCTTTTCTATATTTTCACTAACCATCCCTTTAATAATAGAAAAGAGGACGACACTGAGACTTTGAAATTCAATTGTTTTGAGAAAAGGGAATTACGTTTTCATTCATCTTTTGAATAGACTAATAATTTTGCCTCTGAAATTAGAAAAAGGAACCCAACACTTATTTGTGTTTCTCTCTCTATCATATTATATATATATATATATATATATATATATATATATACATACATATTTATGCTTGATCTTACTCTTAGAGTCTAGATTAAGAAACAAAGTATTTCTATCCCTGTAGTGTGTACTCATTTTTGACCTTATTGGTTTGATCTAATGACATTGGACTTTGTAGCCAGGCCTGGTAGGAGTAACCAAAAAAGATAGAAATCTAGGGTCTAGCAAGAACAGCTGGCAGATAATGTAGTCATCTCAGATTTTATACCATCATCTCAGTAATTACTAAGCAACTTCAAAGTAAATGGGAATACAGTAAGAATTAATGACCTTCATAAGTGGAGTATTTAACAAAGTTGTCCAAATGGGGTAACGTGCATATGTGGACTGTGTTGATCTTTTCTTCTACACCCCCTTTTTTAGAACCTATTTTGATAACAGCTTGACTTTTACAGCAGAGATCTACTGTTGCAAAACAATATTACAGCATCTTTGGCAATAATGTTTACAAAAATAACATGGCAATAGCAGGGGACCTGCTGGGATCATACTAGGGGGTTGAACTGCAAAACTCTATACTCTTGACATAATGGGATAAGACTTCACTGGGTAACTTTTTTTTCCAGGAGATTCAGGGTAAGTGTAGGGAATTCTTCGGTGTGTGTGTGTGTGTGTGTGTGCGCGTGTGGGTCTTCCCAAACCAATGCTCTTTCCATTTTCATATATCCAATCACCAATTTCCTTTCTCTTTCCTATCTCTTTTTTAGAAATAAAATATAAAAATTAAAAATAGCCCTTCTATAATTATTATGTTTTCATTTTCTTTTAAGATTACACCTGTGATTGCATTCCTGAGAGTTTCAGTTTTTGTTATGGTATACTACCTACAACTCTGACCCTGTTGTCATCCTACAAGCCCCTCATTAAGAAAATAAATGCCTGAGTGACAATGATAAAATGTAAGAATATTTTAGGGATTGGGTTGGGGGAATGAAGAAGAGAAATATGTAAATCTCTTCACTAACATTTTCACACTTCACTATGCTTACAGACTTCATAAATCAGATCCAGTAATGAAAGTTGAATACACATGCTGTAAGAATATTTTATGAAAAAAATAGTCTGTTGAAGAGATTATTCTGTGTCTGAGGTGGAAAAGCTGAGGGTTTCAGAACTCAACACTGAAAGATTTTAAGTACTTTGAAGACAAGACATAAATTTGAGTGAATGATTTCAAATATTTGTCAGAAATTATTTTTGTTAGTGATCTATAAATGGGTATTACTGATGTTTCTGTGTGTATAAATATACATGAGTATCACATATAATAAATGTGGATACTTGTATATAATAAATAAATTTGTCTTAGCTCCTGCATAATATTACATATAATATTTATGAATAATACAGCATATTTATTTTAGGTATACCATTACTCATATAAAAACATATGCTAAATATTTTATCCACCACACACATATATGGGATCTAAAATCAAATTGTTGTTTGACTCTCCAGGTCTTCTTATAAGAATCATTAGAAGTGTTTCTACCTTTGTGTACATCTTGATGTTTTTGATGTTAAATATTTTTGCAGTTGAATATATTTAGATAAAGAATTCTGTAGGGAAATCATAAGAAAGAAATTGCAGATTTCCTAAAACATTTTTAATTTTTTTCATTAAAACCCTGACAGAATAAAATTTTGCATATCTCTCTCTTTTATCCTTTTAATCTAAATTATCTCGTTTCACATAGACAAGACTGGACTTACCTGGAAATGCACTTGAAAAAGAGTTCTTTTTTTTCTATGTTTAATTATAGCTGAAGTAATTGAACTTGGGAATTAATAGGATTTTTTTCCCTCTAATGAACTAAAGTAATGGTCTGACCCTTTCACCTTTCCCTACTCCTTCTTTCTTACCTTAGAATTATGTTCAGATCTTGTTTGGCCGGTACTCAGGAGTACAGAAGGTTGTTCTCTTTCCTTTACTCAAAGGTTTTAGTTTAGTAACTACTGGATGTTTAAGCACTAAACAATTAAGCAGTTCTGGCAAGTGTTCTCCAAGGAAGTGCCAGATCTACAATAGAATAGAGGTATTATAGGTCATGATGAATGAGGTTTACCATTGAAGGCAGAGAAATATATACAGGAGTTATTTGTATGAGAAATGAACTTTGTATTCATACAATATCTTTCATCTCCATATTTTGAAACACTTGTAAATACACTCATCTCTGGTGGTATATGGTTCCCTCACTGTTTTCCCTGTGGGGATATCAAACCCCTACCCAGTTCAGTCACTAGAACAAAATCAAGCCATCCTTATTCTTGAGCTAATGTACTAAGCTGTAATCATGCTATGCTTGCTCTCAATATTCCATAATAACAGGAACTGGGATATTCCTCCTGTGACAGATTTTACAAAATTATAGGCCTGATTCCTCTTTTGTGTAAATGAATGAATATGAGACTGGGCTACAGTCCTTGAATGGCAGAGAAATGTAGGTCTGATTGAAGAAGAATAAGGGTGGAAGATGAAACAAAGAATTTTTTTTTTCTTTCACTTTTGCCACAAAATTTATGACATTTAGCAATTGGGGAATTAAGTGGAGGGGGCAAATAATTATTTTTAAAATATTATTTTTAAGCATCAAAAGAAAAATGTTGGAGGGTTTTACTCTTTGATCTTCTGTTTTGTGACTGTGATGATCACAATTTGTGTCAAAGCAGTCACTTTCTTCCTACTAATGCTTCTCTATCCTACCCACAGAGCCCAGCACAGTTCACATGACTCAGTACTCCCCCCTCTTCAGATCTATCAAGAATTTATTAGGTAACATTGCTGTAATCATCTGTTGTTGTACATTATTTCCATGTCTTCATCACTAAAATGTGGAACTTGGAGTTAAAGAGAAATGAGTTCAAATACTGTTTCAGATACTTACAAAATATTAAACTGTTACTAAGAGCATGTCAACCATGATATCAAATTTGGAGGACACAGAGTGCACTTGAACATCTTCAACAGCACAGAAACAAAGTTTATATTACATATATATTATATTATATAGCATATATAGTATATATTTTAGCATGGCATAGGCATGCAAATATGTGTGTATATTTGTATAGAAATATATGTACACACATATATGTTTAATACATATGTTTATGTGCATGACTATGCATGAATGTCTAGATCTGTGATTTTTTTGGTAGGAATTTCAAGTTAGCAAACTAGTAATCTATTCAGATAGCTTCTAAGATACTTTCTAGATATAAATCTATGATCTTTTGATTTATAATTTAAAGTCTTGGGGGGGAGCCTGAAGCATGAAAGGAAAATTAACTGCCTTAAATTCCAGAGGCTGGACTTGAGTCTAGGTCTTACAGCAACATTGACCACTGAACTTTTATTCCATGCCTTTTCTTGCAAAAATAATTATTTAATTCTGTCAATCAAAATTCCAAAAGAAATTAATTTAACTGATTAGACAAAGTTGCAAGTAAATTCATTTGGAGAAATAAAAAAGTCAAGAATTTCCGGGGATTCAATGGAAAAAAGTGCAAAAGAAGATGACTTAGCCTTACCAGATATAAAATTATATTATAAAGCATCAGTCATCAAAACTGTCTGGTATTGCCTAAAGAATAGAGTTGTGAACCCAGTGGAATACACTAGGTGCAAATAGCAAGAAATGATTGTAGTAATCTGCTGTTTGATAAATACATAGAGTCCAGCTATTGGGATAAACTCTCTCTTCAATAAAAACTGTTGAGAAAAATGGAAGTTAGTATGGAAGAAACTTAGATTAGACTAACACCTCACACCATATACTAAGATAAGATCCAAACAATTATAGGATTTAGACATAAAAAACAATATTATAAGCAAGCTAGAATATCAAGGAGTAGTTTACCTGTCAGATGTATGGAAAAGGAAACGATTTATGACCAAGGAAGAGAGGGAGATCATCATTAAAAACAAATTAGATAATTTTAGTTACATTAAATTAAAAAGCTTTTGCATAGACAAGACCACTGTAACTAAGATCAAAAGACATGTAGTAGGGGCAGCTAGGTGGCGTAGTGGATAAAGTACCGGCCTTGGAGTCAGGAGTACCTGGGTTCAAATCTGGTCTCAGACACTTAATAATTACCTAGCTGTGTGGCCTTGGGCAAGCCACTTAACCCTATTTGCCTTGCAAAAAAAAAAGACATGTAGTAAATTGGGAAAAAATGTGCAACTAGTATTTCTGACAAAAGATTCATTTCTAAAATATACAGAGAACTGAGTCAAATTTTCAAAAAGTCATTCCCCAATTGACAAATGGTCAAAGGATATGCAGAGACAATTTACAGATGAGAAAATCAAAGCGATCCATAGTCATATGAAAAATTGCTCTAAATCACTACTTATTAGAGAAATGCAAATTAAAGCATCTCTGAGGTACCACCTCACACCTCTCAGACAGACCAATATAACCATAAAGGACAATGATCAATGTTGGAAGGAATGTGGGAAATCTGGGACACTAATACATACATTGTTGGTGGAGCTGTGAACTCATTCAACCTTTCTGGAAAGCATAACAAAAATGTGCATATCCTTTGATCCAGCAACACCACTACTTGGGTCTATACCCTGAAGAGTTGATGAAAAAGGGTAAAAACATGACTTGTACAAAAAATATTCATAGCAGCCCTGTTTGTGGTGGCAAAGATTGGAAATCATGTAAATGTCCTTCAATTGGGGAATGGCTTAACAAACTGTGGTATATGTATGCCATGGAACTATTAGAAAACCAGGAGGGACAGGATTTCAGGGAAGCCTAGAGGGATTTGCATGAACTGATGCTGAGTGAGATGAGCAGAACCAGAAAAACACTGTATACCCTAACAGCAACACGCGATGTTGATCAACATTGATGGACTTGCTCATTCCATCAGTGCAACAATCCGGGACAATTTGGGACTATCTCCGATGGAGAATACCATCTGTATCCAGAGAAAGAATTGCAGAATTTGAACAAAGACCAAGGACCTTTAATTTAGGGGGGGGAAAAAACCCTGTTTATCTAATTTTGCTATCTCTTATACTTTAGTTTTCCTCCTTAAGGATATGTTTTCTCTCTCATCACATTCAATTTGGTTCAATGTATACCATGGAAACAATGCAAAGACTGGCAAATTGCCTTCTGTGGTGGATGGGGGGAGGGAAGCAAGATTAGGGGGAACAATTGTAAAACTGAAAATAAATTTTAAAAAGCAGTAGTAAAAAAAATTACCTAGCTGAATGAACCTGGGCAAGTCAGTCAAACCCCATTTCCTTAAATAAAAAATTAAAAAACATTTAAACAAAATAATAGAGTTCTGGAGGACTTCTGCCTTAACAACATTGAACTTTCTAAGATTATGTTTTATAATTTCATGGTAAAATTTGCTTTTTAAATCTTTGATTTGCTTTGTAAACAAAACAAATCTATTACTTGGATGGATATTTGGATATTCTAGATAGTTCAAGACTATTCAAGATTTGTCATTAAAGATATCTTACATGCTTTTGTCCAAAAAAAAGAATAATTAGTTAAAATAGAAAAAATCTAGATGAAAGACTGATGAGAATTTTCCCCCTAATAATGTACATATTGGCCACCCTGGAAGTGGTCACCACTCTTCATATTATACTAATTGGGTTGGGTTCCTATCCTCCCTCCCCCATACTCCTAAGGGTATGTGCCCACTACAGTAGGCATGACTTGTGGTATTTGAATAGGTTTAGAAAAATATGCCTCATGATAACTCTGGCTGTATGATTTTGGGTAAGATATTTTGCTTTCTTGTCTTCAGTTTTGTTGTCTGTAAAATGTAGGACAATAACAGCAGCTTTTATAGGTATTTTTAAATTATAAAATTTTTTTTTGCTTTTTTTTGGTTTATCATTATTAACTAATTTTTAAATCTTTTTCATTTATATGCATATGTATATTTATAAGTTACAAAATTTCCTCCCCCCCTCCCTTCCCACCCCACCCCTTAGCAGTGCACAGTCAGGTTACCATTGTACATACGTTTACATATTAGTCATTTTCAGCATGAGAAATTATGATTAAGGGAAAGAGATACATTTTTATAAAGGGTTCATCAGATTTTGAAGGGTTTTGTTTTGTTTTTCTTCCTCTGGATGGTGGATAATATTATCCATAGCCTGTCTAATATGGTTGGCTTAGCACTCTGAACTTCTCAGAGGAGCTGCTTCCATCAAGGTAGATCATCTCACATTGTTGTTAATGTAAACATTTTTCTCTTGGTTCTGCTCCCTTCCCTCAGCATAAGATCCTGTAAGTCATTCCATACTTCTCTTAAATCTGACCATTTATGGTTTTTTAATAGAACAATAATATTCCATAGTATTCATGTACCATATATTGTTGAGTTATTCCCCAATTGATGGACATTCTCTCAATTTCTAAATCTTTGCCACTACAAAAATGCTACTATGAATATTTTGGAACATGTGGGACTTTTCCCATTTTATGATTTCTTTTGAATATTGCTGGGTCAAAGGGATTAATCATTTTATTGTTCTTTGGGCATAGTTCCATATTGCTCTCCAGAATGGTTGGACCACTGCACAACTTCACCAGCAATGTCCCAATCCTCCCACAACCTATTCATCATTAATCATTTTTCCTTTTTCTAATCTTGGTCAATCTGATAGATATAAGATGATACCTTGCTGTTGTTTTAATTTGTATTTCTCTAATCAATAATGATTTGGGGCATTTTTCCAATATTACATATATAGCTTTAATTTCTTCATTTGAAAACTGTCTATTCATATCCTTTGACCATTTATCAATTAGGGAATGACTTGTAAACTAATAAATTTGATGCAATTCTCTATATATTTTAGAAAGAAGATCTTTATCAGAACTCCTAGTTGTGAAGAGTGTTTTCCAGCTTTCTGTTTTCCTTCTAATTTTGACAGCATTGATCTTGTTAGTGTAAAAAATTTTAACTTAATAAAGTCAATATCATTCATCTTGCAGTTTATGATGTACTCTAATTCTTGTTTCATCATAAATTTATTCACTTTCCATAGATCTGATAAAGTATTTCTTGGTCTATTAATTTATCTATGATATTGCTCTTTATATCTAAATCCTGTACCCTTTATTTTGGTATAGGGTGTGAGATGTGGGTCTATGCCTAGTTTTTGCAATACTATTTTCCAGTTTTCTCAACATTTTTTTTGCCAAATAGTGGCTTCTTATCCCAGAAACTGATGTCTTTGTGTTTGTCAACAATAGATTGCTGTAGTCATTTACTGTGGTTTCTTTTGAACCTCTCCTAATCTACTGATTCATTACTCTATTTTTTTAGGTTTTTGCAAGGCAAACAGGGTTAAGTGGCTTGCCCAAGGCCACACAGCTAGGTAATTATTAAGTGTCTGAGACCAGATTTGAACCCAGGTATTCCTGACTCCAAGGCTGGTGCTTTATCCACTATGCCACCTAGCCGCCCATCATTACTCTATTTCTTAATCAGTATTTTAAGGGTATTTTGAAATCCTAATGAGAAATGCTAATGTAAAACTCTTTGAAATTCTTAAAAGGCTGCATAAATGTGAGATTGATGATGATGATGATGATAATGATGATGATCAAACTATAAGATTTGTAAGGGCCAAGGATCCTCTATTTTATAAACATTGTACCTCCTAGTGTAGGGTACGCATGGGTGTTTTGAAAATTTTTTTTATTTTCAACCATATGCACTTGTATATTTTTAAATTACAAAATTTCCTTCTACCCTCTCTTATCCACTCCTCTCCCCTAATTTGTTAACATGTTTAATAAACATGTTAACAAATTAGTAATTTTCAGTAAGAGGAATTAGGATTAAGGGAAAGAGATATATAAGAGATAATATTTAAAAAGTATTCATCTGATTTGGGGTTTTTGCATATGTTTTGTTTTATGTTGTTTTTCTTCTTTTGGATGAGCCAAAAGATGTTTAAATGGTTACTGAGAAAATGATCTATTTATTCATTTTTATCAAGGTAAAATTGATCATCCTTACTTTTTAATTCCTCTGCCTAAAGCTATTGTATTCTTTATCTCTACATTTTTAAAAATAAATAGGACATTTGGTTAGCTACAGAATTAGCTCTGCCTCTCCATGAAGGCATCTTGGAATGCAAGAAGGGAAATTCAACTCCTATGCATGTATTTTTAAAGGTGTGTAGGAATTACAGGATGATAGGGCTGGAAGGAATATATTCTTTTAATGTTGTTTAAAATACTTTAAAAATCATAATGACATAGACTTCCCTTTCCTTTCTAAAACTTGCCAAGATGCCCAGGGGCTAATAAATGATGGGTGCATCTCATAAATGTAATAAATACATAATAACTAAATAACTAAATAATATATCGAGAGAGAGAGAGAGAGAGAGAGAGAGAGAGAGAGAGAGAGAGAGAGAGAGAGAGAGAGAGTTCCTGTCAGATTCCTTTGCAAATACATGCACAGAAGAGGAGAGTTACAGGCTGACAATTTTTAAAGAGTTTCATAAAAGGATCCATTTAAACATAATATATTGTTATTATTCTAGAGGCAAATACTATCCTATAAGTAAAGGACCTGTCAGCATTTCTACTGGAAGCTCTCATTTTTTAAGGGTGTATAATTCAACCTTAAAAATGTGCTGTCAGCTGAAATATTGTATATAACATTTTGATATCTTTGCAATTTTTTATGTTTAAAAAATAGGCATTTTTCTTCCCCCTTTTAAATATATGAATATTAAACCAAAGTAATTATCAATACTTTCAAATTCTCTAACTGGATAAGATGGTGAGCCCTAAGAAATCTTGATTGACACCACTCACAGAAGTTATAATAGTGGAATGGTAGAAACTGTTTCACAACAGTTTTTTGGTCAAATATGTGGGTGGAGATTGTATAACTAGTTTCTAAGGCATATAAAGATGAAATATAATTTGACCCAAGACCTGGAAAAAATTTCAATTTTGAACTGGAGATGTGAAAGTATTAACAATCACACCTATAGTGATGAACTATCTCCCAGTGACATTTAAAACTAGCCAATTCTTTTCTATTCTTTGTGGGCTAGATGTCTGTTTTAGGAATTTATGGCAAACATCTTATCCAAAAGTAGTTATATTCTTGACAACAAAAAGTGATAAAGAAGAAGAGAGCATTGAAAATTGATGAGGAGAGACAATGATAAACAGCAAAAGAGCCATTATGACCAAACGATTGAAAAAGTACATGGGAAATAGAGGGAAAAATTGGAGCAAAGGGTGATCAGTTTAGAACAATGCACTCCTAACAAAAGAATATAGTTTTCACTGATTTTAAACTGGAGAAGTTCTGCCAGGAGTTAAAAGAAAATAGAGAGAAATCATTCTAAAATGTATATCTACAATGTGGATACTCAGTTCTTCATCCTTTCCTTCTTCCTCCTACTCTTTTTACCTCCTTGCATCCCTCTCTCCCTCCCTCCCTCCCTCCCTCCCTCCCTCCCTCCCTTCCTTCCTTCCTTCCTTCCTTCCTTCCTTCCTTCCTTCCTTCCTTCCTTCCTTCCTTCCTTCCTTCCTTCCTTCCTTCCTGTCTTCTCACTTTCCCCCTCCTCTCTCTTTCTCTCTCTCTCTTTCCTCTTTTTTTCCTTTTGAAACTAAATTTTATTGCTTAGGAATAACACTACAACATTTATGTTGAGCAAGTGTTTGTCATAGGCACAGTTTGTATCAGGAGATAGGAACTTGTTCACCCCAGAAAAGAAGAATGAAATCCACAATGAAAAGTGAACTGGAACTAAGCTGCCTACTCAGAAGATCAGCATGTGTTCCCCAGTTGACAGATCTTGAAGTCTTATCTAATAATTCCTCTAAGCCAGTGTACATTTTCTTACAATTTAAACAGAGACTCTGTTATACTTTGGGTGTAAAAATTGGAATCATTCTGTTATATCCTAAGAAAACCTTACATATTAAACAGAATGAACCCCTAACTACATTAGTTTTCAGAAGGAAATACACTACAAAAACTTAAGATATTTACATTGGTTAACTTTGCAATCTTAATGGACATCTTAGTACCTTACTTTTACCTTCATAGTCAAATAAGCACATTTCTTACCATTTTACTACATCCTTGGGCTATTGGTAAATTTTCTCTGAACTCCAATGTACTTATTGTCAATATTATATGTTCCCTGTTCACTGGCACAACTGTCAAAAGTCTCTGTGTGAATTGTCAATATAATAACAACTCTTGTACCTTGAAAAGAACTAAGACACAAAGTGAATAGAAGAGGGAGTTTAAAGTAGATAACATAACAGTTATATGTCTTATGAGTTTTAAGTGTTTCATCTATTTGAGTTAGTTGGAGGTTGAAGTGGAGCTGATGTGCAGTACAATAAGTTTTTAATTTTTAGCCAGTGAATTTCCACAAAGGGCAACTTGACATGACAGGTATATGGCAGACTTGGAATAAGGAAGACATATTTCCAAACTTTGAAATATGCTATCTGTGGGTACATCAAAAAGTAACTTAATCTCCCAGTTTCCTCAGACAACCATTTAATGCAATTTAATGCAATTATGAGTTGTTGATCTGTATCAGTTAAGGATGTTTTCTTAAAAAGAAGGAAATCACAGATGCTGGCTACCCTTTACCCAATTCCTGGCCAAAGGTGGGGAGCTTATACTTCTAGCCTATTTTTTTTTTAATTCTCAAATTACATCAGCATCTCATAATAATCATCTACAATGTATTTAAATTAGCATGCATGTTCTATTATGCTGGTGGTAATAAATCAAATCTTTAAGACACATTTATTTATTTTTCCTATATAATTATATTTTAATTTTTCAGTTAAATGTAAAGATACTTTTCAACACTTTTATAAGATTTTGAGTTCCAAATTTTTCTCCCTCTTCCCTTCCCTTCCCCTTTCCCTCCTCCTTCCCCAAAGACAATAATTAATCTTCTATAGGTTATACATGTACCATTATAGTAAACATATTTATACATCAATCGTATTGCAAAAGAAGACTCAGAACAATATGAAAAAAACTACAAAAATGAATAAAGCAAAAAACCAAAAACATGAAAATAATATTCTTTGATCTGCATTCAGAATCCATAGTTCTGGATGTGGATAGCATTTTCCATCATGAGACTTTCAGAATTGTCTTCGAACATTATAATGCTGAGAAGAACTAAATATTATATTTGATTGTTACACAATGTTGTTGTTACTATGTACAATGTTCTCAATTTGGCATTAGTTCATGTAAGTCTTTCCAGGTAAAGAACATCTTTTCAAAGCTTATTAGAGCCACAGGGTATTCTTGTATTTTTGTTTTAAGCTGAAATAAATTAAAACTGCACCAAGACTTTTAAGGACACCCTGAATCTATATAGTTGTATACATATATATTCATATAGATCTACATCTTTGTGTATAATATACACAAATTTACAGATATATGTATATGTATACATATGTTTGCACTCATACAATACAAATGCATATGCTGTACATATCCACACCTATTATTCAAGGAAATTTGATGCATGCAAACTTCCTATAGTGATGCAGTTTAGCAATGTAACTATAACTTAGAATTTCCTTAGAGAGTTTCCTGGGGTACTGGGAAATTGTCTTTAGTCATGGTCATATAATTAGTATCGGCTAAAGACAAAAGAGTCACTTAGGTCTTCCTGGCTAAGCTTCCATCCTTTAAACAATGCATCTTCTCATGAACGTGATATAGAAGTGTTAATAAAATTATCCAATTTTAGGAAACTGAGTTCTTTCACAGTTCCTAAAATCATCCATGTTTTAAACTAGTTCATTTGGACTTGGGGCTGTTTGGGTATATTACGCTCTGAAGAGTTTATTTATCTATAAATATCTTAAATGCTTGCACTTTATAGCTGGATTTCTTGCTTATTAAACTATTAAATAAAATGATGGTGTCTTAGTGATGAAGACAATTAAAAAGAGACTATAATGAAACTAGATAGTATCTGAACTATCTTTTTCCCTATTAAGTTGCACAACTGCACATGTGTGTCACCATTCACAGATTAAAGAAGCAATTAGTCTGAACAGAGAAAACGTGAAACTTGTACTTAATATATATATACAACAGATTGTCAGCTTTATCCTCCATTTTTCCACAAGGTTGCATGCAGAACTACAAAATCTTTTTTGATCAAATCTCTTCCTTCTAATCTAATTTTAATTGTAATCCTAGTTCACTAGCATTCCTTTATCATAATTCACTTTTCTCTTGAGATTTATGATTTCAAGTGTTAATTGATACAGTGATTTATATAATTTATGATTATGAGTTGTGGCTTCATGTGTTTTGATATAATTTCCAAGGGATTAGACTTCTAACAACAAAATATCCAAAAGCAAAATTAATATTTTTTCCCAGATAACTTTTAGAGAGCTTAGGGGCATGTCTGTGAACTCCTGAATCCAAGAGATAACACAAATGCATGACATCAAATATATTTATTGACTCAATTTATATTTAGAGAATTCAGTTAATAAAAACCCAGAGAATTAGGCAACTATCCAGGCAATTTAGGTAAAACTTCCTAATATGTCATGTCTTTCCCCAATAGAAATCTGCTTTATCTATAGTTGTCTACACAAATCAGAATCATTTGCTTAATTCCCTCAAGAGACACAGTTACAGATAGGTTTTGTGAACACCTTGGTTCTAAATATTCATTGACATTTAAGGAAAAATCTTCAGAGACAAAAGTAATGTCATAATAGGGTTGGAAGTGTTAGATGGCTACTGAATTCTTAATATATGTAACTCAGTGTGCTTCACAATGAACTTGTTCCTGTTTGTCTTTCCAGAATTCTTTCTTACTCAGAATGATCAATAAGGCAGAGATCAGTGGACTAATGGGAATAGTAACTCACTGAGTCAAAGGAAGTAGGGATGATTATTGGGGTAGCGTGGGAAAAGCCAATTTTGTACAATTTATTCTCTGGAAGAAAACAATCAACAGGGGACAAAATCTACAAGCCAATAATTAGAGAAAAAAGTTTATAAAAGGGAACTCAAAATAGAAAAAAATAGAAACTTTAGTTCCATGAAGACTAAAAAGAATAAATAGACATAAGGATCATGTATCAAAAAATAAAAGTCTGAAGAGAAAGAAAGGGAAAAGATGAATGAGGAAAACAAGGGGAAACGTCCTTTATAGGAAAAGTGTGAAAAAATCCTAACAAACAAAAAGAAACTGAAAAGGAAGAGGAGGATTTTATTTAACTGAGAGAGTAGAAAGAATTAATTAGCCAGAAAAGAAGGAATTAAAAATTAAACTCCATACTCATGAAAAGAAATAACACGAGAGAAGATGAGGGGAAGAATATATATTTATCCCTTCTATATTGCTGGGATTAGGGATATGGTGCCCTTGCTATCAGGAATACAGTGTAAAAAAAATTCCCCTCCCCTTTATACCAGAGAACATGTTACTTTTTTTCTTTTATGGGGTATTTACAGTACTTTATTGTAACATTTTGGTTGATATAGTATATTATATATATCTGCTATATATTTATGAATTTCTAAGCTTCCCATAACATCGACTGATCTTCACATATCATCTGCAACTATAGGTTAAAATATGGTTAGTTAAATTAGATCAAGTCAAAGTAGAGAGACTAAAAAGTACTAACTTTTCAGAGGAAAATGATTTACTACAACAATAAAATGATTCTAATTGTGAAAAAATAATGTTATAGACAAATAGAAGAAAATATAAACCTTTCTATAATATACATTCCATCTTTAAATATAATTAAATTTAATAATATAATAAAATGAGGAACATTGTATAAGAAAATAAAACTTCACAATCCACTGCTTGAAAGAAAAAAATCCCCAAAAGCAAAGACACTCAAGGACTAAAATGGGGGGATGGAATAAAATTTATTATGCACATAAGAATTAAAAATAAGCATTACAATTATGCTATCAGACAAAAGAAAAACAAAAAATTCAGAGCAGCAAAATAAAAAAATGCCAAGGAAATGAATTATGATGAAAAAAATAATAGTTTATAAAATAATATCAACATGTAGAGATGTATTAAATGTTTCTATAAATTCCATTACAAACTATTGATTAAAGAAATTAAAAATAATTTAATTAACTAAAGGAATATTGGATCTTCATGGCTGGGCTGTAATATAATAAAAATGATAGCTATTTATTTACACTCAAATCTATTCTAATTATGTGGACAAAAGGGTACTTTATAAAACTTAATATAACAACAAAAATTCATTTGAAGGAAAAAATTAATATCTAATGTATGAAGAATTAAAAAATAGAGATAGAGGAGGAATAGCACTTTCAAATTTTAAATCATATTAAGAAACTGAAGTTTTCAAAATCATTTGATGCTGTTTAAAATTTGAGAAATCAATCAGCAGAAGAGACTTATCAATGAGGAATCAGTATCCATAGTAATCAGCAACACAGTTTTTGATAAACTAGAAATCTTCAATGAATTAATGGGAAGAACTATCTATTCTATAAAAACTCCTGAACAAAATAGAAAGTTGTTTGATAGAAATTAAATTTAGAACACTATCTTACAAAAAGCTAGTCAATGATTCCTGAGTAGTCATAGGACATGAGCAAATCATTCTTAAAAGTCTTGCAAGCTACTAATAGCCATATGTTCTCCAGAACTGACTCCATTTTTCATCATCTTTGCCAGTTTTCTGAGCTTAAAGTAGCACCTCAAGTTTATATTGATTTGCACTTTTCTTGTTATTGAAATACTCTTTCACATGTTCATTAATAGTTTTCAATACTTTTCAGAATCTTACTCTATCTTTTCCTCTTTCCCAGTGCATTCATTTGCACTCTTTCATTAATTATATTGATAAAGATTCTAGGGGATGCATGGTGTCATCTGCTGATTTCAAATGTAAATAGTTTAAGTTTATTTATTTCCTGATGATTTCTCATTAATGCTACCTTTAATTTTTATCTTAAACCTTGTACTTCATATTAAGATCTGACCTTTTCATTAGGAATGAATGCTTGAAAATTTTCTATTTCATTAAATATTCAATTTTCTGCCATAAGATTAACCGCAGTTTTAGGGGGCAGCTATATGGTACTGCGAATAGAGCACTAACCCTGGAGTCAGGAGGTACTGAGTTCAAATCTGGCCTCAGACACTTATTAATAATTACCTAGCTATGTGACTGTGGACAAGTCACTTAACCCCATTGCCTTGCAAATAAAAAACAACTAAAAAAATTATACTCAGTTTTGCTGGGTAGGTTTTTCTTAGTTGTAATCCTAGTTCCTTTGCTTTTTAACATGTCATATTATAGTTCTTTTTCTCCTCAATAGTGCAAAATCTTGGAGTGGCTAGGTGGCATAGTGGATAAAGAGGTGGCCCTGGAGTCAGGAGTACCTGAGTTCAAATCCAGTCTCAGACACTTAATAATTACCTAGCTGTGTGGCCTTGGGCAAGCCACTTAACACTCTTTGCCTTGCAAAAACCTAAAAAAACCCCCAAATAGTGCAAAATCTTGTGTGACTGTTACTATGACTCCATATATTAAAATATTTTACTTCTGACTGCTTTCATTGCTTTCTCCTTGTCCTGAGAGCTCTGAAATTTGACTATAATAATCTTGAGGGTTTTCATTTTGGGATCATTTTATTCAGAAGGTAACTGTAAATACTTTTAATTTGTATTATAGATTATCCTAAAATGTAATAGTGAGGTTATTTTCTTTCTTTATTTTTCTTTCCTTCCTTCTTTCTTTCTCTTTCTTTCTTTCCTTCCTTCCTTCCTTCCTTCCTTCCTTCCTTCCTTCCTTCCTTCCTTCCTTCCTTCCTTCCTTCCTTCCTTCCTTCCTTCCTTTCTTTCTTTCTTTCTTTCTTTCTTTCTTTCTTTCTTTCTTTCTTTCTTTCTTTCTTTCTTTCTTTCTTCTTTTTTCTCTCTCTTTTTATTTTGATCATGGCTTTCATGTAGTTCATTACTTCTTAAATTATCTCTGCTCAATCTATGCTTCAGATCAGGTATTTTCTTATGAACTATTTTGCATATCTTTTACTTCCTTAGTCTTTTTTACTGAAATTCTTTTTTTTTAAGGTTTTTACAAGGCAAATCTGGTTAAGTGGCTTGCCCACGGCCACACAGCTAGGTAATTATTAAGTGTCTGAGACTAGATTTGAACTCAGGTACTCCTGAGTCCAGGGCTGGTGCTTTATCCACTGCACCACCTAGCTGCCTCCATACTGAAATTCTTGTCTTTTTTTATTGTGTAATGTATTCATTAGCTTTCTCCTGACCAATTCTAACTTTTGTGAAGTGATTATATTTAGTAAAGCTTCATACCTTAAAGACTGACTTATTCTGCTTTTTTTAAAAAGTAATTTTTTTATGTGCCTCTTTTGCCAAGTTATTTTCTTTTCAAAGATTTCTTGCATTCATTTTGTTTCTTTTTAATTTTTCCACAATCATTATCATTGGACTTTTAGAATCATCCTCCCCCCTTTATCTCTCTCTCTTTTTTTAAATTGTTCTAGAAATCCTTTTTGAACTTATTTTCATTCCGCCCTTTTCTTTGAGGTATTGCATGTAGATTTTTTAAGCCATTGTTTTCTGAGATTGTTTTCCTCATCACTTTAGTAGCTTTTTAAGGTCAGCTCATTTGTTATTTGCTTATCTCTTGAGGTGACTGGTTTGAGTTTCAGGCTTTTATGCCCTGCTTTTTTTCATATATATATTATATATATATATATATAATATATATATGTCTAGGAACTTTCATTATCTGATCATGGTGCAGTCTGGTCACTGCTTTCTGGGTCTACACTCTGATCCTTACCTAGGTAGGTCAACTGTTCTCTCATGACCGCAACTACTCATGTTTATCCTGGTACTGTGATTAAAATTATGTAGGATACCTGCTCCCTTTATTTCTTTTCTTTTGTTTTGGCAAGGCAATGGGGTTAAGTGGCTTGCCCAAGAACATAGCTAGGTGTCTGAGGTCGATTTTGAACTCAGATTCTCCTGACTCCAGGGCCCGTGCTTTATCCACTGCTCCACCTAGCTACTCCACATCTGCTCCCTTTCAATCACAACCAGTATTCTTTGCCTTGAAACTGTGACCATTTATTGAGTATTGGGTAGTGGATCTGTCAATAATGGCTGATCACGTAGTTAGTGCTAGTTCAGTGGTACAATCTCTTTCTTATTAGTGGTTCAGTCTCCTTACTTCCTTTGGCTGTTAGATGCTCCCAATGCCACCAATACTACCAAAGCCTATAGATATTGGTGCTTCCACAGAGCACATTCCAGACTAACTACTACCCCAGTGTCTATGAACCTCTCTTTTTCCCTGAGCTGTCCTGGGTTGGAAACATGACGTTTTTGGGGGCTTCTAAGATGACAATATGATGTGATTTTTAAAAGTGTTTAGAGGGGTGAGTTATAAAAGGTTGGCAAAATTACTAATTTTAATTCTACCATATGGGTTACATTGTAATAGATCTGGGGCAGCTAGGTGTCACAGTGGATTGACCACTGGCCTTGGAGTCAGAAGGACCTGAGTTCAAATCCGGTATCAGTCACTTAAAAGTTACCTAGCTATGTGATCTTGGGTGAGTCACTTAACCTTATTGCCTTGCAACCCCCCCCTCCAAAAGTGAAATAGGACCTTAAAATTTGAACCATTTTAGGAAAAATGAAATAAGAATAAGTAAAGAGATTTTATCTATTTTCAACGGAAAGAAAATTCACAGATTTTCCTTGGGAAAGAAAATATATATGTTGGCAGTTTGAGTTGTATTGCTTGCCAAAGGCAAAAAGAAAAATTTTTTATTGGGATATTTGGTCATCTTGCTCTCAGTGTTCATGATGAGTCTATAAAGAAAAACCATAATGAATATAATTGCTGCTTATATGTCAACATCTGTTTCAGAGGATGAGGAGGTAGAAAAAAGTATATGAAGCCTTGATAATATTTTCCAGACCAAATCAATTTAGATATTTACAAATATCTATTAAATGCAAAATATTGTGTTAGGCACATATTTACATACAGACTATATATATAAAAGCAGTTCTTTCCTTCAAGGATCTTGTATTTTGAATTGAGATTGGGGAGTAAAACATAAGCACAATTAAGAGAAGATAATTTGAAGAGAGGGAGAGAGCACTAACAACTGGGAAAAATTGGAGAAAGTTTTAAAGAGGAAGGGGTGAGAGTAATAGATCAGTGGATTAGAATAGGTTTAGAAGAAACTACAATAAATAACTACAGCAATCTGCTATTTGACAAACCCAAAGACATCAACCTCTGGGATAAGAACTCACTATTTGACAAAAATTGTTGGGAAAACTGGAAAATACTATGACAAAAACTAGGCATAGCTCCACATCTCACACCCTATATCAAAATAAGGTCAAAAATGGGTAGAGAATTTAGACATAAAGAGCAATACTATAGATAAATTAATAGACCAAAAATTATCTGTCTGACCTATAGAAAATGGATGACCAAGCAAGAATTAGAGCACACTATACATTATATATAGCTTTAATTGTATAAAATGAATGATTTTGTCTATATTATATTAAGAAGTTTTTGCACTAATAAAATAAATGCTGCTAAAATTAGGAGGAAAGCAGAAAGCTGGGAAACAATCTTCACAACCAGGAATTCAGATGAAAGTCTCATTTCTACAATATATAGAGAATTGTACAAATTTACAAGATCACAAGCCATTCCCCAATTGATGAATGGATATGAGCAGACAGTTCCCAAATGAAGAAATTAAAACTTTATATAATCATATGAAAAAATGCTCCAAATAACTATTGGTAGATAAATGCAAATTAAAATAACAATGATGTGTCATCTCAAACCTATTATATTAGTCAAGATGATCAGTTTTGAAACGATTGTGGGAGGATTGAGATATTGATCCATTGCTGTTGGTGTTGTGAACAGATCCCAGCCTTTCTGGAGAGCAATATGGAACCATGCCCAATGAGCAATAAAACTGTTTATACCCTTTGACCTATCAATTCCAAATTTAGTTGTATCTCCAGAAGAAATTATAAAAAATGGGAAAAGTCCTACATGTTCCAAAATATTCATAGCAGCTCTTTATGTAGAGGCAATGAATTGGAAATTGAGGGGATGGCCATCAATTGAGGATTGTATATGAATACTATTGTTCTATAAGAAACCATAAAGGATCAGACTCTACAGAAGGATGGAATGAATTAGAATCAAGAGAATAATGTACACATCAACAACAACATTATGAGATGAACATCCTGGATGGAAGCAGCTCCTTTCAGCAGTCCAGAGAGGTAGGATAGCTGAATTTGATTGGTTATGAACTACATTAACTCCAACCAGAGGAAGAAAAACAAAACAAAATAAAGCACAAAGAAAAAAAAAACAACCCTTCTGAATCTGTTGAACACTTTATAAAAATTATCTCATGTATCTCTTTCCTTTAATCCTAATTCCTTATGCCCAAAATTACTATTTTGTAAACATATTTAACAAAATAATATGTATATATATATATATATATATATAATGCTAACTTGACTATTTCTTGCTGAGGGGAGGGTGGTGGGAAGGGAAGGTAGAAGGAAATTTTGTAACTTGGAAATATGCATGCTTATTTTGATGAAAATAAAAAAATAAATTTAAAAAAAGTAGAGGAAGGGGTGTCTGAGCTAAGACTAGAAGCAAGGATTCTGAGAAGACATAAGAGGAAGGTGCTTCACATAGAAGAAGGTGCTATCACATAGAGGAGATGAATTGGGCAAATTCTTGGAGGAATGAGAGACCAGGTCAAGTATTGGGATCAGTTGGTAGTCCAGTTTTACTGTAATATAGGGTTCACAAAAGGGAATAGTATGAAAGATGATCCAGATTGTGGAGGGCCTCAGATGCAAAGGTGAGAAACTTACATTGTTTCTTAAAGGTGTTTTTGGTTATCAAGACAGAGATAAGATCAAATATCTGCCTTATTCCGGACTCTGAAGAGGAGGTAATACTTCCTTTTCCCAACAGGTTCAGTCCCTCAATATGTACCCCATTCTCTTACATCTTTTCCAGATTGTTTCACCTCTCCTCCTCTTCCTCCTCTTCCTCCTTCTCCTTCTCCTCCTCCTCCTCCTTCTTCTTCTTTCTCTCTCTTTCTCTCTCATTTTCTTTTTTAGATTTTATTTATTTAAGGAAATGGGGTTAAGAGTGTCTTGCCCAAGGTCACATAGTTAGACAATTATTAAGTGTCTGATTCCAGATTTGAACTAAGGTCCTCCTGATTCCAGGACCAGGGCTCTGTCTACTGTGCCATCTAGCTGCCCCATCTGTCTTATTTTCAACCTCTCTCTCCTCCATTTAGTAGATATTCCCTTACTTCCCTAGAAACATTTCCAAATCTCCCTTCTACTAACTTTTAAAAAATCTATCTATTTCTTTTCTCAGTCAAATTGAAAAAAATCGAATTGGGTACTTTCAATTTCTCTCCTCTTTTATGCTCTTGAAGTTTGTATCTTTTCGTCATCTCTCAACTGAAAAATCTCACTCTAAAGTTACCAATTATCCATTTATTGTCAAAATTTTGTTGTTGTTCAATCATTTCAATTGTTTCTGACTCTTCATGATTACATTTTGAATTTTGTGATTTATTTCCTTCTTCAGTTCTTTTGAAAAATTTAGGCAAACAAGGGTAAATTACTTGCCCAGGGTCACACAGCTAGTAAGTGTCTGAGGCCAGATTTGAACTCAGAAAGATAAGGTCTTCTGACCCTAGACCTAACAATTTATCCACTTAATTACCTATAGTCAAATCAAATGGTTTTAAGAATAATTGCTACAAAACAACAATAATAAAGAAAGCAAACATTTATATAGCACTTACTTTGAACTAGACACTGTACTAAGTCCTAAATAAATATTATCTTTTTTGATCCTTTCAGCAGCACTGGGGTATATGTGCTCTTACTGTTACCAGTTTGCATTTGAAGAAACAGGCAAACATGTGAAGTGATTTATTCAGTATCACACAGCTAATAAATACCTGATGCTGGACATGAACTAAGGTCTTCCTGAATCCAAGTACAGTAATATTTCCATTGTACTACTTAGTTGGTTCTTGTCCATTATTGAAGGAGACTAAAATGATATCACTATGTTTGAGAAAAATTATAGTGTATCCTACTGTAACTGATCAGACCAATATGAGTTTGGAGTGCTCTACCACAAGCTGGACACAAAGAGTATATGTGAACACCTGGGTGGGTACTCTAAATTCACTAAAGAATGTTTCCATTGAGATGCTTCAATTTTGCCTTCCTCATAGAGAGTAGCACCCTCAACAATGACAGAATGCTATGCTGGGTGGTCCTGTGCCAGCGCCTCCCAAGCTGTACATTCAATTCTAAAGTTCTTCAATGACACCTTCAGGGTATCTCAGTATTTCTTCTTCTGACCCCATTGTGGGCACTTGCCCTGTGTGAGTTCTTCATAAACTAGTTTTTGGGGGAATCATAAGCCTGGCTTTCTAACGACTTGTCCAGCCCATCAGAGTTGCACTCTCTGTAGCAATGTTGGAATGCTAGGTAGTTTAGCTGGAGAAAGGACCTTAGTGTCTGGTATCTTCTCCTTCCAGGTGATCTTCAGAATCTTCCTAAGACAACTTAAATGGAAAGTGATTCATTTTCCTAACATAGTGCTAGTAGACTATCCAGGTTTCACAGGCATATAGGAATGAATTCAACACAACAGCTCTGTAGACCTTCACTTTGGTAGTTAGTCTAATACCTCTTCTCTCCCAAATCCTGAGCTAGCTTTGGCAATGCGAGTGTCAACTACCTTGTCAATGTCTACCTCCTTGGAAAGGACACTGTCAAGATAAGTGAACTTGCCCATAGTATTCAAAACTTCTCCATTTGATGTAATCAATGGTCTCACAAATGGACAGTGTGGTCTTGCTGTTGGAGTACCTTTGTTTTCTTGGTGTTAATTGTTAGACCAAAATTAGCACAAGCAACAGAGAATTGATCCATATTTTGTTGCATCGCAGTTTCAGAGGCTGCATTGAGCACAGTCATCTGCAAACAGAAGATCATGCACCAACACTCCCTCTATTTTTGTCTTAGCTTGTAGTATTTTCAAGTTGAAGAATTTACCATCAGTACAGTAGCTGATTTTGAGGCCATGTTCATCTTTGTTGAAGGTATCTGATAACATGGCTGAAAACGTCATGGTAAAAAGTATGGGAGCAAGGGCACATCCTTGTTTCACTCCATTTGTGACTGGAAAAATATTGAGAGCATGATCTATTATCCAGAATCTGGGCATGCAAGCTGTCAAGAAATTGACATACAATAACTGATGAACTTCTCCAGGAAACCAAATTTTAACATACTTTTCCATAAATCTTCAAGACTGATGGTCTTAAAAGCTTTGGTCAGATTTACACATGTTGTATATAGATCTCTGTTCTGTTCCTGGCACTGTTCCTGGAGTTGTCTGGCAGTAAACACCATATCAACTATTCCTCCACCCTTTCTGAAGTCATACTGGCTCTCAGGAAGATGACCAATCTCCAGGTGAAGGATCACCCTATTGAGAAGGACTCTGACAAGAACCCTACCAGCAATGACTAAAAGAGAAATATCCCTGTGATTTTCACAGTACAGTCTATTCCCTTTACCTTTATAGATAAGGATGATGGAGTCATCCTTGAATTCTTGGAGAATAATCTCTTCATGCCAAATAACCTGGAGGAAAAGTTCACTCAGTTTTTGGATGAGCGATGGACCTCCCACCTTGTAGATCTCAGCTGGAATTGAATCAGCACTAGGTACTTGAAATGAACCTAATGGCATTCAAAACCTCTTCTTCACTTGAAATTTCAGCTAGGGACTGATTAACTTCAACTTGAGGTATATGGTCAATGGCTTCTGCATTGATTGATGATAATCTGTTAAGAACACTCTGGAAGTGTTCAGCCCATCTCTCTAGGATCAGGTCCCTATCATTAATCAATGTGGATTCATCAGCACTGAGTAGTTGAGATGCACCTTATGTCTTTGGTCCATAAATCGCTTTCAGGGCATCATAAAATATTTTGGTCTGTTACTATCTGTATCAAATTGAATTTCATTTGCCTTCTTATTGAGCTAACAATCCTGTAACTCTCGAAGCTTCACTTGGACTTCACTTTTAATGGAATTAAATGCTGCCTTCTTAGAGATGGATGAACTATCCTGCTGGTGTACCCTGTGCTGTTCTCATTTTTCATTTAGCAGCTTCTATATTTCCCCAACATTTTCATCAAATCAATCTTGGTGTTTGCAAGTGATTTGGACCAGATGAACAAATGCAGTGTTGTATACCAGATCTCTGAAAGCTGCCCACTCCTTTTCTGCTCCACTGTTGCCATCTGTGTGTTGGCTCAGTTTTCCCTCCGTTAGCAACAAACTGTTTCCGCTCAGAAAGACACTCTAATCTCTTGACTTTAATTCTTCTAGTATTCATTTTGCCTTGGGGTCACCACTTTGGTCGAATATGAATATTTAGCTTAGAGAGGATGAGTCTGTGATCAGTCCAACACTCAGCACCGCACATTGCCTTTGTCACTCTCACATCCTGTCTCTTCTCCTTACAATCATATAATCTAATAGATGCTGATTGTACTGCCTAGCTCCCCCCTCAATCACCATCCTTGTTGAACATCCTTTTCTTTTTGTATATGTTTTCTTCTCTGAGTTTTTGAAATATTACTCTCTTCTTCTTTTCTTATTTATTTCTTCTCAGTTTTCTTTATCTATCAACCCTAACAAGATCTCTAGCTGGGAATGTCCTCACAAGACTTTTTATTATAGCCTATTTGCTTTTTTTCTTTCACTTTCTTATTTAGTGATCTCAATAGCATCCATTAATTTAAATATAATCAAACAAAATACTTTCATATCTCTATTTCTAGTCCCAGTCTTTGTTCTGAGCTACAATTCCACAACATGATTGGATTTTAAAACTGGGTCTGCAGTGGTTATCTTTTTTTTTTGTTTTGTTTTGCAAGTCAATGGGGTTAAGTGACTTGCCCAGAGTCATACATCTAAGTAAGTATTAAATGTCTGAAACTGGATTTAAATTCAGGTCCTCCTGATTCCAGGGCAGGTGTTTTATCCACTGTGATACCTAGTATTAGGAACAAATATAAATCCTTCTCTTTGTCATATAAACCTCATTACAAATGAGTCTCTTCTTATATTTACAGTTTTCTTACATTTTCTTATACTTCTTATAATGTGAGATCTGGTCATATTAGTAATATTGGAGTGTCTTCCATTTTCTTCTCCAAATTATTTTATAGATGAGGAAAATGAGGCAAATAGGTTAAGTGTCTTTCCCAGGTTTCCTCAGCAAGTGTTTGAGACTCAATTTGAATTCATGTTTTCTTTAATTCAGGGGACTCTACTTTTCTGGTTATAAATTCAGAGGTTCTGACAATCTAATATAATGACCTAAATTTATTTGCTTTTCCAGTTTTGAACCTTCAGAGAATTTCAGTTGATATTTCACTTACTGTCACTCTTCTTACCTAAATTCTATATCTGATGCAATACTTAATACAATTCACTTGTATATATGTCCATTTTTAGTGTTTTTTCATTTATGGTCTATTTTTCTTCCTTTTAACGTTATCAGACAAATACTTAAAAATGGGAAAATAATTTCAATTTCTATATTATTATCAATACATTTTATATAAAATGCAATCAGTCCTTAATTAATAAAACTTAGAACCTATTACCATAGCATAATTAAAGTTTGAATTTCCATGATAGATAAATTTGAAAGTCAATCATATACATATGTGGATAGTTCTTTGACAAAAGTCTAATCCTGTTTCTTTTCTCAAAATTCACTCTTCCATTTAATTAGAAAACTTTCCATTATATCTTTTTCTTATTATTTTGACTAATCATGTATATTATATAAATATGTATGTTGTTTCTTCATTTTTAAAGGGGATCAAAATCATCATGGGTGATATCTTGCCTTGTATATGAATTGGACTTAAATGAGGCAGAGTTGAACAAAGTTGTCAATTTCACTCTAATTTCCCAGGTCATTCAAGTTCACTGGCAAGACAAAAGTTATGAGGATTGGCAATGACTCAGTATGCATTGGATGGCCTTAGCATCTTCAATATTTCATCAAGCTCTATGTATTCCAAATGGCCTGTTTTTGCCATCGTCATTGCCATTGGAATAAATTGTTCTCACCCATCCATTATACCAAGAAAAGACTTCACATTCTTGGAGGAGACATTCTCCTAACTCACCAACAGGTTTGAAGCTTGTCAGTTACCCTCAACCTGGTATAACCTATCTGCTGAGACAATTTACCAGGATATGATCATCATTTATACTAAAGCTTCTTGGCGACACAGGTGAGAGTTGGGTCAGTCAGCTGGATGGTGGATGAGCACTCCTGAATGCCAGTCTTGCTGAGCACTCCTTACAAATACACATAAATGCATACACATGTATATTATATCAACTTGCCATATGTATGTTCAAGTGGAATCTTATGGTATTATGAGTACTAACACAATTGTGTATATCTGTATACACAGATATACACATACAGCTTAATGACAATAGTTGAATCTTGATAATGCTCCCACATTGCCTTTGTACAGAGAGGGGAAAATAGAGAAAAGAAGTAGATTAATTAAGAGTATATTTAAGTAGTTCAAGTGAGAGGTGAAGGACAGAAATATGGAGATGGTCATGTGAACAAAGAGGAATGTAAGCATGCAAGATGTACAGGCATAATCCACAAGACTGAACAATTGATTAGGCATGGGGAATAAGAGAAAAAGAAGTGCCAATAGTGATTTTTTTTTTTAGGTTTTTGCAAGGTGAATGGGGTTAAGTGGCTTGCCCAAGGCCACACAACTAGGTAATTATTCAGTGTCAGAGACCAGATTTGAACCCAGGTACTCCTGACTCCAAGGCCAGTGCTTTATCCACTATGCCACCTAGCTGCCCTGCCAATAGTGATTTTTAAGGTTATGAACTAGAGTAAGTCCAGGGCAGGTTGATGATATCAAAAGAAAGTAGTATGTTTGGAGGAAGCATGAATTTGGACTTCCAAACAAAGGGTTTGGAAGAAGGTCCATTCTGTTTTTTGTATATTGTGTTTGAGATACTTTCAAGATATCTACAATGTCTACTAGGCAATTGACAATATAAGATTGGATTTCAAGAGATAAATATTAAGGACCAATATATAGATTTTAAATCCTCTGGCAGAGACAATATTTTAAACTAATGCAAAGTAAAGAAACCATCAATGTGGAGAGAGGTGCCCAGGGACAGTTATTATAATGCTGGATGATGGATGGTGATTCACAAAGCAGATCATGAAGCAATAGGAGGACGAAAAACAATGGGACAACAATGTCATAGGTATGCAAGAAGATGGAGTGCCTAGGAGAAAGGGCGATATTACCAAAGTAAAAATTTCAGAGAGATCAAGGACTGGAACAAGGATTCTATTAGATTTAGCTTTCAAGTTATCTTTGATAACATTAGAGAGATTGGTTAGCTGAGTGCTAAGTTAGGAGGAAATGAGATGTCAGTAGAAGTTGAGGATATGGAGGAGTGTCTATATGGAGACATTCAAAAAGTGTAGTGTGAAAGTGGAAGGAAAATGAGGCATAGAATCATAGCTTGAAAGGAAAACATGATTAAAGAAAGAATCCAAAAAGAATTGAGCCTATGCATTTATGCTTCCAAATAGAGGAAAAGGAGCTTATGTAAATCAATGGGGGAAAAATTCCAGTAGGAGATAGGAGAAAATGGGATAGAAGGAAGGAAAGAAGAAAGAAGAAAGCATTTATTAAGAATGTACCCTGTGCCTACCACTGTGTAAAATTCTTTCCAAACAATCTTATTTAATCCTCACAACAAATCTGGAAAGTATATCCATTTTATAATTTAAGAAAGTGAAACAGATAGCGATTAAATGATTAACCTTTAGTTTTACAGCTAACCAGTAAGTATTTGAAACCATATTTGAACTCAGATCTTCCTCACTTGGGTATGAATGGGAAAAAGACTGAAGAGAAATAGGGAAAAATAGGCAAAAGAGGATTGGTTCAAGGGGAAAATTGAAAGCTGAGGAAGATCATGACAGATAGTCTCTAGTTTTTTTTGGAAATGTTATAAGTAAGAATGTCAGTCAAAAGAGAGGGGAATGGCATTTTTTGAGAAAAGGAGAAAGTTTTGAAATAATCACTGAGCAAAATAAAATAGGTAGATAAATCAATCAATAAGCATTTATTTGGTGCACATCATGAAGAAAGTAGAAAAGACTGACTTATAGTAATGAGGACTAGGTTGATGATAGTGTTTCTGTAAGAAGAAGTCATCATGCTGTATTTCACTTACTCTATACTTATGGAATGTTGTTAGATGCTGTTGCAGTAAAGAACAGAACATGGACCTAAGACAGTTAGGGAGAAGGATTAAGTATATTAATGAATTTGACTTTCAATTGACACAAGGTCAATTTCTTTTCTTTGATGTTTTCCTTATTTTATTTTCTTGCAAGAAGAACATTGAAAAATAGTTTTATTTTGACATTTATTTTTAAACATTTATAGTTCCCACGTCTCTATTTTCTTAAGCCCTTTCCCCATCCATTGAGAAGACAAGCAATATGATATTAATTTTCAAAAATCATTTTTATATACAAAAAAGAAAGATAAAGTGGAAAAAGTATGCTTCAATTTGCGCTCAAAGTTTATTAGTTTATCTTAACATAGATGGCATTTTTCTTCATATGTCCTTTGGAATTTATTGAATCATTATATCAATTTGAGTCTTTTATAATTGATTATTGTTCCATTTTTACTGTTACTGTGTGAAATGTTTTATTTTGATCAGTTTGCATCAGTTCATATAAGTCTTTCAAGTTTTGCTGTAATATTCACCCTCATTATTTCTTATAGTATAATTGTATTCCATCAAAAATATAGGCCACAACTTTTTCAATTATTTTTTAAATGATGGCATCTTCTTCAATTTCCAAGTCTTTGCTACCACAAAAAGAGCTGTTATTAATATTTCTGAGCCTAGAGACATTTTTTCTTTGATCTCTTTGGTATGCTATACAAGCTAGTATTAGTAGTAGGTATTGCTTGATCAAAGGATGTTGTAGCCACTGGCTACTTGAGTTCAATTCTGCCTATGAGGAATATGGAAAGCAAAGGTAAAAATAAAACAAAAAAATATTTAAAAGGTTACAAGATAAAGGAAGGGCTTGGGAGAGAGATAATGAGAGAGAGAGAGATAAAAGAACAATCAGGTATCATTGGATGGACTGCAGGTTGGTAGAGAAGATTGTGGCCCTGAACTGGTGTCCAACTCAGATTTTTATGTCTTGCTTCTCATCCAGAGGGCAAAAGGTGAACTCCCTTCCCCTATACTAGATCTGGAATTAGGTAGAGGGTAAAACCTAAGGAGATCAGGATAGAAATTTTACATTGAACAATGAATCAGTGGTACACCAAGAATGGGGATGGTCTCCACCCAAGCAGCTTTTAAGATTACAATTGTTTCTGTTACAATCATAATTCTCTATTTCTAGTCAATTTATATCTCCACCCAATTTTCTTTGTTACATTCACAATTCTCTTCATCTTTCCCCTGCACCATTCCCACCCCCCCCCTCAAAATTATTCAGGATCAGATTCTTCTGGGCCTTTCAGAGTCCATTTGGAGATGAATGCTTCCAGCAAGGACTTCATTGAGAGACGGTCCAGGGTATGACTGTCTGGCACAGTTAGTTGGCATCCTACAGAGGTTGGTCTTGGAACTACACAGCTAAGAGAAACAAAACTCAAGGGAAAAATTGAGCAAGCAAAACCCAGAGATAGTGTAACAGAAAAGGCTATTTAACACAGGTTCAATAAGTAGGAAAAAATTAGAAGGTCTATAAGTATGGGCAAGAATTATATGCTATGATCCTAAGCCAGTATAACACAGATTCATTGATGAATGCCATATAAGTTGTAAACAAAAGCTCAAAAATAGTATGAACAAATGCACTGAAAATGCATTTTAAGACTGCATGTGTCCAAAAAAATAATTTGCAACAAAATTTTCAATTTTATCTTTGACCATGTTTAGAATGAACAAAAATTCCAGTTGAAGAATGGATATCTTTTTAAAGCAGTTAAAAGGTATACCAATAGGCAATATCTTGATCTACTGGCTCACATTATGATGCACCTGCAATGATCATGGCAATTTTCTATTATAGAGAAAAGAAGGACATGAGGACATGTTCCCTTATGAAGTCATACAGAGTCAATATTTTTCTTTTTTCTTTTTTTTTTTTTTAGTTTTTTTCAGGACAAATGGGGTTAAGTAGCTTGCCCAAGGTCACACAGCTAGGTAATTATTAAGTGTCTAAGACTGGATTTGAACCCAGGTACTCCTGACTCCAAGGCCAGTGCTTTATCCACTATGCCACCTAGTCACCCCTAGACAATATTTTTCAATGTGCCAGGTGAGGGAACTTTTAAGAGAATCCTACACTAGTTGAGGCTAGTTTTGTTCTTTCAAAGGTCACTTACTCCATCTGCAACATTTAATCTCAAACTCCATAGGGCTAAATGACTTCACTGATATATTGTCTTTCTATTTTATTATACCTGATGTCAGTCAGATCAAGTATCAATACATTGCAATATAGCAAAAGCTTCAAGTGGCTTGAGCACTAAAGAGAACCAAGAGCATTCCAGGTTATAATTTGATATGAGATCCAGAAAAAAAATCATTAAATTGTTACTCAAAACTAAGGACAATGCTGTAAATGATGCAATAAACAGATTTTGAGATGTAAAAACAATAATCCTAATTCATATATATATATATATATATATATTTTAATAAAATCAACTTTTTTTCAATGAAACCATTAAGTTATTACCTATGTTTAAAATAACTAAACATCTCCTTCTGGCTGGGAGATTTCCCATCATCTCCATACTTTTCACATAACAATTGATTAGAGAGTGCCACAGAGAAATCTCACATTATCATCATTATTTTATCTTCCTCATGTTACATGGGTGCTTTTCCCTCAAAGCAAATAAACAAAGTTTAGTCCCAGTTCGCATCTATATCTAGAAACTTCTATATATAAACTTTTAACTACTAGCCATCTTCAAAAATACAAATTATTACTTTCAGAATTGTTTAAAAAAACCATTAGAACATCTTAGGTAACTTTAAATTTCTACCATGTGTTATTGATTCCAGTGCAATTAAAAAATAGTAAAAACAGCCAGGCATTCAAGTCATTTAACAACATTTGTTATTAAATTCTACAAAATAATATTTCCATTATATTATGCATTGATCCATAGATGTATCCCAGAAGGGGGGTCAAAATTTGTGATATTTCCCTTACCCTGTCCCCACTTCAAAACAATCATAAATTAATTCCAGGCTTTAACATTACAGTATTCAAATAGCTTATATGTTGACAAGAGAGCTAAACACTGTTAATATGATTTCTTTGAAGTTACAAAAGAATATCACATAACTGATAAATACATATACATATACATATATATTCCCTTCTATAAAAAATGATAGATGATGAAACAAAGATTACAAAATTTCTTCTTTTACCTACAAAAGACCTTGTGAGATTTTTGACAATTATATTGATTTAACATCAAAACAGATCATATTACAAAATTTAGTGCAATATTTCTCTTTCTCAAAAGAAATCAGTAGCTATATTATATATGAATCAATATTCCCAAATTCCTTGACATATACTTTATCCCAATTATATCTTCCTTCTTAATAACACATAGAAATTCTCAAGACTTGCTGCAAAACTTAGGTGACTAAATTAATCTCAGATAGTTTCTTCTTTCATTAAACACAAAGCTTCTTGAGGGCAGGGAGCCTAAATCTTAACATCTTTGTTAACCTAAAGTTGAATACAGCCTTCAATCAATGGTAGGTAAACAAAGCTCACAGCTAAGATCATTTCAGACTTTGCCACTTACAAACTTTAAAATGGTATAAACAGATAGCTAAGATCCCAACTTCAATAATTACTTAAAATTAGACATTTTTGAGCAATTAAATTCAAAACCAAACTAAAAGGAGTAACATTTAATTCAGGTAACTGTAACTATTTCAGATCTGAATTACACACATATACAAAGACAGAGGCACAAACAACAGAAAGAATTTTTTTGTATAAAGATTTCAAATTTACTAAGGGTGAGATTGGATACCCTGGCTGGTTCCTAATCTCAGAATATAGAAACATTTTCCCACCTCTCCAGGCCAGTAGAGAGATGTGAAAATGTCCCATTGATGTTTAAATACACATGTACACACACATATATACACATGTATTTATGTTTTTTTTGAATACCAATTAATACCAGTCAAAAAAGTAACTTTTAGAATCAAGCATAATTTTGAGGAACCTCATATATGTAATTCATTAAGATTTTGAAATATCCAACCCATAGTTAAAATTGAATGTATTCTTAAGTAACTTTATAAAGTTTGAGCACAGATACTCTATTTCAGAAGTACTAGTTATTCACACAGGCTTAATTAAAAGATGAAATCTGATTTCCTAGTCCCCCAAAACTTATCTTCTCCCCTTTTCTTTAACTAATTGGCCATAGGGCTTCCCAAACAATCTGTCCATTATCTTTCCCCCTCCCAAAGGTGGAACTTTCTCAATCCAGCTAAATGGAACTTGGAATTGATAAACACATATGGTCTAAGAAAAATGTGGTCATTGCCACCTTTCTTCCCCAAATCAGAAAGAAGGCATGGGAGTCCCATATTTCTTTCTTGGGTTTTTTTTTTTTAGTTTTTTGCAAGACAATGGGGTTAAGTGACTTGCCCAAAGCCACAAAGCTAGGTACTTTTTTAAGTGTTGGAGGCCAGATTTGCACTCAGGTACTCCTGACTCCAGGACCAGTGCTCTATCTACTGTATCACCTAGCTGCCCCCAAGAGTCCCTTATTTCAAACAATGGGGTCAAACTGAGTTGTTTCTTTTTTTTTTTTGAGTGGGGTGGGTGCAGGTCTTACTCTTCCTGCAGTAAAGTATGCATTCCATCTGAGACATAGGTTTGAGTTTCAAAGTTCTAAAAAAAGGAAGATTTTCCTTCTCCCCCCACCCCTGCCCTGAAGATGGTAGGGGTGGCAGAAATTGAGAGAGAACATTTCAAAGAGAAAGAGAGAAAAAGAGTTCCACCCAAAGATAATTTCCGGGAGCTCAAGTGTTTTGCTTTTTCCAAGGGGTAAGCACACAGCAAGTTTCCCCCCAGATTTTAATTCCCAGGTAATTTATAGGTAGGTAAACATGTCAATTAGGACATATGCCCAATGTCCTTCCTTAACAACCTTCACTCCACAGTGGGGTATAAACCAAACACACCTCAGAACTGCTTTTTCTCTGGTAAGTCTGAATAGGGCAGCACCACACTAGGTCTACTGTGAAACACCACATAAGATTAGCTTAGCTCATGCCCCACAAAACTTAACTTTTTTTCCCATTTTTCAGAAAAAGGGAAACACAGAAGAAGGGCTAGAGGTCCAATAATTTTTCTACTTTTCTAAAAATCTAGTACCTAAAAAAGGTGGTGTGCTCACCTACATAGCTTGATCTAATTTCCCAGCCTGGGCAGAATCTCCTATCTGGCTTGCCATTTTATGTGGCTGCTGGCTACTTGACTTCAATTATGACTATGAGGAATCATTATTTAGACTCAGGAAAGCAAGGGTGGAAAAAACCCCAAAATTTATTAAAGTGGTTACAAGACATAGAAAGGCTATGGAGAGAGAGAGATAAAAGAACAGTCAAGCAGCATTGGCTGGGCCACCTGTTGGTAGAGAAGACTGTGGCCCAAGGTGAATTTCAATGTCCAGCTATGGACAATCCAAAAAACATTTATTCCTTGTTTCTATAACAAGTACTCTACCCTTCTTGTCCCATTTAGTGATTTAGGGGTACTTCTAGGGATTTGGAATGCATTTTCTTTGATGCTCCCAGTCCCATACTCCATTCCATCATCTTTTTTCTCACTGCTAGGTCTCAATGATTAGAACCTCAGTTCCATTTTCCCAATTAACATAGATCAACTTTATTTTTTGGATATACATAGAAGTACAAAGATTAACCTTCCCCCAATATCTGCAGGATCCACTATAGCACCTTGGTGCTTGGAGAGACTGGGGTCAGACTTAACACAATTTACGTAGTATTGATCTTCTCAAGTTTAGATTCAAAATGAAGCATTGTTGTTGGATGAATTCTTATTTCAGTTACTGCTAGATTGATTCCCAAAGGTCACTTCTATAAGCCTTAAAACTTTTCATACTTACAAATCCAGGGGTGAGGAAGGGTTGTCTACTCCCAGACTTCCTGGTGGCTTGACCATCTGACTGTTCAAAATACATAAGATTGTATTCTTCAATGCTAACTAAAATGAAAGAATAAATGTCACAGCAAGGAACCAAGACCTATATTCATGCACCATATTTTTGTCTTGGATGGAGAAGACCCACAGTCTCTCTCTCTCATGATTTTATTTTTCTTCTTACAGTTCAGTACTTCCAGGCAGGAGGAAAATAGATCAAAGAGAACAAGGTGATTTTTGAAAAAAACACCCAGTTTTTGTGCCTCAGTCCATGAAAGAAAATCTTCATTACATGGTTATTAGACAAGAACCAGTTATACAGTATCTATGCTTACTCCAAAGTAGGAATGGGTAGTCATTTTGTGAAGGAAGGAAAAGGGAGATATTCAGATAAAAATATAGGAAGATGAAAAATTTGAGGGATTCTTGGTTGAAAGAGAGACCACAGGGATATAATACTGTAATTGTAGTAAAAGTGTAAGGTAAAAAGGTTATTTGTTGTGGAAATTCACAACTGATACTGTACTATCATGTATTTGTTTTATTTAAGTTTTCATGGAATAACATCTGAGAAGGAACATAGAAATAGAGAAAAGTACCTTAGAAGTGTAGATGAAGATGTGAATTTGACTCATTGACTAGTTAATTCTTCTTGATATACTTTTTACCTTGAAGATTCAGAAGAGTGGCATAATGACCATAGGGTGTAACTGAGGCAACATTAGAAGGAGTGTGTGTGTGTGTGTGTGTGTGTGTGTGTGTGTGTGTGTGTGTGTGTGGTGGGGGGCAGTGAAAGCAGTTAACACACAATCCAGATCAACTTTTAGATTATTTTGTTCACTGGATGTTAGGATTTGAAAATGTCAGAGGCTACTTGACTAATTAAGAAATATCATTTGACAATGCTCAGATGGAGCCACACTCTATCTGTTAGAGAAAGGGGAAAAAAGAGGGGAAGGTAGAGGGAAAAAGAGGGGAACAAGGAGAGGGAGAGCTTGGGTTAAAGTGATCTTTCTTAAAGTCTATCTAGCTGGATACTTGTCCTCTGCCTCTCTGTTCACTCACTTCATGAGAAATAGTTGCCTGTTGGATTACATATCATAATTCAAAGACTCTCTTTATCATTTAATCTAAGAATAGACCATGAAAAACTTGAAGTGATAGAAAATCTAAAAATACTCACTTTTGACTGGAATTTATATTTTTCTAAGAATAATAGATAAAGTCATTTTAAATCTCTGTGCACACACTAATTAAAAATAGGGAGACTTTGCAATAGTGTATTAAATGACAAGTGAAATCAGACTGGGATTATATATTTTCAATAGATAAAAACAAAAGTCATCACCATAGAAGTGTGAGTGGTAATCATAGCTGACAATAGATACTCATTATTATTACCTTCATTTTCTATATTTCATTCAATAGACATTTGAGTTCTTACTATATTTCAGGCACTGTACTAAGTTTTAGAAATACAAAAAGAGGCAAAAGAGTCATTGCCCTCAAGGAATTTACAGTCTAATAGGGAAGAAAATGTGTAAACACATATATACAAAGAAGACATATGGATAAATAGGAAATGATCAAATGAGGGAATACACTAGAATTATGAGAGGTTGGGAAACGTTTTTTTTTTCTTTCCTAAAGTTTAGTTTTGACTTAAAAAAAGACAGAAAAATCAGTAGTTAGAGCACAGAAGGGAGAGTATTCTAGAAATGGAATAACCTGAGAAAATGCCTGGAGCTGATAGATGGAAGGTTTTAGGTTTTTTTTTTTTTGGAGGGGAAAACAGTGTTGCTGGAATGAGACTTGAGGACTGGGCACTTGGGTTCAAGTTCAAGTTCTTTCTAACTAGATTATTATTGAGCAAGTCATAACCTCTGCGAGTTCTATTTCCTCATCTGTAAATATCATTTAATCAGTATTTATTGAATACCTAATTATAAACAAGATATTTTTCAATGGAAGATATGAATAAGTACAAGACATTGTCTCTGACCTTCAATTTAACAAGAGCAAAAAGATAAGAAAAATACCTAGAATAAAAGGCTATATAGAAACCTGTTCCCTGCTTTGTGTTCTAGATCTTGCCTTATTCATCTATGGTCAATTTCTTTCTGGAAATGATTACCTAACCTGAGCAATTTGTTGTTCCTTTTCTGCAAAAGAAATTCCTTTTAATTTACTTGATACATGCTTTAATTCTATTTATATGTGCACATATATTTTTCCACAATGGGAAGAAGACTACACAAGTGGAGTTGGCAGAGCTTAAAGGATCTTCCTTTCCCTAGTTATTATATTAGAAACTTTAGGGGACTGTGCCTTGTGTAAGATCTAGAAATCTTGTTTAGTTTAGCTATCTTACTCTCACTGGAAGCGGTCCATCATTCTAAGCTGTCTAGTTTATATTTTATTGTGAAAGAAAGAGAAAGTATATTATCTGATTTCTGGTTTTTCTTTTTTGTTTGTTTGGGTTTTTTTTTTTTTTGCAAGACAGTGGGCTTAAGTAGCTTGCCCAAGGCCACACAGCTAGGTAATTATTAAGTGTCTGAGGCCGGATTTGAACTCAGGTACTCCTGATGCCAGGGCTGTTGCTCTATCCACTGCACCACCTAGCCGCCCCTCTGTTTGTTTTGCTATTTAATTTGGATAAATGTTCATTGACTAAAATGTAAGCTTAGTTCCTTGAGTACAGAAACTTTTGCTTTTGTCTTCATATGTATCTACTTTATCTACTTTTTTGTATGTGTACATATATCCATATACATTCATAAACATATATACATTTATTTGCATATATCTGCATATATATATATATATATATATATATATATATATATATATGTATTCCCTGATAGAATGTAAACTCTTGAAAAGTATTTTCATTTTTTTCTTTCTGTCCTCATTGCCTGGAACAGTGTCAGGTATATACTAGGTGCTTAATAAGTGTTCAATGATCAGTGATGGATGATCAATACCAAATTAATTGGTTCAATGAATGAACCAATACCAAAGGAATTCAGAGAAGGGAGAACTCATACTCAAGAATAGGTATGGATTACAAAATACTAAACCTTTAATATCCCTTCCAGCTCTAAGATGTTAAGAGCCAATGCTCAAGGTCATAAACCAGGTAGAAGTAGACAAAGAAATATTGCCAGTTTTCTGTAGGTCTTAAACCACTTGACCATGCTTCCTCCCATCTCAGAGCTTTATCCTCCATAAAGAACGCCCTTCTCTGGATGGTCATAAATGATACAAAACATCAGCTGCTAAAATGTTCTGAGAAGTATATATTACAGATGATTATATTGATGATCTAAATATTTACTGGCATTTGAACCCAATGCAAGAAGGCTATTCATAAATCAACCAACATTCATTTGACTCTGGTACTAAATTTTGGGCTATTTGAACCACATATTGCAGACACCCTTCACTATCTAAGACTTCCTTGAGAGAAGATTTTTTGTTATTATCACAATCCTCACTATTTATTATCATAGAACTTATAATACAAACAAATTATAAAATATGTATATGTGGAAGGTGATATTTAACTTTCTTAGGGGGTCAATTAAAAACATGTTCTGAAGAGACAGATAGAGAGAGTCAGAGAGTCAGAGAGAGACAGAGAGGCAGAGACAGAAAGACAGAGAGAGAAGAGAGACAGAGATATGGAGATAGAGAGAGCAATTGAGATTGTGTACTTATCTGATTTTTTTAAGCAAATGCCACTAAGCAGAATTGGGCCTAATTGAAGTCTAAACTTTGGCTGAGAGGAAAGTGATGTAATCAATAAGACAACAGGAGTAATCTTAGGAAGGCGAAGGCGTACACAATCCCCAAATGACAGAGCAAAAACCTATCAAATGAGTAGCAGCTGAGAAACTAGGAGGATTCTGTTCTTTTGGTGGTTTGTAATGCCCATTAATAGTCAGAGACTGTGTTTATCCAGTTCCCATCGCTGCTGCTGCTGCTTTACTTTAAATATATTTCATTAAAATATTAATAACTGGGAAGGAAGCTGACAAAATGTGGTAAGAAAATCTTTTACATAAATAAGATTATGTGAAAATTCTACTAGGTAATTTATTTAGGGTTGTTTTGCTCTCTTTTTTCTTTTCTCATTTTCTCTGTTGCTAAGGGAACTTAATGATTGGGATGTAAACAACCTTGAAGAAAATTCTTAGAACAAGCCCCTCCTGAGAAACGGTGAGGGAGATTCTAAGAAACAGCCCTTGTCAACAAGGTAAAAAGAAAAGTCATCAATATAAATTGCAACTCCCCTTCCATATTCTATAAGCTAATTAATTCTTCCATAAATGCAAACTTTGATCAAAATTAAAGGAGTGGTTTTTCTTTTCTTGTTTTGAACTGGTAGTGAGGCAAAGTGCAATAATCTGGAAACAAGGATTCTCAGAGGAAGAAATTCTGGATATAATATATCTTATCCACCTTTTGGGGATCCTTTCATACTTCTCTCCTTAAATTTTTCATAATTAGGTTACATTTTAGGATTAAATTGATCATTTGGGGAAGATACATGTACTTTTAAAAATAACCAATTAATGCATAATGATATGTATATGTAGAGGGTGATATTTAACTTTCTTAGGGGGTCAGTGAAGAACATGTTCTGGAGAGAGAGAGAGAGAGAGAGAGAGAGAGAGAGAGAGAGAGAGAGAAGAAAGACAGAGGCAGAGACAGAATGAGGCATAAAGAAATTGTGTTCCCCTTTGACTCAAGGGGGTTCATGTAGGAACTGTCTTGAACCGAGAAAGTGACATTGAATGCTGGGAAAATCTAGATTAGTATTTCTTTCCCAAACTATGCTTAAATGGCTCCTTCCAGAGGCATTCTTAGGGTGGGCTCAATATACTGTTTTCTTTTTTGGTGTCATGGATCAAGTAATTAATTAGCAAGAGTGTTATTAAGTACTATATGGTGGGCATTGTGCCAAACTTTTTGTGATAGAGATCAAAGTGAGAGTCCTTGTCATAAAGGAACTGACATTTTTATCTGGGGAGGATAAATATACCCATAGAGATGTGTTCAAAACAAATTTAAAAATTCTTTTGTAGAACATACACTGATAACTGAAGGGGAATCAGAAAACATCTCATCAGAATATAGTGAACTGTGAAGGGATATGGGAATTGTAAGAGGAAGAGAGATGAGAAAGATGTTTCAGGCATGGGGAAAAATTGAGGCATGGAGAAGGGCTATTGAGAGTTGTTTATGATGAACAACAAGAAGACCAGTTTGGCAGGATTCTAAAGTCCAAAAATAGGCATTACATTCAATAAGATAAGAAAGGAAAATTGCAAAAGAATCATGAATTAAAAATCACAAAATTTCATTGGAAGTGATTTTAATAGTCATCTAATCCTGTTCATATTCCAAAAATAATCCCCATCTCACAACCAAGTCATTCAACATTTTCATGAAGGCTTCCAGTAAGGGAAATACATAACAATTTATAGATATTATCTCATTCAATCCCCACAACACCCCAGGAGACATGAGCTATTATTATCTTCATTTGATAAATGAGGAAACTGAGGCAAACAGCTGTTAATTGACTTGCTCCTATTCATATAGCAACACTCTGAGACTGTATTTGAACTTAGGTTTTCTTGATTTCAGGTTGAGCATTCTATCTTCTGAGCCCTTTAAGCAGTCTAGGAAACTCTAGGTGATATTGTTTTGTATTTTGTGTTTTCCTCCTGACATCTAGCCTAAATTTGCCTTCTCCTTACTTCTATATTTTGCTTCTGATACTGCCCTCAAGGGACAAACAGAATAAGTCTATTTCCTCTTCCCCTTGGAGATGACTATGCTTCAGAATTTCCATTTTGGAAAACAAATATAAAAAACATCCTCCATAAGCTTGAAACAAGAGAGGACTTGGCCAGATTTACACAGTTAGTAGTATCTGAGGTTAGAGCTAAACTCAGCATTTCCTAATTCTAGATCTAACTCTATATTTCACCACCTAACTGTCTCTACAGCTTGGAATCAAGGACTTGAATTTAAGTCAGTAAATTCAAAACTTGACCCCAAAACTCTATGATTTGTTTTCTCCAAGAAATGGAAGAGATCTTGGCTCTATTTGTGGTTTTCACAATAATTACTTCAAGACTAAATTGGTATTTATAAGATACTAGATTAAATGGGCAGCTGAAAAATAACTGATAGTTTGATACACTGTTGCTCATTCTGAGACTCAAGGCTGAGGACAAGAAGCGCTAATTTTACCTTTCTGCACCTTCAAAATATTATGGGACAATTGGTTCAAACACAGTTTGTGATGTTTGGTCTGATTCATATAACATATAGATATACCATTATACTAGATAATGATTAGCACACAGTGATGGAGAACTTTAAAGTAATTAGGAACTAACTAATGAATAGATGGTTTGTGGTCATTTTCAGTCTGATATAAACATAAAACAGAATCCTAATGTGCAAATTTTAAATGTCTTCCATATGATAAAATTAATAATATTGATTTCTGGCACTACCATCTGCATCTTCTAAATTCAGTCTTTTTGAGTAGAATTACATGCCAGTTCTGCATTCTGTTTTGTAGTCATTTCAAATATAATGTTCTCATATTTATGACTTAAATATTAATATATTACATTTTGCAAAAAAATTATTGAATGTTTACTCTTTCCCCTAGTTTGAATGTATATAATTGATATCAATTAATCATGATAAACAACCTAAAATCCTAGAATAGAAAGAAATGATAGTGATGATAATTTAATTAAAGAACTGCAAGAAAATATGCCTGAAATTTGCTTCTGATAATTGTCATTATGATGTCGATGATGTGATGAGGAAGAATAAGTAATGGTAGTAGTAGTAGTAGTAGTAGTAGTAGTAGTAGTAGTAATAGTAGTAGAAGAAGAAGAACAACAACAACAAGAACGGCAACAACAAAAACAACAAGAAGAACAAAAAGATGAACAAGAAGAACAAGAAAAAGAAGATGATTTTTGATGTTGCTGCTGTTGCTGACAAACACATTATATACTCGTATGGTATTAAAGGGGGAGAAAAAGAGGGGAGAATGATTCATTTCTTATTTAAATTTAGCCATTCTATTAATTCCCTGATTTAAACATTTACTAAGTTCGCATTTCTTTAGTGGCACTATGTTAGATATATAAAAAGAAATAAAGTTGATACAACACATGATTCTTGTATTCATGGAAGTCATAATATAGCAGTTTGCATACATTTATTTAGTTCCCTGTAGAAAATGGGTAGAATCCTGAGGTACAGAATGGGTAGTTGAGTAGCTATAAATTTGTATAGTCTGAAACGTAATTTCAAGTGAGGTAATTAAAATTATTCAGTCATATGTCAACTATCATTTTCTTCCACATGGAAGATAAATTATACAAAATATGTTATACATATTCTCAGCTATCTTACCATTGTTGAAGGTGGTCTACTTGCTATCCTCAATTCCTTATAGTATACCTTCTAAGCTACTACAGATTCTTTTGACAATGATATTTCAAAGATCACTAGTAACAATTATTGCTAAATTCAACAGCATTTTCTTAGCCATCCTCTTTAAGTTTTTCTTTTTCAATGTCTTATTGATGCCCTTTAATTTTTTGCATCATTACCATTTCATAATGACTCTTTCCTTTTTCCCTCTTGCCATAAAACCCTGTCTCAAAATACATAAGCACAGTCAATCAGAACAAATCATCACATTGGTCATTTCTGAAATGTTTGCCTCATGCTGCCAATATAATTCATCTCTTCTCTGCTGAGAAATAGGAAATATATTTCACTATCAATGCTCTGAAGTTATAAGACTGGTCATTGAATCATTCAGTTATGTTGTTTTTCTTCACAATGCTGTTGGCATTGTATAATTTGTACTTCTGGTTCTACCATGCTTTCTTAACAGCAGTTCATATGAGTTTTTCTAAGTTTCTCTCAATTCTTTATATTAGTGCTTTCTAAGAAAAAAATATTTCATTAAATTCATATAGCATAATTCATTAAGTCATTTCCTATTCTAAGTATAGTTTCCTTACAATCCTTTGATACTACAAAGACTGCTACTTCAACTATTTTGTCTATATGGCGGGGGGCTTACTCTTTATCTTTGCCCTCCTTGGGTATGTACCTAGTAGTGCTATCGCTAATTTAAGATTATATATATTTTAGTGATTTTAAAAATGTAATTGCAAATTCTTTTCCAGAATAGATTGAACAATTCATAATTTATTGGCAATCTATTCAGAATTTACCATTAAGGGGTGGCTAGGTGGCGTAGTGGATAAAGCACTGGCCTTGGAGTCAGGAGTACCTGGGTTCAAATCCAGTCTCAGACATTTAATAATTACCGAGCTATGTGGCCTTGGGCAAGCCACTTAACCCTGTTTGCCTTGCAAATACCTAAAAAACCAAACAAAACAGAATTTACAATTACTTTGGTCATCTCTGACAATATGATGAATAGGAGGTACAATTTTAGAGTTGTTTGTTTATTTCTGTTATCATTTAACATTTGGAGTATTCTTTCTTATAATTGTTGATATTTTGTTTATCTTCTTTTAAAAACTGCCTATTTCATTTCACTTTATCTCAAAACAGTTCTTGTTTTTATGTTTTTATGTTCAGGTCCCTACCTATCTTGGATATCTGCTGCCTAACTTTAATACTCTGGTGTCCATTCCAATCTCCTCCATTTCTAAATCTTCTTGGTGTCCAAATCTCCCTAGGCAGGAGAGCTTCATTGATTTTATACCAATTACTCTCAGATCATATGTATCTGGCTATACTTCCTAGTAGGTTCTTTCTATACTCTATGAACTTCAGTCATAAAATACTGGACAAGTTGACTACTCAATTAAATCCTGTGTCTTGTAAAACTAGTTGAAAGGTCTGAGCTTAAGGTGACCACAGTATTGACATTTCACTGTCTGGAGAGATGAGAGTTGTGCATGATGATCTCATTTGGTACATGCTGCTCTCCTAATTCCTAAGAATATTAATCTGTCTCAGAATGCAGATAAAAGTGCTGAAACTTATTTGTCTGAGTGTCTGACTGAACTGTCTTGGCAAACTATGTATGGAATTATTCCACCTGGAGGGAATGTTCTTTTCACTGAAGCACCCTTTTCTAGGTCAGAATCAATTTTATTTTAATACCAAAATCTGGTGTGTTTGTGTATGGACAGGTTTTACTGCTGATTCTTTAACAGATGATTTCTGCTGTTCTGATTTCTGTATTGAATCTAAAATGCTCTTTGCTATCTTGCTTGGATAAAAATGACTTGACAGTCTTCTCCTTTGCCCTGGATTTTCAATTTAAGGTTTACCTGATCATATATGTTAGTGCCTAAAGAATAGGGAAAAATGACTTTATTTGAGATGTTATAGGTTTGAGGAACTCTCTGGTGAACAAATATCCTTTGCCAATTCAGGTAAGCCTCCTCTCTGAAGATAAAGTGATGTCTAGACTCTAGATCACTGAGAAGTTAAGTGATTTCTCCAGTAACAAAGTATATCTTGAACCCACCATGAAGGACTTTCCTCTTGGCTTTGAGGCTCCCTATCTACTATATAATGCAGCCGTGAAAAATACATTTTCAGCATCTCTTATTAGATATTCTTCATCCCTCAACCCACACTATCTCCTCATTGTAAATTTTATCTCAGAAATGCAAGTTCTTGACTTGAACAGGTAGCTTACTTTTGGAGCTTTATTTGAAAAATCCTCTTATTTACTGTTTACAAAAATGCAACAATATGTTTGTCTGACATAGATGTATAGCTTAATAGTTATAGAAATGATGAATTTATATTTCTGATCTGCCAGAGACATGATGTATTATCTCAAAACATTAGTTGGTTGGGGAGGCTAGGTGACACAGTGGATAGAGCACCAGCCCTGGAGTCATGAGGACCTGAGTTCAATTCCGGCCTCAGACACTGAATAATTACCTAGCTGTGTGGCCTTGGGCAAGCCACTTAACCCCATTGCCTTGCAAAAACCTTAAAAAAGATTAGTTGTTCATTCTATCTTTCCTCAATTCAACTTATTTTTATCCATGAAATCATGCATTTAGTTCATATTCTAAATGACCTCATGGAAGGAATTTTAAACTATAAGCTGCAGACCTCATCTAATGTTTCACTGAAAAAAATCAAGCAAATTGCCAAGGGATGCCTCCTTTCAATTTCTCCTGATCTCAACAGAAGGTGCTTTCTCCATTTAACACTTTTGTCTCCATTGCCAGATCTAATGTGCTTTTCTTAATTCTAATTTTTTAAACCTCATTTTAGCCTTTATGACTATTAATCATTCTCTTCTCTTGAATATTCTCTACTTCTCAGATTTTTGTAACACTGCTAGGTTCTTTTCCTACCTTTATGAGCATTACTTAGTTTACCATGCTGTATCCTTATCCATGATATATACACTAACAGGGTTTGTTCCCCTGTGCTCTATTCTGGGATGTTTTTTCTCCTTCTTCTATAATATCATTCAATAAGTTGGTAAAGGGCAAAGGAGCAAGAAATTCAAAGTTAGTGGAAAGTATAAGGTTGAACTGGTTAACTATAGGGTCAATATTTTTAATGGGCAGGATGTGTGAGGCACAGAGATTAACTACAGGAAAATAGTCAAATAGCTGGCTTAGCCAGGACTTCTGTCTTGATTGAGGAGGTGGAAAATTTGTAAATGATGAAGCAAGATTATTCTTATGTGTACCTGAGGCAGATTAAAGTGTTATGTTACAGGAGATGAATATGCTGCTAAAATAGGAATAGGTATATTTGTAAATTGAAGTCTCTAATGACCAAGCAGGTTAGATGGAAAAGAAAATTGAGTTACATAGTAAATTTGAGAAAGGGGGGTAGGATGATCTGGGAGTACTTAAAGGGCATAATTAGACCTTAAATGAAGATTACTGGGGAGATAGAAGTTTCATTTCCCCTCAGTCTTTCAGCTGACATATGTAACTTATCTTTTTCCAATTTAGGTGTCACAGTCTCAAAGTTATCTCTTTATTCAAAATAAAAACTCTTTTTCTGATGTTCCTTTCACTTCAATAGGTTTACTGTTGTTTGCTGAGAATGTTTTATCATGGACATGCTTTCATATCTACTCTTGCCGAACTTCCTTATTTCCAACAAGGTTAATGAGGCAAATGTTCCCTTTTTGAGGAAAGGAATTTAATTATGATCATTTCTGATGAAAAATGGCAGAGTATTTTGATTTTTCAGTTTGTACATGTAACATTGCTGTGTGTTTGTCTCATAAAACAATGAAGTTTAAATTTGCTTTTCCCTTTCCTTTTCTTTTACTCATTTCCCATCACCCCTTAGCTCTGTTTCAGAATTTTTTTCTAACATAATAAAATCTCAAATTGAATAGAAACCTAAATAAGTGTACATTGTAGGAACTGTCTGCAATTTACCCTTTTAGCTCCAAAGCAGCCTGTATGCCAGTTTGTAACAGTGTCCAGGGAAGTCTAATGTTTTCCATAGATTTCCTCCTTCTTGCTAGTGTAATCATTTGGAAACTTTTACAATTCCCAAAAGTCTCTGCAATTAATCACAAGGTGTCATAGACTTTGTCATGTGAGGCAGTAGAAAATTTATCATGGCTTTTTGGTTCAATCTTTCTCTATCTTGTTCTTAGTGTATTTTTCTTCTTTTCTCTGTGGAGCTAAGAGGAAATATGGCATAATTATAGCAACAATAATAATGTATGTAATTATCTTAACACAAATAAAAACAAAGATTATGTAGATTTAGAGAATACCTTATTTAAATTGGCTGAACGATACAGCTAATTGCATTCTTCAAAGACATTGTTTTCTGAATTCTGCTTACTTTATATCTGTTAATTTAAGTTTTTCTTTGCTTCTCTATATTTATTACATACATCATTATTTATAACAATAATGTTCAATTATGTTCTTGGGCATCAGCTTATTTATCCTTTGGTCAGTTGATGAATATCTACTTTGTTTCTAAGTCTTTGCTAACCACAAAAAGTGTTGCAATAAAGTCAGTCACCTTGGGATATATGTCTAACAGCTTTGGGTCAAAGGAAATTTGCTTAATTCCAAGTTGATTTCCAGGATGTAAAACAACTCCACCTATATATTATCCCAAGAAGATCAAGAATAAAATGGAATACTGGTGTAAGGGAGAATTAGAAAAAGGATTCAGGGAATCATTGAAGATGTGTTTGAGTTTTAAGTAAAAATTTAATAGAAAGAAATAGGGCATTATCTTCTTGTTCTTAAGCAATGAAAATGAAATGGAATAATGAATGAAAAGAAATCTCTCTATATATTACAAATCTCCATAGTAATTATAGTTGTTGTTATCACTACTGCTATTAGGAAGAAAGAAGCTGAATAACAGAAAAAATAGAATATCTTTCCCCAGCCCCCTAGGACCTTTTGCTTTTAGCTGGGAGCCAAAACACATAAAAATAAATAACATAAAGGTTTTCAAATATCTTGGAGATACCCTATTTTTTAGAACTAAGGTTCAGTAAACAGACTATGCCCTGAGCTTGCATAACAGTAATCCTTCATGCTCTGGATGATATCTGACAAAGAATATTGCTGTGACCAGCATCAGGTGTTCACTGAGGAATTTTTGATTTTCTCTCCTCCTGCTTTCTAGGGACTTAAGACTCAACATCCATCATATCTGTTGACATGTTCACAATAGTCCTATCACAAAGCTCTGGTTCCATATCCCACAGAATACCTCCAAGATTTGAGACAATCAACTTACCATATGTTCCCCAAAAGACCCAGGAAGACCATAAATGAACCTGCCATTAAGACCTAACCTCAATATACTATGGTCTATACTTTTCCAAGAAAAAAATAAGGAAGGGTTAGGAGGGCATCCATATGCTAGCATCATTTTCTTTACTTTGAAATTAGTTGAACTTCTGTTTGTATCCTGTCTCCTGTCTCCAGTTTGTTTTCTCCTGCTCTAGCTATCCACAATTTAGAGGCTTATAATAGTCCACTTGACAAAGGCAATAGCAAGCAGCATTTCCCTAAGGACAAAATAACACAATTGAGTTTCATTTGTTTGGTGTCACATTGTCCAGATTTTGGATTAATTGAGATCTTTTCGCCTTAAGAATTTACAGTGTGGAAGAAACCCTACTGTACTCCCTCAACAATCTCCTTCAAACAACTTTAAAATAATCACATTTTGAAAGTGCTGAACCAATAAAAGGTCAAAGGGAAACATTTCCTGGCTATGAAACTTAAAATGTTGACAAGGGAAGTCTGTGATATGGGGGGGGGGGGGTTAGTAAGATCCAGAGCTTGAATAGACAAAGGAGCAATGACATCTGTACTAGAAGCTGTCAATCCATAGATGGTAAGGGGGTCAGAGAACTGGTCAAAAGGACATTCCATGGGGGGGCATTTGCTGGCACTGGGCAGAGCTAGCATAATTCTATTACCTATTTATGGTTCTGATTTGGAGTTACAGAGTAAAGAGGAATGCTGGTGGTCAGTCACAAGGGAATAGGGGCTCTTGTTACAGTGCCAAAGCAAAGGATAGTGCCAGCACTTGATAGCTGCAAGGGACCAATATCTCATCCTGACTAAAGGCCAGAATACAGACCAGGAGAGTAATAACCATATCATATCTATCAGGATTATATCACCTTGAAAGCCCCAACAGTTTGCAAGGGCTCCCCCTACCCCCCACTCCAGCTAACTCTGTAAACAGTAGTATGAAAAAGAAAATCCATCTTATCTTCAACTTTACATTATTAGATAATATCAAGAAATGGATTGAAAAATGAGTAAACAACAACAAAAATAATTTGAATATAAAAAGTTACTACTAGGATAGCAAGGAAGACATAGTAATGAGGGGGTAGGAGCAAAAGTACTTCAAAGAATAATGTTAATTGGACCCAAACCAAACAAGAATTCTTGGAAGAGTTAAAGAAAAAGTTAAGATTGGCAGAGGGAAAATTGGGAAGAGAAATGAGAGTAAAGCAAGAAAATTATGAAAGGAGAATTAAAAGTTTCTTAAAAGAGGTACACAAATACTGAAGAAAAATAATCCTTTAAAAACAGAATTGGCGAAATGATAAAAACAGGCACTAAAATTCAATGAGGACTTAAAAAGAAGAATTGGTCAAATGGAAATAAAAAGACACATTTCATTGAACAAAATAATTTAAAAAAATTAGAATCGAACAATTGGAACCTAAAAAACTTTATAAGAAATCAGGAAACAATAAAACAAAGTCCAACAAATGAAAAAAAGAAGAAAAGGTAAAATATCTCATCAGCAAAACAACTGATCTGGAAAACAGATTAAAGAGAGAAAATTTAGTATTCACTGGACTACTTGAAAGTCATGATCAAAGAAAAACCCTAGACATTATATTTAAAGAAATTATCAGGAAAAACCAGTCTGTCAAGAGGGCAACATAGAAATTTAAAGTATCTATGAAACACCTCTTAAAAAGATATTCCAGAGTGAAAACTCCAGGAATATTATAACTAAATTCCACAGTTCAAAGAGAAATTGCTTCAAGAAGCCAGAAAGAAGTAGTTGACTCTATCTGTCAGATCTATGGAAAGGGGAGAAATTTATGATCAAAAAAGAAATGGAGTACATTATTAATTGGAAAATGAATGATTTTGACTATATTAAATTGAAAAGATTCTTCACTAATAAAAAACCAATGCTGCCAAGATTAGAAGGAAAACAGAAAACTTGGAAATAATTTTCATAGCTAGGGGTTCTGATAAAACTTTCATTGCTGAATACATAGAGAGTTGAGTCAAATTTATAAAATTATAAGTCATTTTCCAATTTATATATATATATATATATATATATATATATATATATAATATGGTCAAAGAATATGTACAAGTAGTTTTCATATGAAGAAATTAAAGCTATATATAAAATCATATGTAAAAATATGTTCTAAATCATTACTGATTAGAGAAATGTAAATTATAATGAGATACCACCTCATACTATTAAATTGGCCAAGGTGACTAAAAGGTGGGGGCAATCAATTTTGGAGAGCCTGTGGGAAGATTGGGACATTAATGCATTGATGATGCACTTGTGAATTAATCCAACCATTCTGGAGAGCAATATGGGATTATTTCCAAAGAAATAATCATACCTTTTGACCCAGCAATACCTATCCTAGACCTATATCCAAAAGAAATCATATAAAATGCTAAAAGTTCCACATGTTCCCAAATATTCACAACAGTTCTTTTTTGATGTGGCAAAGAATTGGAAATTGAGGAGATGCCCATCAATTGGGAAATGGCTGAACAAGTCATGGTATATGTATGGTATAGATTTCTGTGGTTCTATAAGAAATCATGAATAGTCAAATTCTAGAGAAATGTGGAGATAAATACTGGAAAGGATGCTGAGTTAAAGGAGCAGAGTATCGTGCACCTTAACAATAACATTGTGAGTACATCAACTTTGATAGCTATATTGTCTCCCAGCTTTACAGCGAAAGCTAAGACATCTCTGGGACAATACCATCCAGACCCAAATGAAGAAAAAAATTAAAACAAAAGGAAACAAATACAACCACTATAGAATGTGAATGAACACTATGTTCACTTTTCAAACATTGCTCTAATATTTTTCCTCCCTATCCCATGGTTTTCCTTCTTTTCCCTTAGTCCTGATTCCACATATAGAAAATGACTAGGGCTGGTGGAGCCAAGATGGCAACAGGAGAAGAATCTCTCTTAGGTGCTCTTGATATAATATTTCAAAAATCATAAAATTATGCTCTAACTAAATTTTCAAGAGACAGAATCCATAGAGGGATCCAGTGAGGCAATTCTCCAGACCAAGGTAACCTGGAAAATAGTGGAAAGGCTCCTCTCCATGGGGTTAGAGGGGCAGCCCTCCAAAGTGAAGGAATTTTAGCTTCCCAGAGGCAGTCCCAGGGTACCTAGGAGCCGTGGCTCATGGAAGCGGGGGCAGTTTACTGACTTACACCCTGGGGAGCACTGGGCACAACTTGAAAGAGCAACAGGGGACCTCTGCCAGAGCAAGAACATGAAGCCCAGCCCTCAAGGCACTCAGCAAACAGCCATGGCAGTGGCAGCCCAGATCCAGGAAAGGGAAGCAGTCAGAGCTGATAAGCAGGATTCCCCCCAGGCAACTGGGCCTTGAATGCTGAGCTTACCAAAGGAAGGGGAGTGGAGACAGACTTCCAAGTTCTGTCCTCTGTACCTGGAACTGGACTCTGGGGCTCTGACCACATTCAGATCCTGATCACAGTCTAGGACCCACATAGAACAGCAGCCCCCCCCCCCCACCTCACCTCAGCCAGGAGGGCAGTCAGAGCTTCACACACTGAGATCTTTGTTGGGGAGTGGTCCAATAATACTCAAAAACTCAGGAAGCACCCCAAAACCAAGCAACAGCTGGGGAAATGAGTAAACAGAGAAAAAAAGAGGAACATCATTGATATATACATTGTCTATGATCCCAAGAAGGTTCAGAATACACAATCCAAAGATGAGGAAGTACAAACTTCTGCATCTAAAGACTCCAAGAAAAATGGAAATTTGACTCAGGCTATGACAGAGCTCAAAAAAGATTTTGAAAATCAAGTAAAGGAGATAGAAGAAAAATTAGGAAAAGAGATGAGAGAGATGCAGGAAAAACACAAAAAAGAAGTCAGCAGTTTAGTCAAGGAGATCCAAAAAAATGCTGAGGAAAACAACATGTTAAAAACCAGCATAAGTCAAATGGATAAAACAGTTGAAAAAGTTATTGAGGAGAAGAATGATTTAAAAAGCATATTTGGCCAGATGGAAAAAGAGATAAGAAAGCTCTCTGAGGAAAACAAATCCTTCAGATGCAGAATGGAAATAAAGGAAGCTGCTGACTTTATGAGAAGTCAAGATACAATACTTCTAAACACAAAAGAATGAAAAATTAAAAGAAAATGGTGAAACATCTCATTGAAAAAACAACTGATCTGGAAAACAGATTCAGGAATGATAATTTAAAAATTATTGGGATACCTGAAAGTCATGATCAGGAAAAAGAGCCTTGACCTCATTTTTAAATAATTCCTACAGGAAAATTGCCCAGATATCCTAGAAGCAGAGGGCAAAATAGAAATTGAGAAAATCCTCTGATCTCCCCCAAAAAGAGATCCAAAAAAACCCAATCCCTAGGAATATTATAGCCAAATTTCAGAACTCCCAAGTCAAAGAAAAAATATTATAAACAGCCAGAAGGACACCCAATTCAAATATTGTAGAGCTGCAGTCAGGATCACATAGGACTTAGCAGCAACGATATTAAAGGATCATAGGGCTTGGAATATAATATTCCAGAAGGCAAAAGAGCTCTAAATGCAACTGAGAATCAACTACCCAGCAAAACTGAACATCCTCTTCTAGGGAAAAAGATGGACTTTCAATGAACCAGGGGAATTTCAAATGTTCCTGTTAAAATGACCACAGCTGAACAGAAAGTTTGATCTTCAAATACAGGACTCAGGTGAAGCACAGAGAGCAGAGGAGAAGGGTAAAATATAAGGGACTAAATAATGATGAACTACATGTATTCCTGCATAGAAAAAAATGATTGTGATAATACTCATAAGAAACTTCTCATTTAATAGAGCAGGTAGAATGAGCTTTTATATATGAAGCACAGGAGAGAGCTGAATTTGAAGATATAAAAGTAAAAATGGAGTCAATGGATAAAAGGGAAATGTAATTGGAGTACGAGAAAGGAGCGGTGGAATAGGATAAGATATTTCATATAATGAATATTTTTTATTATTGTAATGAACTATTTCAATGATATGGGATGGGGGAAGGTGAGGGAGAATGAGGGAACCTTCACTCTCATCAGAGGTGGCTAAGAGAGGAAACAGCATGTGCTATAGACATCTAGAGTAAAAAAGGAGAGAAGGGATACAGGGGAAGGGGGGAATGTGTTAATGGAGGAGAGGGTGGACCATGGGGGAGAATAGTCAGATATAACACATTTTCTTGTTTACTTCTTGCAAGGGGCTGGGATTTGATGACCTGTCCATGACCACAGTGCTGGGTGGTTGTTGGGCCTAAGGGGTGGTAGGTAGGTTCGGGGCCTCTTGGCCCTAGGACCGGTGATCAGTCTTCTGTGCCAATCAGCTACCTTATAGTACATTTAAGAAGAGGAACAGAGTGAAAGGAGAGAGAAAAATACAGTATATGGTAGTGGGGAGTTATGAATGGAGGGAGTTGCAATCAGCAATGGCAACAGTGGAAAAATGTGGTAGTGGCTTTTGTGATGGATTTATCATAAAAAATGTGATCCACCCATGACAGAGCTGGTGGTATTGGAACAGAGATTGTTTTATGCTTTTATTTTTATTTTTTTTCTCTTTCTTTTACTTTGTTGCTCATGAGGGTCTATATTTTTTGGGGGGGAAGGGTGTATTATGTTTACTTTTAAACAAGAATATTTTAGTAGTATATAAAAACATCATTTGTACGAAAATAATAAATATACAACAAAAAATGACTAATATGTAAGCATGTTGAACACAAATATACATGCTTAATGTTCACTAGGCTTTTCACAACTGAGGGGTTGAAGGTGGGAAGGGAAGATGGAAGAAAATTGTGTATCTTATAAATATACATATGGATGATTGTTGAAAAACTTTTATAGCATGTAATTAGAAAAATAAAATAAAATATCAATAAATGAAAAAATAAAATATCAATAAATGAAAAACAATAATTGAAATATCATGAAGTCACAGTAAAAATCACAAAAGATTTGGTGGCTTCAATGTTAAAGAAGTGATGGATTTGGAATATTCCAGAAGATAAGGAAGCTTGTATTTTTGATAGATTAAAATTCACCTACTGAGTAAAACTGAACATAGTCTTTTAGGGAGAAATATATCTTTGATGAAATAGAGGATGTTCATGCATTCCTGATTGAAAACAAACAAAGCTGAAAAGAAAATATGACAACTGAAGATAAAGACATGAAAGAGTGATCACAAGGGTTTCAATAAAGTTAAAAATTTGCATTTCTATATAAAAAGGTGATACATTCAATACTTAAAAACTTTATTGTTAGTAGGGCAATTAAAATAATTTTATCAAGAGAATGCATGAGTGTGAGTTGATTATATTGTTATGATCTATCAAAAAAGTAGAATAGAGAAAGAGTAGAATATAATGGGGAAAACTTTCTTACATAGGAGAGGTTCGCAATAGAAGAAAAGGGGTTGGTACCAGGTAATATTTGAACCTCATTCATCCAAACTGGCTCAGAGAATAAGAAAAATACACCCATAGATGCAGGCAAGTATAGAGATGTAACTTACTCAGTAGAGAAATAGGACAAGAAGAGAATGAGAGAAAGTGGAGTTGATAAAAGGGAGGGAGGAAGTAAGAAGTAAAATAAACATTTTGAGGAAGGACAGGAGAGAGAGAGAGAGAGAGAGAGAGAGAGAGAGAGAGAGAGAGAGAGAGAGAGAGAGAGAGAGAGAGAAGAAAAAGAAGAAGAAGAAGAAGAAGAAGAAGAAGAGGAGGAGGAGGAGGAGGAGGAGGAGGAGGAGGAGGAGGAGGAGGAGGAGGAGGAGGAGGAGGAGAAGGAGGGAAAAAATGTGATGGAAGGGGTGGAGCCAAGATGACTGGGCAAAGGCAGGAATTCCTGGAAACTCTTCCCCCCAAAACTCCAAATATGGTAAGATTATGAATCTAACCAAATTCTAGAGGGACAGAACCCACAGAAAGAATGAGGGAAACATCCAGTCCTAGAAAATTTTGTAGATCTGTGGGAAACATAAATTCTTTGAGACCTGGGTTGGAAAAAGCTGCAACACAGCCAGGAGCCCAAGCACACCTCCATGGAGCAAGCCAGTTCTACTCTGCCAGGAATGGCCTGAGGGATACCTGGTTCCCTGTGGACATCAGAGTTCCTTGCATTTGGAGTGGTTTCCACCCAATCCATAGATCACCTAAAACAACTGGGAGTGTAAGTAGGGAAAACTCTGCCAGTGAGCATAGAGCCAAACCAGGAAACAGAAGCAGACCCCTGGAGCCAACAAGAAGGGAGCCACCCAGCAGCTGCTTTCAGAGTGCTCAGTCCAGAAACAATAAGGAGGTAGGAGGAAACTGCACACATCTCTCCACTTTCCCTGGGACAGGATTCTAATTGCTTTGTCCATCCTCAGATCCTGGTCTCAGACTGAGTCATAGAATAACAGGGACCCTCCTCAAAGTTCCACAGCAGAGGGGAGTACTTGTAGTCATCCACAGACCAGAGCACAGGTAAGAGAGCAGTCAGAGTCTGTCATAAGACATTGAAGGAATTGAGGTCTTGAGGGCTATTCCAAAAACACTCAAAAGTTTGGGAAGCACCTCCAAACCAGGTCATTGGCTCAGGAAATGAGTAAACAGAAAAAAAAAAAAACTGACTATAGATAATTTCTTTGATTCCATGGAGGATCAAAAATACATTCAGAAGATGACATATTCACATATTCACAGCTTCTGTATCCAAAACCTTCAAGAAAAATATGAATTTGTCTCAGGCTATGGAAAAACTAAAAAAAATTGAAAATCAAGTAAGGGAGGTAGAGGAAAAATTGGGAAGAGAAATGAGAGTGATGCATGAAAACCAAGTTAGCAGCTTGGTGAAGTAGATACAAACAAATGACAAAGAAAACAGCATGTTAAGTGGAGTTGATAAAAGGCCAAATGGACAAAGCAATCCAGAAAGGTCAATGAGGAGAAGAATGGCTTAAAAGGCAGAATTGACCAGAGGGAAAAAGAAAGAAGAAAACTCTCTGAAGAAAACAATTCCTTCAAATGGAGAATGAACCTGAAGGAAGCTGATGACTTTGTGAGAAATCAAGAAACAATAAAACAAAGCAAAAAGAATGAAAAACTAGAAGAAAATGTGAAATATCTCATTGGAAAAAGAACTGACCTGGAAGACAGATGCAGGAGAGATAATTTAGAAATTATTGGGCTACCTAAATGTTATGTACAGGCTAAGTTCCTTGCCTTCATTTTTAAAGATTTTCTTCAGAAAAATTGTCCTGATAGCCTAGAAGAAAAGGGTAAAATATAAATTGAGGGAATCTACCCTTTACCTCCTGAAAGAGATCCCCCCAAAAAACTCCCAGGAATGCTATAGCCAAATTCCAGAACTTCTAAATAAAAGAGAGAATACTTCAAACAGCCAGAGAGAAATAATTCAAATATCATTGCTCTGCAGTCTGGATTACATAGGACTTTAGCAGTTTCTACATTAAGGGCTTGAAGGGCTTGGATCACAACAGATAATCATCTTTACAGTAAAACTAAACATCTTTTATTTTCAGGGGAAAAGATGAGTTTTCAATGGAATAGGAAAATTTCAAACTTTCCTACTGAAATGACCAGAATGTAAAAAATTTAATTTTGATCTCCAAGTACAGGACTCAGGTCAAAGGGAAGGGAAGGGCAAATTATTAGGGATTTAATGACATTGAACTCCTTGTTATACTGCATGGAAAAATGATACTGCTAACACATAAGAACACTCTCATTTATTAGAGCAGTCAGAAGAAACATATATAGATAAGGGATAGGGGAGAGCTGAATATGAATTTATAATATATCATAAAGATGTAATTAATGGGCAAGAAAGGAATGTACTGGGAGAAAGGGATAGGAAAGGTACAATGGTGCTAATATTTCACAAAAGAGTCAAGTAAATGTTTTTCTAGTGTAGTGGAAGGAGGAAAGATGAAGGGCAATGAGTGAGCCTTCATTCTTATTGGAAATGGCTTAGAGAAGAAATGACATACACACTCAACAGGGTTTAGAAATCTATCTTACCTTAGGGGAAAAAGGAGAGGAAGTGGATGGGAGAAAGGTGACAGGGGGAGGGCAGAGGGAGTATAAGTGATAGAAGTGAGGGAAGATTGTGGGAGAGGGCATTTAGATGTAATACACTTTTTCATTTTAGCAAGTGGGTGATGTGTCCTGGGTCACACCATTGAATGCCTGAAGCTGAATTTGGACTCAGGTCCTCCAGTGATAGTGTTCTGTGTACTGCACCATGTGGCTGCCCAACAATGCAATTTTTTTTTCACAATACACTTTTTGAGAAGAGGCAAAGTGAAAGGAGAGAGAGAATAGAATAAATGAAAGTGGGGAGGAATAGATGGAGGGAAATATAGCTAGCAATAACTATTTTGAGAAAATTATTGAAACAACTTCTTTGACAGACTTCTGATAAAGAATGTGATCCATCTTAGAGAGAGAACTGGTGTTATCTGAAACCAAACAAGTACAATTTTTTCTTTTTCTCTCACCTTGTTTTTTGAGAGGTTTCCCTATCTTTGTGGGGGGAGGGGGATTATGTTTATTTTTGAAACAAGACTATTTTAGTAATGTGCAAATAAATTTAAAAAAGAAAATGTGATGCAAGGAAACACTTAATCATAACTATGAATGTGAATAGGATGAGCTCACTCATAAAATGTCAGCAGTTAGTAGAGTGAATTCTAAACCAGAGACCGGTAAATCACTGGAAAGAGGAACACACACACACACACACACACACACACACACACACACACACACACACACAGAAAGGGTTAAAAATAAAGGACAGGAGGACAATCTGATATGCTTTAGTGAACTGACAAAAAGGCAGGGGTAGAAATTATGATCTTAGACAAAATGAAAAGCAAAAGTGATTCTAATTAAAAGATGTAAGCAGGAAAAATACACTATGCTAAAAGGAACCATAGCAATGAAAGTAATTTATTTTTGTAATTTTTTAAACTATTTTATTTATTTTTCCACCTACATGCCACAATAGTTTTCTTTTTAAAAATTATTTATTTATTCATGTTTATCCATATGCATATATTTAAGTTACAAAATTTCCTTCCACCACTCTAATCACTCTTTATTATAAGTTTTGCATCCATATTGGTGGAAGTTGGTTTATAATTTTCTTTCTCTGCTTTAACTCTTCCTGATTTTAGGTATCAGCACCTTATTGGGATCATAGAAGGAATTTGGCACAACTCGGTCTTCACCTAGTTTTTCCAATAGTTAAAATAGAATTGGAAAGAATTGTTCCTTGAATACTTGTTAATATTCACTTGTGAATCCGTCTGGCCTGGGAGTTTTTTTTTTCTTAGGAAATTCATTGATGGCTTGTTCAATTTCTTTTTCTGAGATTGGTTAATTAAGTTATTGATTTCCTCTTCTTTTAACCTGGGAATATTTTTGTAAATATTCATCCACTCCTCTTATATCATCAAATGTGCTGGCATAGAGTTGAACAAATCTGAATTGTTACTTTAATTCCCCCCTCATTGGTGGTGAATTAACCTTTTTTCATCTTTGACATGGTAATTTGGTTTTCTTCTGTCTCTTTTTAAATCAAATCAACCAAAGGTTTATTTATTTTATTGATTTTTTTTAATAAACTCAATTTTATTTATTAATTCAATAGTATTTTTACTTTAAGTTTTATTAATTTCTCCTTTAATTGAAAATGTGTAAAACCATGTATAAATGTGTAAAAATGTTTAAAAACAATGCACATGGTTTTTAATACATCATGATCTGGAAAAATAAATTTAATATTTCTATCTTTTGTCATTTGATTATGGGGTATTTTATGTCCTAATACATTGTCAATTTTTTTGTGTATCATCTATTACAGGAAAAAAGGTATATTGCTTTCTATCTCTATTTAATTTTCTCCAGAGGTTTATCATATCTAACTTTTACCTCTATAACTTCCTTCTTGTTTATTTTATTTAAGATTCAAGCAGTTCTCACCCCCTTTCTTCTTTTCTTCTATTGCAATTAGTCCTTTGTGCCTCTTCATTTGATTTACCCCATTCTGCCTCCCTCTTCCTCCAGGCTCATTACAACATCACTCATTTTGAATGTCTTCATTTTTTAAAAATCATTCCATCAAAATCAAATTATGATCATAAATTCAGTCTCTAATAGAGTTTCAATTTTCAAGGGTTTTAAGTATTTTCCTCTCTGGTAGGCATGTACTCAGTTTAATTTTGTTAAATAGAAATCTTTTCCTTTTCATTTTCTTTACCTTTTCATGTATCTCTTGGATATCGTTTTTGAAGATCAAATTTTCTGTTGAGCTCTGCTCTTTTCATCAGGATAGTTTGAACATCACCTATTTCGTTAAATGTTCACCTTTCTGAGTCAAGAAATAGCTTTCAAGATAGTGTGGAAGGGGGAAGGCAAGGGGGAATAAGGGAGCCTTCATTCTTTTTTGGAAATGACTCAGTGAGGAAGCAGAACACACATAAAATATAGTATAGAAATCTAGGAAAAAAGGAGAGAAGGAGGGACAGAGGAAAGGGAGGAGGGGAATGTGGTGATAGAGGAGATGGTAGATCATGGGAAAAGATAGTCAGATATAATGTATTTTCTTTTTTACTTTTCACAAGGTGGTGGAATTGGGTGGCCTGTCTGGGATGGACTTATGATAAAGAAAGTGATCTACCAAGAAAGAACTGATGGTATCAGAACACAGACTGAAACACATTTTTTCTCTTTCTTTCACTTTATTTCTCATGAAGTTTTATATGTTTGTGGGGGGGAGAGGTATTATGTTTATTCTTACAACAAGAATATATTAGTAATGTCTAAATAAATTAAAGAAAAAATAAAATTTAAAAAATGTCCATCTTTTTCCCTGTGAAAGAATATGCTCAGTTTTGCTGAGTAGCTAATTCTTCATTTTAATCCAAGGTACCTTGACCTCCAGAATATCATATTCCTGGCTCTTTGATCCTTTAATTTGATGCAACCAAATCCTGTGTTATCCTGACTGTGACTCCTCAGTATTTGAATTGTTTCTTTATGTCCAGTTGCAGGATTTTCTCCTTAATCTGATAATTCTTAAGTTTGACTTCACTATTCCTTGATGTTTTCACTTTGGAATTCCTATCAGGTGGTGAGGTGGATTATTTCAAAGACTATTTTTTTCCCTCTGGTTCCAGAATGTCAGGGCAGTTCTCCTGGATGATTTCCTAAAAATGGAGTCCTGACTCTTTTTTGATTATGGCTTTCAGGTAGTACAATTATTCCTAATGATCCTTCCTAGATCTCTTTTCCAGGTCAGTTACTTTACCAACTGGTGGAAATACCTTGGGTCAAGTCTGAGCTGTTTGCACAGGAATTATTGGGGCTCTTTTACTGGATTGGCTATCAGTATTTGGAAACTCAATTCTTGGATATTTATAGCAAGATTCCAGGTTCTCCTACTGGCTTAGAATGCCAGAGACTCACTGTCAGGGTCAGATAATCTATGTCAGCTATGCAAGCTGAATGTGCGTCCTGGGCATCCAGACTGGAACTTTCACTGCACTTGATCGTCTCATCATACAGACAAGCCCTAACTCAAAAGCATCTGCTCCCACAGAGGAGGATCTCAGGTTATTTTCCCACTTCACCCTATTGCTCCTCTGCTGAATCTCTACTCTCTGTCTTCAGTATGCTTACACTTACCCTTGCCACCTCACCCCACCCCCAAATCTTGCCACAAGATGTTTCACTTTGATCTTTTGTGTTTTTTGCTACTCAAAAATCTGTTAAGAGGATTAATTAAGGTAGGTTCTGAGGGAAACTCAGGGCTATTTATCAGAACTCCTGCTTTTTTTTCTCTTGTCCCTAATGGTTTCTTACAGAACAATAGTACTCCATAACATTCATATATTATAACTTGTTCAACCATTCCCTAATTGATGGACATCTTTGTTTTGCATCCACAAACTGGATTTAAGTGAGGTAGAGCTGCACATAATCAACCACCTCACTCTCTCTTCCAAAGTCATCACAATCCAGCATAGCAAGACAGTCAAGACAACTGGTGATGGCTCTATCTGCAGTGGATGACTTTGGTGTCTTCGATGTTTAACCAAGCTCTAAGTTCTCCACAACACCTGCTTCAACTGGCTTCATGGCATTTGGAACAAATTGTTCTCCTTCACCCATTCCACCAATGGGAAACTTCACATGTTTGGGTACAGATCCCCCTGTTATTTACTGATGAGTTTGAGACTCCTTAGATTATTCTCAACTTGGTTTAGGCCACCTGGCAAAACAGTTTACTGGGGTGTGGCTGCTGTGCATGCTACAACTTCTTGGAGCCATAGGTGAGAATTATGTAGCTCAAATGGACATCAAAAGTGGAAAGCAGTGGAAAGCAGTCCTGAAGAGGGCTTCCAAGGTACTAGTTTCTCTTGATTTTGCCTTGAGGTCACTGCTTTTGTTGAATGTGAGTACTTAGATTAGAGAGGGTGCTTCTGTGATCAGTCTAGCACTCTGCACCACACATGGCCTTTGTCACTTTCACATCCTGTCTGTTTCTTCACATAGTTGAATAAATACCAATGTGTGCTATGGAGGTACATCCAGGAAGTTTTATTGCATTTAGGTAAATGGAAGATGGTATTTGTGATGAGAGGATCATGAGATGCACAAGTCTTCAGTAGGAGGTGATCATTGGGTTGCTGTTTCCAACTCCATTTCTCCCAAGGACTCCTTGCCATGTCTAGTAATTTAAACCTAAAGCATTAAAGTCACCCAGAATTATAAGCTTGTCTTCTTTTGGTTCATTAGTGATAAGGTTCTCCAGGTTTTCATAAAAGTTTTCTTTAACTTCATCAGTGTTTGCCATGGTGGGAGCATAGGCACTGATGTTGGAGGCATGACATTTTCCTGAATGTGATAATCTTGTTGTCATGAGCCTGTCAATCACTCTTTTTGAAAGGCATTCCAGAATGTTGATTAGATTAGTTTTGATTGTAAAACCTACCCCAGCTTCCTGGCATTCCCTTTCACTGTGACCACTCTATGAAAAACAGGTATCCAACTTCAACTTAAGCTCAATGCAGTCTCTGAAGTTTGAGATGCAACAAAGTATGGGTTGATTTTCTGCTACTTGTGCTTATTTTGGTCAAATAACTAACATCAAGAAAACACAGGTACTCCATCATCCAGCACCATACCATCTATATGTGAAACCATCAATTACAGCAAATGGAGAACTTTTGAATACCATAGACAAATTCACATAGCTTGACAATGCCCTTGCCAAGAAAGTAAACATGGACAATAAGGCTGATGCTTAAATTGCCAAAGATAGCTCAGGATTTGGGAGACTCCAAAAGAAAGTATGGGAGAGAGGAGGTATTAACCTGACTACCAAACTAAAGGTCTACATAGCTGTTGTGTTGACCTTATTGCTATATGCCTGTGAAACCTGGATAGTCTGCTAGCACCACATCAGGAAATTGAATCACTTCCATTTAAATTTTCTTAGGAATAGTCTGAAGATCACCTGGCAGGAGAAGACACCAGACACTGAGGTCCTTTCTCAAGCTAAACTGACTAGCTTTCCAACATTACTACAGAGAGTACAATAGTGATGTGCTAGACACATCATTAGAATGCCAGACTTAGGCTTACCAAAAAAAACCTATCTTATGGAGAACTCACACAGGGCAAATGCTCACAAAGGGGGTCAGATAAAGTGATACCAAGACCCCCTGAAGGTCTCATTGAAAAACTTTATAACTGACTGTACAGCAAAGGTGATTTCGCTACAGGACTGCCCATGGTGTGCTCATCAGTAACGGGGTTGCATTATATGAGGAAGGAAGAATTGAAGCAGGTCAAAAGAAATATAACAAATGTAAGTTTAGAGTACCCACCCCAGTTGTTCATATGGACTATTTGTGTCCAACTTGTGGTAGAGCATTCTGAGCTCATATTTGTCTGATAGGTCACAGTTGTACACACTGTAATTTTCCTCAAGCATAATGATGTCATTTTGGTGTTCTTTGATAATGAAGGACAAGAACTCAACAACCAACCAAAATGGGCATCCAATCAATTCCCATTCTTTGCATTACCAAATGTCTCTGAGAAGATACACACACACACAAATATATCTATGTGTGTATATACCTAAATGTGACATATCTTGAACATTTAGAATATCTATTTTTGTTGATATTTTATTTTTGGAAATCCAAGTTATGAATGTTTTTCAACATTCATCCATATGCATATATACTTTTAAGTTTCAAAATTTCCTTCCACCTTCCCTCCCCACCCCCCCTCCCCTCTGGAATGAAAAGTCAGGTTAACATCATGCATACATGCTTGTGATAAACATGTTTATAGATTAATCATTTTTGGTAACAGAAATTAGTATTAAAGGAAAGAGATATATAAGAGATATTTTTATTTTTTTTTTGTTTTGTATTGTTTTGTTTTTCTTCCTCTGGATGGGGATAACATTGTCCATAGCCAGTCTAATACAATTGTCCTAGCTCTTTGAACTGCTAAGAGGAGCTCCTTCCTTCATGGCTGATGATCTCACATGTTGTTACTTAATGTGTACTTTGTTTTCTTGGTTCTGCTCCCTTAACTCAGCATCAGATCCTGTAACTCATTCCATGCTCCTCTAGAGTCTATCTATTTATGGTTTCTAATAGAAAATAATATTCCATAGTATTCATGTGCCATAATTTGTTTAGCCATTCCCCAACTAATGGATATCCCTTCCATCCCCAATTCTTTGCCACTATAAAAAGAGCTGCTATGAATATTTTGGAACATGTAGCCCTTTTTCCTTTTTTATGATTTCTTCTGGATATAGTCCTAGAATAGGAATTGCTGGCTCAATTTTATTACTCTTTAGGCATAGTTCCATATCGCTCTCCAGAATAGTTGTACCAGTTCATAACTCCACCAGAAATGCATTAATGTCCCAATCTCTCTAATATTGATCATTTTCCCTTTTTTTTACATCTTGATCAATGTGATAGGTTTGAGGTGATACCTCAGAATCATTTTAATTTACATTTCTTTAAACTATATCTATTTTAAATAGGTGTATATTTTGAAAGTTTATTAAAAACATCATTCACTTGAAAATATTACTTAGTTTAGCAATCCTTTCTTTACTTTTCCCATGAAGAAAATTTGTAAAAGATTGAGAACAGTAATTAAAATGCAGGGAATAGAGATGAAGCATGGTAACCAAATTTTACCCTTGTGTAGTCAAGATCATCCACTTCCTCATTTAGGACACCCTTTAAGAAGAGTCTTTAAGAAGAATGATCAAGGAATAACTGAATAGTTGTATCTGAAAATTATGGGGCTCATATTTCTTTTTTTTCCCAATATATTTCTTTTGTTTTCCAATTATGTACAGTAGAAGTTTCCACCAAAATTCTATTTGGAAGTTTTTGAATTTTACAGTTTTCCCCCTCCCTCCTTTCCCTCCCCACTACCCTCAAAAGAAGGCAGTCTGAAGGCCTTTACATTTATTTCCATGATATTCACTGATCAAAATTGAATGTGCTGAGAGAAAAAGAACACAGATTCTTAAGGAAGAAAGAAAATATTAGAGATAGCAAAATTAAGTAATATATAAGATGACTTTTTAAAAGATTGAAGATAATAATCTCTTTTATTTGTTTAAGTTCCACAGATTTTTCTCTGGATACAGATGGTATTATTCATCACAGATCTCCTAAAATTATCTCTAATTATTGCACTGATGGAGTGAGCAAGTCCATCAAGGTAGATCAACACAGCATGTTGTTGTTAGGGTGTACATTGTTTTTCTGGTTCTGCTTATCTTACTTAGCATCAATTCATGCATGTTTTTCCAGGCTTCTCTGAAATCCCATCCCTCCTGTTTTCTATTAAAGCCATAGCATTCTGTCACATACATATGCCACAATTTGTTTAACCATTCCACAATTGATGAATATCCCTTTGATTTCCAATTCTTTGCCACTATAATCTGAGTTGTTATGAATATTTTTGTACATGTGAGGGTTTTACCCTTTTTCATGATCTCTTAAGGATCCTGACCAAGTAGTGATATTGCTGGATCAAACGATATGCAACATTGCTCTTGCTCCTTGGACATAATTCTAAGTTGCTCTACAGAAAGGTTGAATCAGTTCACAGTCCCTCAAACAGTGCATTAATGTCCCAGATTTCCCAAATCCCCTTCAACATAGATCAATATCCTTTCTGGCCAATTAATAATTATTTAGAGCAATTTTTCATATGACTATAGATAGCTTTGATTTCTTCACCTTTGCATATCCTTCGACCATTTGCTAATTGTGGAATAGTTTGTTTTTTATAAATTTGACAAAGTTCTCTAAATATTTTAGAAATGAGTCCTTTGTCAATAACACTACTTGTAAAAAATAGTTTCCCAATTTACTATATATTTTTGATCTTGATTTAGAATAGTTTTGTTTGTACAAAAGCTTTTTAATTTAATGTATTCAAAATTATACAATTTATTTTTTATAATGTTCCCTATCTCTTCCTTGGTCATAAGTTCTGACAAGTATGGAAACTATTCCTTGTTCTTCTAATTTGTTTATAATATTGTGGGACTAGTGTTTCAGAAGGCTAATTAAAAATCGCATATTAACACTTTGTGGCCATAACTCATTAAAATGATTATAAATTTTTCCTTAAATAAATTATATAAGGTTATATCCAGGAGAATGGAGAAGTCATGTCATTTTTTTCTCTTTAAGGAAGAAATGCTTAGTTTTTAAAAAAAATGTCAAATTAATTAAAAATTATTTCTGGAACATTTGTGCCTAAAAGGCAGAGTACATTGTTTCACATATGCGCATATATATATGTATATAATATACTATTCATAAGTATGTGCAATGATATTTATATGTAAATTTATTTAAATATATTTTCAGAAGAAAATATATTAAAGTAATAATGATTTTTAAAATATTATACACCCAATAGACTAAAAAATACTCTATAATCATACGATCTATGCAAAAGGGATAAATTTATGACCAAACAATAATTGGAGCACATTATAAACTGCAAAATGAATGATTTTTGACCATATTAAATGAAAAAGGTTTTGCACTAATAAAATAAATGCTGCCAGAATTGAAAGGAAATTAGAAAGCTGGGAAACATTCTTCACAACCAGGAAATCTTATTTTTTTGTTTAATATTTATTCTCATTTTGTACAAATAATGTTTTTTTTATACATTAATAAAATATTCTTGTTTAAGAGTAAATGAAATCCACCCTCCCCCCCCCATAAATATAGACTTGCTTGAGCAATAAAGTAAAGGGAGAGAAAAATTTACAATAAAAAAATGATAGTAATAATTGTAGGTATAGCCAGGTGGCGTAATGGACTGACCACCAGCCCTGGAGCCATGAGTACCCGAGCCCACATCTGGCCCCGTACACCCAACAATCACCCAGCCGTGTGACATGTAAGCCACCCAAACCCCACTGCCCTGCAAAAACCAAAAAAATAAAAAGAAAGAAAAAGACCCCAAATAAAATAAAATAGTAATAATATTAGGGGTGGCTGGATGGCAGACAGAGCATTGGCCCTTGATCCAGGAGCACCCGGGTCCAAATCTGGCCTCAGACACCCAACGATCATCCTGCTATGTGGCCCCAGGCAGGCCACCCAGCCCCATTTGCCCTGCACCCCCCCCCAAATAATAGTAATAAAAAATGTGCTTGAGTCTTTGTTCCAACACCAACAACTCTGTCACAGGTGGATCACATTCTTTATGATAAGTCCATCACAAAAGTTACTTCCATATTTTTCCACTGTTGCCATTGCTGATCGCAACTTCTTTCAAGGGTCTGGGATTGGAAGGCCTGTCTGGGACCATAGGGCCAGGAGGATGCTGGGCCTAAGAGGTGGTATGGGGGCTCATGGCCTCTTGACCCCAGAGCCAGGGATCTGTCTGCTGCACCACTCAGCTACCATACAGCAGAGTCAGAGTGAAAGGGGAGAGAAAATATAGTACATAGTAGTGGAGAAACACAACCAGGAATTTTGATAAAGTCTCATTTCTAAAATGTATAGAGATTTGCATCAAATTAATAAGATCATGACTCCTTCCTCAATTGATAAATTTAAAGGAAGAAATTAAAGCTGTATTTAATCATATGAAAAAATGCTCCAAATCACTGTTCATTAGAGAAATGAAAATTAAAACAATAATGAAGTATCATCTCACATCTATTGGATTAGACACTTATTGGATTAGACAAGATGATCAATGTTGGAAGGGCTGAAGAAGCAGGGGGACACTGATGCATTGCTGTTGGAGTTATGTACAGATCCAACCTTTATGGAGAACAATATAGAAATATGCCCAAAGAGCAATAAAACTGTTCATAACCTTTGACTCCACAATTCCAATTCTAGGTCTATATTCAGAAGAAATTTTTAAAAATGGGAAAATTCTTAAGTGTTCCAAAATATTCATAGAAGTTCTTTTTGTTGTGACAAAGAATTAGAAACTGAGGGGATGCCCATCAATTGGGGAATGGCTAAAGAAGTTAAGGTACATGAATACTATGGAATCTTATTGTTCTATAAGAAACCACAAAGAGTCTGACTGAAGAGAAGCATGAAATGACATATGGAATCTGATGCTGAGTGAAGGGAAGAGAACAATATACATATCACCAACAGCATTATGAGATAAATAACCTTGATGGAAGCAGCTGCTCTTGGCAGTCCAGAGAGCTAGGAAAACTATATTTGACTGGTTATGGACTATATTATCCCCAACCAGAGGAAGAAAAACAACAAAACAAAACACAAAGAAAATAAAAAACAATCCTAAATCTGTTGAACACTTTATAAAAATTATCCTCTATCTATTTCTTTCCCTTAATACTAATTCCTCATGCCAAAAATGACTAATTTGTAAGGATGGTTAACAAAACATGCATGTTAAATGCTAACCTGACTGTTCCCTGCTGAGAGGAGGGGGGTGGCAAGGAAGGTTGGATTAAAATTTTGTAACTTAGAAATATCAATGTCCATATTGATGAAAATATAAATAAATTTTTAAAAACTTATGCACCCATATAGTTTTTAATGTTTATCTATATATATATAATACATATATATTTACCTATATATAGTAGTATTATATGGTATATATTAAAGTATAATCCACAATGTTATATTGTGTATTATACATAATACACATACATTGTATATAATCCTCTAATAAATTTTTTGTTTCTGTCTGTTTTTAATCATTTCTGACATTTTATGATCCAATTTGGAGTTTTTTTGGCAAATACATGATACTAGTTTGATATTACTTTCACCAGCTCATTTTACTGATGAGAAAATTTAGGCAACAGAATTAAGCGACTCCCCCAAAGTCACACAGCAAATATCTGAGGGCAGATTTGAACTCAGGAAGAGGAATGATTCTATGTTCATATATATATATATATATATATATATATATATATATGCATATATGTGTATTTATGTGATTAGATGTAAATATAATGTTATAGGTTTTCATAAATTTATGCTATATAAATAGAAAGAGGGGAAACATTTTTAAATATTTACATGTACTTTTAATTTCTTCTCTACTCTGATCATCAATAGACGAAGATTGAAAAATTATTATACTTAAATTTTAAATCCAACCTTTTCTGCATTTTTTCATGAAAAAATGAGAATAAAATACCCAATTTTATCTTTATCATGATTATTCTAATCATCTCATCCTTTATGTATGGTTCTACTAATTCACTATTAGGGGACTTGGGAACTGGTCCAACCATTCTGAAGAGCAATTTGGGTCTATGACCAAAGGTTTATAAAACTATGCATACACTTTTAGTCAGCTATTAATAGCTTCACCAGGTTTGCATCTCAAAGAAATAATAAAAAATGGGAAAGAACCCACATGCTCAAAAAAATCCATAACAGTTCTTTTTGTTGGAATGAAGAAATGGAATTTGAGAGATGACCATCAATTGGTGAGTGGTTGAACTAGTTGTGGTATAATAATAGTATACTATTGTTCTATAAGGAGGTTTCAGAAATACTTGAAAAGCCTTAAAAGAACTAAACCTAAATGAAGTGAACAAAGCCAGGTAAACACCATAGACAGAAACAACAATTTGTTTTGATCAGCCATGATAGACTTAGCTCTTATCAGGTTTTCAGTGATCAAAGTTTCAATTTTCAATTTTCAATTTCAAGAGATTTGTAATGAAAAATGCTATTGACAGAATGTTCAGGGTGGAAACAAGATGGCAGAGGGGAAACTGACATGCTACTGGAGTTATTCCCCTACCAATGATAATGAAGCCTCTGCACAATCATTAAAACTACAGATCCCACCAAGAAAACGAAAAGATCCAAAGAATTTTTCAATGGTAGACATTGTGGAAGATCTTCAGTGAAGGTCTGCCTCTTTGGGGGAAAGGGGAAGTAAAGCCCAGTGAGACAGGTCAGCAGGAAAGTAACTGAGAACCTTAATTTTTTTTTTTCTGAGAGGCTTCTAACCCTGGTGTATTCCAGGTCCTAACAGTCTGACAACAGCATAGGTTCCAGAAACTAGGTAGCAGGCCAGCAGGGAGGCTCTCAACCCCAAACAAAGTCTGAAACCTGGAACCATTGGGGCAAAAGACAGGACTGGGTTGGGAACAAAATACTCCATAGGAAGAACCTGTACACAAAGGAGGAAATAAAACTCTGCAAAGGCAAGGTCAACAACAAGCCAGGAATCAGATCCAAATTCTAGCATAAAAAGTTGAATCTATACTTTGTATATCCCAAGATTAGAGTTCAGACATTTCAAGATGAGCAAAAAAACTAAAAAAGGACTCACTATAGAAAGCTATTATGCAACTAAAAATGATAACAGTGCCACCTCCAAAGAAGAAATCAGTGAAAAATTACCCATGGGGTAGTCTCAAAAAAAGTCTATGAATTAAACTCAAAGCCAAAAGCTCATAGAAGAGGATAAAAAAGAATTTAAAAACCAAAGAAGAGAGGAAGAAGAACAATGGAAAAATTATGAAAAATTGCCCAAAGAAATCAACTCATATAAAAGTGAAAGCAAACAACTGAAAAAAGAATGTAATTTTTGAAAAAAAAATAAAATTGAGGGGCTGAGCCAAGATGATGGCAGAACAGCATTTCCTAGGAGGTCTCTGAAAAATATTCCAAAAACCTTAAAATTATGGCTCTACGTAAATTTTCGAGAGATAGAACCCACAGAAAGATTCAGTGAGGCAATTCTCCAACCCAAGGTAGCCTGGAAAATCATGGGAAAACTTTGTTCCACCAGGGGGTGTGGGAGTGCCAGTACAGCCAGGATTGTGGTGCTGGAGCAAAGAAACTGCAGACTTCCAGGAACAGTCCACTGGATGCCTAGATGTCTGGGTCATGGGGAGTATCAGCTCCCAGCAGCAGAAGCAGTTTCTTGATCTGGTAACCAAGCGATTGCCAAGAACAGCTTGGAAGATCAGCAGAGAAACATTTGCCAGAGTGACCGGGAGCCAGCGTGGCCCTCAGCATAGCAGAAGCTACCAGAATAGCTGCAGCCCTCAGCACAGCCCAGATCCCAGGAAACAGAAGCAGATGCACCAGAGCTACCTGGCAGCTGCTTCCAAAGTGCTTAGCCCATGGAAGGAAAGGGGGTGGGGGGAGACTGTCAAGCTCTCTCCTCTGGCTCTGGGACAGGACTCTGGAATTTTGTCCATATTTCGACCCTGGTCACAGTCTGGGGGCCCCCATTGTCATCCATAGACAAGACCACAGACAAGAGAGCAGTCAGAGCCTTACATAAGAACTTGAAGTAATTGAAGTCCCAGGAGGGCTGTCCCAATAATACTCAAAAGCTAGGGAAGCATCCCAACCCAGGCACACACTGGGGAAAGGAATAAACAGAAAAAAAAGGAACCTGACCATAGACAATTACTTTGGTCCCCCGGAGGACCAAAACACATACTCATTAGTTGAAAAACTTCCAGCTTCTGCATCTAACTCCTCCAAACATATAGAAGTTGGTCTCAGGCTATTATGGAGCTCAAAAAAAATTTTGAAAAACAAGTAAGGGAGGTAGAGGAATATTTGGGAAGGGAAATGAGGGAGATGCAGGAAAAACATGAAAAGCAAGTCAATAGCTTAGTCAAGGAGGTTCAAACAATGCTGAAGAAAACTACATACTAAAAATTAGTTTAGGTTAAATGGGAAAAAACCATTCAAAAAGTTAATGAGGAAAAAATATTTTAAAAAGCAGAATTGGCCAAATGGAAAAGTAGATAAGGAAGCTCTCTGAAGAAAACAAATCCTTCAAATGTTGAATGGAGCTAAAGGAAACTGATGACTTTGAGAGGAATTAAGACACAGTAAAACAATATCAAGAGTGAAAAGCTAGAAGAAAACACAAAATATTTTATTGAAAAAAAAACAACTGACCTGGAAAACAAATCCAAGAGAGACAGTTTAAAAATTACTGGACTATCTCAAAGTCATGATCAAGAAAAGAACCTTGAGTTTATTTTTAAAGAATTTCTATAGGAAAATTGTCCTGATATCCTAGAAGCAGAGGGTAAAATAGTAATTGAGAGAATTTACTACCCTGAAAAACTCAGCATATATTGTCAAAGAAAAAGATGCATGTTCCAAAACTTCCTAATAAACTGAACACAGAATTAAATCATTAAATATATGACTCAGAAGTGGCACAAAAAGGTAAGTGAAAAGGGGAAGGAAAAAACCCAAATCAAAACAAAACAAATATTCGTTAATACTATCAAATTTGTATGCAACCCTATAAGGGAAGATATAACATTTGCAACTCTTGAGAATTACATTTCTCTTAGGACAGTTAAAGGTTTGAATATAATTGAAGAGATTGGGCCTAGAGGATATGGGTATGATTGATTGCATCCTTTCTTTGAAGAGAAACAAGATGACATCACTATGTTTGAGATAAAAAAGCCCTGATGAAAAGTACCCCTGTTTATTCTAAACTGAGCTGTCTCAGTTTCCTTTTCCTATTCTAATTCTGCTGTGCTCACAAAGCTTAGCACTTTCTTTGTTGAGTGCATCATATGCTGCACTGTCCTGAGTCAATGTCTCTGATATCCTACAATCAATTGTAAAGTTCTTTAGAGAGACCTTTAGAATGTTCCAGTACTTAGAGCACTTTTAGACTCTATAGTTAATTAAATTAGAAGTGAATTTGGGAGCAGAGGGGGAGAACCTACTTAGAAGGGTTGGATTTAACGCATATTTTAGTTAGCAAGGATTTAAGTATCCTGGGTGAGGAGCTAAATGGGGAAGTGTGAGAGAAGTATGCTTGGGGGGGGAGGGACATAAATGGTTCATGAAATGATTTGGCTTTGGATGATACCGTGGCTCATGAGGATTGGAGGGTACTTGAAAAGGGGTATGGTAAAAGTGATTACACTTTGATATAATTCAAGTCTCTTTAGAAAGTATTTCTATTGATACAGAAGAGGGGATGCGAATGATTCTAAGGCAATGCTGCTTTTCAATATTTTTAGGTATTTGCAAGGCAAATGGGGGTAAGTGGCTTGCCCAAGGCCACGCAGCTAGGTAATTATTAAGTGTCTGAGGCTGGATTTGAACCCAGGTACTCCTGACTCCAAAGCCGGGGCTCTATTCACTGCACCACCTGGCCACCCCACAATGCTGCCTTTTAAACAATCAACCAATCAATAAATCTGTGATGGTACTTTGCTAGCACTTTGAGCTTATCAAGCAATCAAGCAATCAATCCATTAGTCAAACTCTCATTGATGGTACCTGATTAATAGTACTTGATTGAGAAATAACACCACAAAGATTTATAATTTTAGAAGGAAAGAAGGGAGGTTGTGAATACTGAATAAATTCTATTCAATAGATTTGGATTAAAGAGGGAATAAGAAAAATTCCCACTTGGGTGTAAAAATCTATTCTACTCTGTAAGAAAGGTGGGGCAGGGGAAGGGAAGGGAAGGAAAAGAGGAGGAATAGACTGATAAAAGGGAAGGTGAAGGTATAAGTGAAAATGCACTCAAAGTTAAATTTTAGGTGTGGCTAGGTGGTGCAGTGAATAAAGCACCTGCCCGCGATTCAGGAGTACCTAGGTTCAAATCTTGCCTCAGACACTTAATAATTACCTAGCTGTGTGGCCTTGGGCAAGCCACTTAACCCCGTTTGCCTTGAAAAAAACCTTAAAAAAACAAAAAAAGTTAAATTTTAAAATAAAATTTAATGGGAGAGAGTAAAACTTTAGTGAGGAGGAATAAGAGGAAGGGGAAGGGAAAAATATAAATGGGGAAAGATAACATGGAGGGAAATTGAGAATTAACAATCTTAACTGTATATGTGAATGGGATGAATGTTCTCATAAAAAGGAACCAGATAACAGAATGGATTAAAGACCAGAATTCTAAAAAATATTGTTTACAAGAAACATATTTGAAGCAGAGTGAAACACACAGGGAAAAGGGAAAAGAATGGAGCAAACACACACACACACACACACACACACATATAAAATAAAAAAATTCAGTGGTAGGGATCTTTACCTCAGATAAAGCAAAAGCAAATATAGATCTCATTAAAAGGGATAAGGAAGGAAGCTGCATCTTCTTCCTTCCTTCCTTCCTTCCTTCCTTCCTTCCTTCCTTCCTTCCTTCCTTCCTTCCTTCCTTCCTTCCTTCCTTCCTTCCTTCCTTCCTTTCTTCCTTCCTTCCTTCCTTCCTTCCTTCCTTCCTTTCTTTCTTTCTTTCTTTCTTTCTTTCTTTCTTTCTTTCTTTCTTTCTTTCTTTCTTTCTTTTTAGTTTTTTTACAAGGCAGTGGGATTAAGTAACCCGCCCAAGGCCACCAAGCTACATAATTATTCTGTGTCTGAGACCAGATTTGAACTCAGATCCTCCTGACTCCAGGGCCAGTGCTACATCTTCTTTAAAAGGAACCATGGGTAATGAAGCTATATCATTATCAAACATGGCTGTACCTAGTGATATAATATCCAAATTCCTAGAGGTAAATCTTAGAGAACTGAGGACTTCAACCTCCCTCTCTCAAAACTAGATATATTTAACTATAAAATAAGCAAGAAGTAAGTTAAGAAAGTGAATGAGATCTTTGAAAACTTAGATATAATACACCTCTGGAGAAAACTTAATGGGGATAGAAAAGAATATACATTTTTCAAGGCAGAACATGGCACCTATACCAAAATTGACCATGTACTAGGGCTGAAATGCCATATAATCAGATGCAGAAAGGCAGAAATAATAAATGCATATTTCTCAGGCCATGATGCAATAAAAATTACATATAATAAAGGGTCATGGGAAGACAAACCCAAAACTAATTGGAAACTAAATAAGATAATTTTAAATAATGAGTGGATCAAACATGAAACCTTAGAAATAATCATTAATTATATTCAAGAAAATGCTAATAATGAAACATCATGCCAATATTTATGTGATGCAGCCAAAACAATTTTGAGGGGAATCTTTATATTTCTAAATGCTTATATGGATAAAATAGAGAAAGAGGAGATCAATGAATTGGGCATGCAATTTAAAAAAACTAGTAAAAGGAACAAATTAAAGATCCTCAATTAGGTACCAAATTTGAAATTTTGAAAAACAAGAGAGAGATGAATAAAATTGAAAGCAAGAAAACAATTGACTTTAGAAATAAAACTGAGTCAGTTTTATGAAAAAATCAATAAAATAGATAAACCTTTTTTTAATCTGATTAAAAAAAAGAAGATAACCAAATTCCCAGTATCAAAAACGAAAAGAGTGAACTAAACACAAATAAGGAGGAAACTACAGAAATAATTTGGAGCTACTTTGCTGAACTGCATGCCAATAAATTTGATAATCTGAATGAAATGAATGAATATTTACAAAAACGCAAACGGCACAGATGAACAAATTAAATATGTTATTTAACAAATAACCCCATTTCAGAAAAAAAAAGAAATTGAAGAAACCTTCAATGTACTCCCTAAGAAAAAGTCTCCAGGCACAGATGGATTTACAAGTGAATTCTATTATACATTTAAGGAGCAATTACTTCTGATTCTAGAAAAAAAAAACTATTAAAAAAATAGAGGTATGGGCGGCTAGGTGGCGTAGTGGATAAAGCACCGGCCTTGGAGTCAGGAGTACCTAGGTTCAAATCCGGTTTCAGACACTTAATAATTACCTAGATGTGTGGCCTTGGGCAAGCCACTTAACCCCACTTGCCTTGCAAAAGCTTAAAAATACAATAGAGGTAGTTCTGCCAAATTCCTTTTCTGACACCATATTGATGCTGATATCTAAATTCGAAAGAACCAAAACAGACAATGAAAATTATGACCAATCTCCCTAATGAACATTGATGCAAAAATCTTAAATAAAACTTTAGCAAAGCGATTATATCAAGTTATTACTAGAAAAAGACACCGTGATCAGGTAGGAGTTATATCAGATAGACAGGGTTGGTTCAATATTAGGAAAACACTCAGTATAATTGAACATATCAATAGCAAAATCACCAGAAATCATATGATCATCAATAGATGATTGAAAGAGCTTTTGATAAATTCCTATTAAAGGTGAAAGCGTAGGAGTAAATGGAGTTTTCCTTAAAATAATACGTAGTATCTAACTAAAACCATCAACAAATATTATATGTAATGGGGATAAACTTGGAGCATGTCCAATAAATCAGCAGTGAAACAAGTATTATCACCATTACTATTCATTATAGTATTAGAAATGTTAACTTTATCCATATGAGAAAAAAAAGAAACTGAGTAAATCAGTATTGACAATGAGAAGGCAAAGCTTTCACTCTTTGTACACATGATATGATGGTATACTTAGAGAACTCGAGAAAGTCATCTAAAAATCTCCTTGAAACAATTAATAAATTCAGCAAAGTAGCAGGATAGAAAACAAGCCTACATAAATCATCAGCATTTTTCTATATGAAAAACAAAGCCGAAGATATAGAAATATAAAGAAAAATTCAATTTTAAATGACTGCAGACAACATTTAATATTTGAGAATCTACCTTCCAAAGCAAACCCAGAAACTTTATGAACACAATTACAAAGCAATTATCACCCAAATAAAGTCAAAGTTAAACAATTGGAAAAATGTCAGTTACACATGGTTAGTTGAGCTAATATAATAAAATGACAATTCTACCTAAATTAACTTAATTATTCAGTGCCATACCAAATAAACTATGAAATAATTATTTTACTAAGCTAGAAAAATAGTAATAAAATTCCTCTTGAAGAACAAAATGTCAAGAATATCAAAGGAACTGATGAAAAAAATGTAAGGGATGGTGATTTATCTTTACAATTTCTAAAACTATATTATAAAGTGGCAGTCATCAATAATGCCTGGTACTGGTTAAGGAATAGAGTAATGGGTCAATGGATTAAGATAGGTTCAAAAGAAGCAGTAGTAAATGACTTTAGTAATTTACTGTTGGACAAACCCAAAGACCTTACCTTCTGGAAAAAGAACTCACTATTTGACAAAAATTATTGGGTATAACTGGAAAATAGTATGGCAAAAACTAGGTATAGACCCATATCTCACAGCCTATACCAAAATAAGGTCAAAATGAGCACAGGATGTAGACATAAAGGGCATCACCATAGATAAATTAATAGATCAAGAAAAACTCTATCAGATTATGGAAAGTGGGCAAATTTGTGACCAAACAAGAAACTTAGTACATTATAAATTAGAAAATGAATGATTTTGACTATATTAATTTTTTTTGCATTAGTTTTAAACTAATATTTGTTATTTTTGTACTAATAAATTCAGTATTCCCAAAATTATAAGGAAAGCAGAAAACTGGGAAACAATTTTCACTATTACGAGTTCTGAAAAAGGTCTCATTTCTAAAATATATACAGAATTGCATCAAATTTATAAGGTCACAAGTCATTCCTCAATTGATAAATGGTCAAAGGATATGAATAGATAATTTTTCAAATGAAGAAATTAAGCAATATATGATCATATGAAAAAATGCTCCAAATCATCATTGATTAGAGAAATGCAAATTAAAACAATAATGAAGTATCATCTCACACCTATTAGATTATACAAGATGATCAGTGTTGGAGAGGTTGAAGAAGGAGGGGGACATTGATGCCTTGCTGGTGGAGTTATGAATGGATCCAACCATTTTGGAGAGCAATATTGAACTATGCCCAAACAGCAATAAAACTGTTCATACCCTTTGACCCAGCAATTCCTATTCTAGGCCTAAATTCAGAAGAAATCACAAAAAATAGGAAAAGTACCACAAGTTCAAAAATATTAAAAGCAGTTCTTTTTGTAGTGACAAAGAACTGGAAATAGAGGGGATGACTATCAGTTGGGGAATGGTTAAACAAGTTATGGTATATGAATATTATGGAATACTATTGTTGTATAAGAAACCCTAAAAGGGACTCTAGAGAAACATGAAATTAATATGGGATATGATAGTGAGGGAAGGGAGCAGAACCAAGAGAACAATGTACAAATCAACAACAACTTTTTGAGTTGATCAACCTTGATGGATACAGCTCCTCTCAGAAATTCAGAGAGCTAGGACAACTCTATCAGATTGTCTATGGACAATGCTATCATCATGGAGAGGAAGAAAAACAAAACAAAACAAAAATCCTTCAGAATTAATAAGTGGTATATTTACTTTTTTAAAGAATTTCTCTCTTATACTTTTTTCCCTTAATCCTAATTCCTTAATTGGAAAATAACTAATTTGTTAACATATTTAACACAAATATATATGTATATATATATATTCATCTGACTGCTGCTAGAGGGAGGAAGGTGGGAAGTGATTGTGGAAGGAAACTATGTAACTTAAAATATACATATGTATATGAATGATTGTTTAAAAACTTTTATAACATGTATTCAGAAAAATAAAATATCAAAACGTTATTATTACAGGTAATAATATTCATAAATACTTGACATTCAAAAATGGAAAAAATAAAAATGTCATTGACATTCTAAGAAACTATAGTTTGAATGCAGATCAAAGCATACTATTTTCACATTTTAAAATTTGTTTTTTTTCATTCTTGTCATTTTTCCCCATTTGTTCTGATTCTTCTTTCATACCTTGATAAATATGTATATATGTACATATATATATATGTATATATGTACATATATATGTATATATCAGTTTTTGCAAGGCAATGGGGTTAAGTGGCTTGCCCAAGGCCACACAGCTAGGTAATTATTAAGTGTCTGAGGCCGGATTTGAACTCAGGTACTCGACTCCAGGGCCAGTGCTCTATCCATTTGCACCACCTAGCCACCCCGATATGGAAATATATTTAACATGATTGTACATTTTTAATTGTTATCAGATTGCTTGATGTTTTGGCATAGGGAGAAGCAAGGAAGGTATACAAAATTTGCATCTCAAAATCTTAAAAAATCAATGTTCAAAATTATATTTACTTGTAGTTGGAAAAAATAAATACTGTTGAATAGAAAAAAATTATGGTGCTGAGAGTGATTACAAAGTATACTTAGGATTCAATAAACCTTAAGATAAAGTTTTTTTATAAAACTTAAAAAGTACTGTAGGTATGAACCAATAAAGTAATGCCAGGTAAATAACTGTCAAGGATTAAAAATTTCATGTTCTTGCTCCTTTTGAGTATGTAGGATATATATTGATTATGAATGTAGTAGATTTAGCAGCAAGCTAATGGAATACATATTGTATCATAGTTCTCTATCAATTTATTCTAAGTATAACTACAGTTAAAGAGCATCAGGGGAAGAGGAAGAAAAGTGAAATTATATTCTGTCCATTATTCATTTTTAAACTCTTTGGGGAAATTATTTTTGAAGCATGTGCTAAAAAGAATTAAAATAATTATACTCATTTAGTTTCTCTTATGTAATTAGTATAATGCAAGAAACTGTTCGGGGCACAGAGTTCTTGCTTTTAAAGAGGTTACAATGAGGATTCTAAAGTGATTTATATATGGAAAAGAGCAGTGAACAATACAAGACTATATATAATTAAATAGGAAATTTAGACTTCAGGTGATCTTGATGCTCATAATTTTGGGAAATCTGCTAGGATTAGAATAGTTATGAAAGACTTCATGAAGTAACATTTACTAACACATATATTTTATTTTAATTTTTTTATTGTTTTTGAATTTTACAATTCCACTTCCCCCACAGAAGGCAGTCTGATAGTCTTTATATTGTTTCCAAGCTATACATTGATCAAAATTGAATGAGTTGAGTGAGAAATCATATCCTTGAGGAAAAATAAAATTTACTTAATTTTTACTTAAATTTACTTAATTTACTTAAGTAAATTTACTTAAAATTTACTTAAATTTACTTAAAAATTTACTTAAAATTTACTTAATAATATATCTTTTATTTAAATTAAAAGTAATAGTATTTGGTCTTTGTTTAAAGTCCACAATCCTTTCTGGTCATATTTCATTGTCCTTTCTTGTCATATTGGCCAATCTGAGAGTTGTGAGGTAGTACCTCACAAAAAAGATGCTTTAATTTGCATTTCTCAAATCAGTAATGATTTAGAGCATTTTTGATGTAACTTTGTATCTCTTTGATTTCCTCATCTGTACGTTTCCTCTGCTTATTCTCTTTCCATTTGTCAATTGGGGAATGGCGTTTTAAAAATAAATTTGACTCGGTTCTCTGTATATTTTAGAAATGAATCCTTTGTCAGAAATACTAGTTGCAAAAATTGTTTCCCAATTTACTACATTTCTTTTGATCTTGGTTGCAGTAGTTTTCTTTGTGCAAACACTTTTTAATTTATTATAATCAAAATTATCTATAACTGTTTTGCTTTCCATGAATCTGACAGGTAAGCTATTCCTTGATCTCCTAGTTTGCTTATAATATTGTCTTTTATGTCTATATCCTGTATCCATTTTGATCTTATCTTGGTATAGGGTGTGAGATGTTGTTGTAATCCAAGTTTGTGCCATACTAACTTCCAATTTTCCCAGCTGTTTTTATCGAAGAGAGAGTTTGGGTTTATCAACAGCAGATAATTTTAGATCTGGTAGGGCTAAACCACCTTATTTTGTACTTTTTTCATTAAATGCCTAGAAATTCTGGCCTTTTTATTTCTCCATATGAATTTATTTACAATTTCTTTCTAGCCCAATAAAGTAAATTTTTGAAGTTTGATTAGTAGGGCACTAAATAAGTAGTTTAATTTAGTAGAACTGTCATATTTATTCTATTAGTTCAGCCTATCCATGAGCAGTTGATATTTGTCTGGTTATTTAAATCTGATTTTATTTGTGTGAGAAGTGTTTTTATGTTGTTTTCATAGAGTTTCTGAGTTTGCCTTGGCAGGTAGACTCACAAGTATTTTATATTGTCTGAAGTTACTTTGAATGGGATTGCTCTTTCTAGCTCTTACTGCTATATTTTAATAGTAATATATAGAAATGTTGATGATTTATTAGGGTTTATTTTATATCTTGCAACTTTGCTAAAGTTGCTAATTGTTTCCTAGTAGTTTTTTAGATGATTTTTTAGGATTCTCTAGATATACCATCATGTCATTTGCAAAGAGTGAGAGTTTTGTTTCTTCCTTCCCAATTCTAGTTCCTTCAATTTCTTTTTCTTCTCTTATTGCTGAAGCTATCATTTTTAACACAATATTGAATAGTAATGGTGATAGTGGGCATCCTTGTTTCACCCCTGATTTTTTGGGAATGCTTCTACCTTAAACCTATTGCATATAATGCTTGTCTATGATTTCAGATAGATACTGGTTATCATTCTAAGGAACAATACATTAATTCTTTCTCTAGTGTTTTTATTAGGAATGGGTGCTGTATTTTGTCGAAGATGTTTCAGCATCTATTGATATAATCATGTGATTTCTGTTAGTTTTGCTATTGATATAGTTAATTAAACTCTTTTCCTAATATTGAACCAACCCTGAATTCCTGAGATCAATTCTGATTGGTCATTGTGATGACTTGCTACAATCACTTTGCTGAGATTTTATTTAAGATTTTTTGCATCTATATTCATCAGGGAGACATGTCTATAATATAATATTATAAGCAAACTAGGAGATCAAGGAATAGTTTACCTGTCAGATCTGTGGAAAGGGAAGCATTTTATGATCAAGGAAGAGATGGAGAACATCATTAAAAACAAACTAGATTATTTTGATTACATTAAATTAAAAACCTTTTGCACAAAGCCACTGTAACCAAGATCAAAAGAAATGTAGTAAACTGGGAAACATTTTTTACAATCAGTATTTCTGATAAAGGACTCATTTCTAAAATATAGAGAGAACTGAGTAACTATCAAAAAGACCAAGCCATTCCCCATCAATTGGGTCATGACTGAACAAATTGTGACATATGTACATTATGGAACACTATTCTATTAGAAACAAAGGGAGATGGGAATTTAGAGAAGCCTGGAAGGACTTGCATGAAGTGATGAGCAAGATGTGCAGATCCAGAAGAACATTGCACACATTGTAAAGCAACATTGGGGCATTGATCCACCTTAATGGACTTGCTCATTTCATCAACACAGTAATCAGGGACAATTTTAGCGTATCTGTAATGGAGAATACCATCTGTATACAGAGAAAGAACTCTGTAGTTTAAACAAAGACCAAAGACTATTACTTTTACTTCTTTTAAAGTTGTCTTCTGTACTCTGAAATTCTGCTATCTCTTTTATTTTAATTTTTTCCCTCAGGATATGATTTTTCTCTCAGCACATTCAATTTTGATCAATGTGTAGCATGGAAACAATGTAAAGATTATCAGACTGCATTCTGGGGGTGGGGGGAGGGAATCGAGGTTGGGGGGAAATTGTAAAATTCAACACAATTCAAAAATGATAGGTAGAAACTAATATTGTATATAATTGGAAAACAAAAAAATATTTATATTAAAAAATAGTAGACTACTGAAGTCATTTACTTCTATTTCTTTTGAACCTGTCCTAATCAACTGATCCATAACTCTTATTTCTTAACCATTAACTAGGCAGTCTTGATGACTGCCATATTTTAGTATAATTTTAGAACTGGTAGAGCTAGATCACTTTCCTTTACATTTTTTTCATGGTTCTCCTGTTATTCTTGAACGTTTGTTGCTCCAGACATTTGGTACTGTTTTTTCTAGCTCAGTAACATCATTCTTTGGTAGTTTGACTGGTATGGCACAGAATAAGTAATTGAATTTGGGTAGAACTATCATTTTTATTATATTATCTTGACCTAACTATGAGAGATTGCTATTATTCCAATTATTTAGATCTGACTGTATTTGAGTGAGAAGTGCTTTATAATTGTGTTCATACAGTGTCTGGGTTTATCTTGGAAGATAGATTCCCAAATATTTAATGATATCTACTGCTACTTTAAGTGGAATTTTTCTTTATATCTCTTGCTTTTGGGCTTTATTTTTCATACAGAAACACCAATTATTTATGAGGACTTATTTTATATCTGCTACTTTGCTGAATTGGTAAATTGTTTCAAGTAGTTTTTTAGATGATTTTTCTTGGGTCTTCTAAGTATATAATCAAAATCAAATCTCTAAGTACATAATTAAAAGCTTTGCTTCCTCATAGTCAATTCTGATTCCTTCAATTTTTTTCTTCTATTGCTAAAGTTTACATTTCTAATATTATATTATTAGTAACAGGGGAAAATGGGTATCCTTCTTTTGCCCCTGATCTTATTGGAAATGCTCCTTTGACTGATTTAGTTTGATTTTCTGCTGGGAAGATTCACACTTTGACTGGGGAATGTAGGTATAGAAAGAAAATAGAGATTTATTAAAAGACGTTACAACACAAAAGAAAGTAATAGGAAATATAAGAAGAGATTAAGGTAAGACCATGTGGATTGCTAAGTAATCTTCACAGGCCAGTTGCCAGGAACAGCAGAAGCCTGTAAAGTCAGAAAGGCCAAGCCCCTCCTAAAATAGTCTTAAATTCCCCACTCAGATTCCCTGGGAAGAGGTGGTAACCTAGGAGTGGCACAAGTCCTGCATTGGAGATTTTGCCTTTTTGGGCAAGGTCTAGGATTCTAGTATGGATGGTCTCAGGTGTGTGTCCTGTGCCTGAGTGATCTAGCTGTCCCAACCAAAAGAGGATGCAATCTAAATTAGATGGAAATGTCAGGCTGTGACCTAATGTAGCCTAAAGGATTATTTTAACAGAGGTATAAAGGAAAAAGGAAGATTTCCTTAATAGTGCTATCAAATGATCTACAAAATTTGCCTCCAACTCAGCACTCCCTTTCCCATTATTCTTTGCATCATTCCAAGTTTGCCCCCCCCATGTATAATATTTATTGATGTTTTTAGATAGATACTCATTATTTTATGGAAAACTCAATTTATTCCTAATCTTTCCAGTGTTTGTAATAGGAATGTATGTTATATTTTAATCAAATACCCAGGCATCATTGAGATAATCATATAATTTCTATTGATTTTGTTATTGAAACTTTCAATTTTGCTGAGTTTTTTCCTAATATTGAACCATCCCTGTCTATCTGCTATAAAACCTACCTCATCATGGTGAATAATGCTTCTAATAACTTTCTGTAATCTCATTGCTAAAATTATAATTATGATTTTTGCATCAATGTTCATTGGGGACATTGGTCTATATTTTCTTTTGCTGTTTTCGTTCTTTCTGGTTTAGGTATCAGCATCGTGTTGGTGTCATAAAAGGAATTTGGCAGAAGTCCTTCTCCTGTTCTTGAAAATAGTTTATGTAGAATAGGAAATAATTGTTCCTTAAATGTTTGGTAGAATCCACTTGTAAATTCATCTGGACCTGGAGAATTTTTCTTAGGGAGTTGATTGATTGATTATTTAAGTATGTTATTTCCTCTTCTGTTAATCTGGGCAGTTTGAATTTTTGTAAATATTTATCTATTTCATTCAGATTATCAAATTTATTGGCATATAGTTCAGCAAAGGAGCTCTAAATTATTTATTTAATTTCTTCCTCATTGGTGCTTAGTTAACCCTTTTTATTTTTGCTGATGAGAATTTTCTCTTCCCCTGGTCCTCCTTCCTTGTAGAGTAGGATAGATTTTTAAACCCAAATCCCTTTGCGGGCCAAATCTATTAAAAATAATTTACTCAGTGTTCACACCCTCCATTCTTTCTGTATATTCTTTCAATGGTTATATAAATATATATTTTTTTAGGTTTTTTTTTTTTTTGCAAGGCAAATGGGGTTAATTGGCTTGCCCAAGGCCACACAGCTAGGTAATTATTAAGTGTCTGAGACTGGATTTGAACCCAAGTACTCCTGAATCCAGGGCTGGTGCTTTATCCACTATACCACCTAGCTGCCCCAAACAGTTTATATTTTCTTCTTACTCTAGCAGGTTTGGATAGTTTTCTCTAATAATTCCCTGCAGGATGTTTTCTAGGTTCTCTTTCTGATTTAGACTTCCAGTAGTCCTATGATTCATAAATTATTTCTCCTGATTCTAAGTTCCAGGTCGTTTGTTTTTCTCCAAAGGTATTTTACATGTTCTTCAGTTTTTTCCAGTATGTTCCTTTTCTTGATGGAATTTTATAGTCTCATAGATTCATTAGATTTTATTTGTTCAATTATAATTTTTTGAATTCTATTTTTTCCAATTAGTTTTTGTGTTTACTTTTCCAGTTCATTATTTTTACTTTTTTACAGAGTTGATTTCTTTGGTCAATTTTTCATAAATTTTCTGCCTGATTCTCATTTCTTTTTTTCATTTTTTCCTCTCTTTTTAAGTTTTTAAATTTTTTTTAAGCTCTTCTATGAGCTTTTGGATTTGAGTCCAGTTCATAAACTCTTTTCAGACATCCACTGTGAGTATTTTTTTCACTGATTTCTTCTACTGAACTGGCATTGTTCTCATCTTTATCTGTGAAGGAGTTTCCTTTAGGGAGAAAGCACTCTTTTAGCATTTTTTTCATCTTTCCTGTTTTAGCTCTGCTCTTGGTGTATAGGGAGTATTGATCCAAGCTTTTTTGCTGGGACTGGGATATCAGATCCCTTTCATGTTGATAGTTAAGATGTTGCCTATGGTCTTGTCTTTGCAGAGGTTTATTTCCTCCTTTATCTCCAGGTTCTACCTATGCAGAGATTTGTTCCCAACCTAGTCCTGTCTTTTACCTTGGTGTTCCCAGTGTTCAGAATTTGTTTGGGAATGGGAACCTCCCTGCTACCTTGTTATCTAGCTGCCAGGACCTGTGCTGTTGTCAAGCTGTTCAGCCTTGGATTTCTCTGTGCCTTAAAGCCTCCCTGTGCCTTTTCTGCTCTCCTGCCTTTCATGGCTTTACTTCCCCTTTCCCCCCAAAGAGACAGACCTTTAATGAAGATCCTCCACAATATCTACAACTGAAAACTGGATCTTCTCTTTTTTTCTTGGTGGGATCCGTAGTTTTAACAACTGTGCAGAGGCTTCATTTTTCTTTGGTAGGGAAAAACTCCAGGAACATGTTAGATTCACACCACCACTTTGGCTCTGCCCTAGAAGTTCCAATCTTTTAAAAATTAATCACAGTTTCACTGGGAAGGTCAATCTTCCACACTGATCATACAAGTAGAGAGTCACATGCATGTAGAATGTATGTGATGATAATATTGCAGGGTTCTGATATCCTTTTGTTTCTTGCTATGTCTTCACACTTTTCTCCCTGGGTAGAGTTCCTCTGTTGGGTAATTTGCTGTGCTGTGAATCTTCCAATTATCCCTTGCTATAGTGTGATTTCTTCTGGTGCTTGATTATTTCTGTCATGAAAAATATTGAACAATAAAAACAAAACCAAAAATACCGTTCCGTTTCCCTTTGTAAGAAGTAAGGATTAGCTCTCCCTCGAGAGCTGTTTTTGTTTACTTGTTTATCATAGATAGCCAGTTATAATTCTTTCTATTTATCACTTTTTTGTGAGGTTTTCAATTTTACAATTTTCCCCCACCCTCCTGTCTATCCCCTATCTCCCCATAAAAGGCAGTCTGATAATCTTTACATTGTTTCTACGCTATACATTGATCAAAATTGAATGTGTGGGGAGAAAAATCATATATTGAGGAAAAATAAAATATTAGAGAAATAGCAAAATTATGTGGCACATAAGACCACATTTTTTTAAAAATGAAGGTTGCAGTCTTTGATCTTTGGTTAAACTCCACAGTTCTTTGTCTGGATACAGATGGCATTCTCCATGGCAGACACCCCAAAATTGTCCCTGATTATTACACTGATAGAAGGAGCCAGGCCATTAAGAGTGATCATCACCCTCATGTTGCTGTTAGGGTGTACAATGGTCTTCTGGTTCTGCTCATCTCACTCAGCATCAGTTTTAGCATTTCTCTAATAAGTAATTGTTTGGAGCAATTTTTCATATGACTTCAAATCAGAGGAATAGACTAAGTAGAAAACAGAAAGCAGGAAATGACTATAGTAATCTGCTATTTGATAAATCCGAAGAATCTAGGTCTGGGATAAGAACTCTCTCTTTGATAAAAACTGTTGGGAAAATTGGAAGTTAGTGTGGCAGAAATTAGACCAACTTATCTCACACCTTATACCAAGATAAGACTACAATAGATATAAAATTTAGGAATAAAAGGAAATATTATAAGCAAATCAGGAGATCAAGGAATAGTTTACCCGTGAAATCTATGAAAAGCAATGCCTTTTGACCAAGGAAGAGATGGGGGGGCATCATTAAAAACAAACTAGATAATTTTGATTACATTAAATTAAAAAGCTTTTGCATAAAGAAAACCACTTTAACCAAGATCAAAAGAAAAATAGTAAATGGGAAACAATGAACAATGTGTATAACTAGCATTTCTGACAAAGGACTCATTTCTAAAATATAAGGAGAATTGTGTCAAATATATATATATATATATATATATATATATATATATATATATATATATATATATATATATATATAAAACAAGCTATTCCCCAATTGACAAATGGTCAAAGGATATACAAAGGCAATTTACAGATGAGGAAAACAAAGCTATCCAAAGTCATCTGAAAAAGTGCTCCAAATAATTACTGATTAAAGAAATGCAAATTAAAGCATCTCTATGGTACCACCTCACACCTCTCAGATTGACTAATATGACAAGAAAGGACAATGAGCAATAGTGGAAGGGATGTGGGAAATTTGGGACACTAATACATTGTTGGTGGAGCTGTGAACTGATCCAGCCTTTCTGGAGAGCAATTTGGAATTATGCGTGAAGGGCAATAGCAATGAGCATATCCTTTCATCCAGCAATACCACTACTGGGTTTATACACTGAAAGTGTCATGAAAAAGGGTAAAATAATCAATTGTACAAAGATATTCATAGCAGCTCTGTTTGTGGTAGCAAAGAATTGGAAATCGAGTGAATACCCATCAATTGATAAATGACTGAATATCCATCAATTGGTGAATGACTGTGCAGTGGGGCCCATTCTAACCCCAGTGCCCTAGATCCTTCCTTTAGATCTTGCAGGTTGTCTTGGACTGGAAAATTGTTTCATTAAGTCTTTCTTTGTAGGTTCTGACACTCCAACATTTGGTAAGAGTCATTATTTAAAAGTATGTGGAGTGGTTTGTAGGAGACTTTGTTCAAGTCCCTGCATTTACTTTACCATTTTGGTTCTGCTCCCCTGTTTGAATTTTTAAAGGACCACCAGGAAACATGGTTGATCTTTGACCAAACAATGCTAACTACAAACTAAATCCACCAGGTTTACTGAATGGACAATGTTATCCCCATCCAGAGGAAGAAAAACAAAACAAAACAAAATGCAAAAAAAAACAACCCTTAGGTATCTGACCAACATTTTATAAATATCTTATCTCTTTCCCTTAATACTAATTCCTCACCAGAAAATTACTAATCAGTAAACATATTTATCAAAAATATGTATGTACAATGCTAACCTGAGGGGAGGGGGAGAGGAAGGGAGGTTGGAAAGAAATTTTGTAACTTAAAAATATATATGTGCATATGGATGGAAAAATAAATAATAATTAAAAATGTTTACTGAAAATCTTCATATCTCTTGAAGGAAAAAAACAGCATTGTTGTTGGTAAGGTTTACTGGACTATACAAAACTCCATCTGAGATTTTCTTGATAAAGGTACTGGAGTTCTTTTCTATTTCCTTCTCCAGATCATTTTACAGATAAAGAACTGAGGCAAACAGTTAAGTACCTTATCCAAGGTCAGGCAGATAGTCAGTGTCTGAAGGTAGATTTGAATTCAGAGAGGTGAGTTTTCCTGATGCCAAGACCTCCTAGCTACCCCACAAAATAGGTTTACTTACTTTAAGACTTTATTGCATATTAAAAAAATTTTGCTACTTTATTTTCTGTAATTTAAAATTGGTGGAAGGAGGGATATTAGTTGATAGGGACTATTCTAGTCAACTGTCTCACCCCAATGAAAACTAGAAAAGCATTTTATATTTCTAAAGGGAAACTATATCTACTTGACTCAATCCTGGAGTCAAGAAGACCTGAATTTAAATCTAGTCTCTGATACTAACCAGCTGTGACTTTAGGCAAATCACTTTATCCTGTTTGCCTCAATTTCTTCCTCTTTAAATTCAGCTGGAGAAGGAAATGGCAAACCCCTCTTTTCCAAGAAAACTCGAATCATAAAGAGTCAAACATGACAGAAATGATTGGAAAAGAAGATCAAAATTATCTTCATCAAAAATATTCTTCTTCTACATTTTAGTTTTCTCCATTAATTAATTTATTCATTATGGGCTTAAACTCTTTGAATTTATTTCTTCATCTATAAATGGGTAAAATAATTTTTATATTTAGATTAGAAAAAAGCAGCTGTTCCCTCTTGCATGATTATTATGACAACATCCTTTCCTAACTCATGTCTTCTACTAGGCATAATAGGTATGCTTACATTTTATTTATTTAAGTGCTCAGGAGTCAGGTGAACAGTGAGAATAGTAGGAAAATAAAAAAAAATGATGGTTTCCTTTGAGTTAAGACCCACCTATTAATTATTATTTTTGCTTAAGCACTATTTTAGCTTAATTTTACCTATAGAAAACATGAGTTAAAAATTTACATGATAATCTTTTTTATGCAAATAAAAATCAATAGCAATTAATAATATTTCTATATAGCTCAAGAACCTTATCTAGGGAGAATGAGGGTTATTTCTCTCTCTCTCTCTCTCTCTCTCTCTCTCTCTCTCTCTCTCTCTCTTTCTCTTGCTCACTCTCTTGCTCTTCCCCTCCCTCTCCCCCCCTCCCCCCTCCCTCTTTGTGTCTGTGTCTCTCTCTACAATCTCTTGTCATTGCTATGTTACCTCCAAACTTTCCCTCTAGTTTGTCCTTTATAATAATGTATAATAATGTACCAGTCAGAATGAAACTTTATCCATATCAGCATTCAATGATAATTATATAGAAATGAAAACAACTTTAAAAATAGATAAATTTTATATTTATTATAAGTCTTTTTGGATTAAATAAGGAAAGGAAGGGAATGAATTAGGAAAATCATAATATGTAATTAGTTCTTGTCAGGAAGGACCAGATCTTTAAGAAACATGAATTATTTTAAAGTATTTGAAACTCAAAAGCATTTTTTAGGTATTTCTACTTCATATGTTATAATTTTTTTGATATCTTTGTTGTCAAAATAATTTTAATTCTAAATATTTTTCAAATAATAAAGAAAACTGAATATTGCTTTCCTTATAGAATAACAAAAACTCATGATTTTTACTTTTGCTTTGATTAAGAGAAAATAACATTTATTTCAACTAGGTCATTCATGTTTATTATTTTTTTTGCCCTTGAAGTATAAGTAGAATTTCTTAAATGTTTATAAAACTTTGTAAATAATTTATAGAATAAAATGAAATTTTATTTTCATGAAATTTCTAGTATAATATTTATTTTTCTTTTTTAGATTTTTAGAATTTTCATTTTATTATTGTAACAATATTACTTTGCTTACATCCTTATTGATAAAATGTCCCAGAGACTATCTGATGAACAGATTTTGAAACTAATAAATATCTCATCTGACTTATCCAATAGTGACCTTTAAGTTAGTGAATTATTCTTGAATTTTTTGCAATTGTTGACAGTGATGATAACTTTTTTCCACTCTTTTTCTCCAGGCTTTTGGAACATCACTATCTTCTTGTTCTCAACCTACATATCTGCTGCTTTGTTGGATCTTTTCCCTTTCCTTATGAATTCATGTCTGCCTAATATAAATATCCCCCTTATCTTGGGTTCATCTCGCATTGATTTAATTATCCTCTCTACGCTGATGATTCACAAATATTTCTGCTGACATCCAACCGTTTTTAGACATCTCATACTGGAGAATCAACATGTCCACAACCCAGTTGATTATCTTTTACACTAAACTCTGCCCCATTGTACTTTCACTATTATTCAGGACAACATTACCCTCCCATACCTTCAGAATAACAACATAGCCACCATTCTGGAGTCCTCACAACCTCTTATCCTCCTTACCCTATTGTAATATTTTAAAATTAATTAGTTAATTTAAAAAAATTTTTCCATCCATGTGCACATATATATTTTTAAGTTATAAAATATCCTTCCACCCTCTCTTCCCACCCCCTCTTCTAAGCAGCAAAAAGTCAGGTTAGCATTGTACATATATATTTTTGATATATATGTTCACAAATTATTCATTTTCAGTATGATGGATTAGGATTAATGAAAAGAGATATGTAAGAGATAATTTTTATAAAGTATTCATCAGATTCTAAAGGGTTTTTTATTTTGTTTTTCTTCCTCTGGATGGGGATAATATTGTCCATAGTTGGTCTAAAATGGTTGTCCTAGGTCTCTGAACTGCTGAGTGAAACTGCTTCCATCAAGGTAGATCATCTCTCAATTTGTTAATGTTGTTGATATATACATTGTTCCCTTGGTTCTTCTCATTCACTCAGTATCAGATCCTTTTAGTTATTCCATGCTTCTCTAGAATCCAATCACTTACAGTTTCTTATAGAACAAAAATATTCCATAGTATTCATGTACCATAATTTCTTTAGTCATTGTCCAATTGATGGGCATACCTTCAATTTCCCATTCTTTTTAACTACAAAAAGCTGCTATGAATATATTGAAGCATGTGGGACTTTTACCATTTTTTTATGCTTCTGCATATAAGCCTAAACTGGAATTGATGGGTCAAGGGGAATGAATATTTTTATTGTTCTTTGGGCATTGTTTGATATTCCTTTCCAGAAAGGTTGGATCCATTCATAACTCCTCTAACAATCAATGTCCCAATCCTCTTACCTCTTCAACATTGATCGTTTTCTCTTTTTTTCATCTTAGCCAATCTGTTAGGTATAAGGTGATAACTCAGCATCATTTTAATTTCCATTTCTCTAATCAATAATGATTTGGAGTATTTTTTCATATGATTATATATAGCTTTAATTTCTTCATTTGAAAATTGTCTATTTATATCCTTTGATCATTTATCAATTGGGGAATGACTTGTAACCTTATACATTTGATGTAATTCTCTATACATTTTAGGAATGAGAACTTTATCAAACTGTGAAGATTGTTTCCCAACTTTCTGCTTTCCTTCTCATTTTGCAGCACTGATTTTATTGGTGTAAAATTTTTTTAATTTAATGTAGTCAAAATCATTCATTTTGCAGTTTATGATGTACTCTAATTCTTGTTTGGTCATAGCATTTTCCCCTTTCCATACATTTCAGATAGACTGTTTCTTGGTCTATTAATTTGTCTATGGTGTCAACCTATATGTCCAAATCTCTGTACCCATTTTGACCTTAGTTTGCTATAGGGTGTCAAATGTGGGTCCCAACCTAGTTTTTGCCATCCTATTTTGCAGGTTTCCCCATTTTTGTTAAATAGTGAGTTCTCATCCCAGAAACTGATGTCTTTGAGTTTGTCAAATTGCAGATTGCTGTAGTCATTTATTGCATTTTTTTTTAACCTATCCTTATCCACTAATCCATTACTCTATTTCTTAACAAGTACCAGGCAGTTTTGATGACTGGCACTTTATGCATAGTTTTAGATCTAGTAGAGCTAGGCCACCTTCCTTTACATTTTGCTCCTTTGCTCTTCCTGACCCTTTGTTGCTCCAGATGAATTTTGTTTACTCGTTTTTCTAGTTCAGTAAAGCAGCTATTTGGTAGTTTGATTAGTATGGCACTGAATAAGTAATTTAATTTGGGTAGAATTGTCATTTTTGGCAAACATGAGCAATTGATTTTATTCCAGTTATTAAGATCTGACTTTATTTGGGTGAGAAGTGTTTGCAATTGTGTTCATATAATGTGTTCTGGGTTTGTCTTGGGTAGTATATTCCCAAGTATTTAATGTTGTCTATAGTTACTTTAAATGGAATTTCTATTTCTATCACTTGTTCTTGTACTTTGTTGTTCATATATGGAAATGTTGAATGATTTATATGTAATATTTCTTGAATGTATGTGATCTCTTCTTTCCTCTGACACTATTACTATTTAAACACAGGCCCTTATCACCTCATGCCTAGATAATTATAACAGTCTCCTGGTAAGTCTTCCTAACTCAAGCATCACTCCTCCAATCTACCCTCCATTTAACCACATTTCTGAAGTGCATATTCAACCAAGTCAATTCCCCTCTCCCACTATGGTGCACTTCAAATACAAAATGTTGAGTTCAAACAATTCATCCATTAAACTTCTTCTACCTTTTTATTCTCCTTACATCTTAATTTTTTATGCTTTTCCACCCAGTGACATGGATCTTCTGACTATTCTCTAAGTAAAACATTCTGTGAGGGGTAAAAATACTGACTTTTCAGAAATATAGCACTAAATTAGTTTAAGCCATAGGCCTCAGTTTCTATTTCTCAAGAATCAGGTGAGCATGAGAACCTGGATCTCCAGCTTGAAAAATTACATCACCCTAACCATATAAGGTGTGAACAAAGACAAGAAACCTTCTCCCGCCTTCTCTTTGACCAATTATTGTAAAGGTCAGCAGAAAAGAGGAGGGGAAATGGGTTGTGGTTTTTGTGGTTTTTTTTTCTAAACCTGCTTCACTTTCTGTAATTTGGTTCTTCCTACTCAATACCCTGCACAATTCTATTTCTTGGCTTCACCCTCTGAGCATTTTCAGTGACTAGAATGCTTCAATTTGATTATCAACTCCATGGTTTTCTTTAACTTCCAAATGAAATTTCAACTTCTACAGGATGCTTTCCTCCTTATCTTTCTTAATTCTAATGCCTTCCCTGTTAACTATTTAACTCTCCGTACATAGATTATTTTGCACATGCTTCTTTGCTTTTTGTCTCCACCATTACATCATAAGTTTTTTGAGGGTGATTACTAACTTATTATTCTACCTCTTGTTCTTAGCAAAGTACCTAACATATAGCAGATACTTAATAAATGTTTACTAATTGATTGAATTTGAGATACGAATGTTACAATTGTAGTGTTTGTCAGAGAAAAGGTATTTCTTATCTGATGACAAAAATGAGTCCTGAGGTGGCTGCTGTTGGGGTGGAGCGGCGTGCTGGGAGCAGGGGCCCTTGGACATGGGGTTGTGTATGCGGGTGACAGTTGTGATGTAGGGGGCCGCCCCAAACAACGAGCAAAGGGGAGCAGGAAGAGGAAGAGAGCCTGGTGGTGGCCAAGATGCTGGAGACCTTGAAAGAGAGGCTCTGGGCTGAAGTCTTTGAGTGACAAGTCAAGAGAAGCAAAAGGATAAAGCAAACAAAGGACTGTTCGGTATTTACCAAAGTTCTCTGCTGGACTCCAGCTGCTTAGCAGATATGAAGATATATGGGCTTCCCTTCACAAAAGAGCAAAGGAATGTGCAAGTGCTGGAGAGCAAGCAGATACTGAAGTGGTGATGCTTTCAGTACACTGGGAGAAAAAGAGAACAAGTTTAATAGAGTTACAAGAACAGCTCCAGCAGATTCCAGGCTTGTTAGCAGATCTAGAATCTATGAAAATTTGATTCAGCGAGAAGCTAATTTTGAAGAGGTAGAAAACCACTTGCTGCATTTCTTCTTTTCTTCTTCACAAGAAACATAATTGAAAAAAGAAAAATACAAAGATAAAAGAGATAGCTGTAGAAAAATTTATTAAGCTTCATTCAAATGCCAAAAATGGCATAGCATCTAAATTTTTGAAGAAAAAATTAAATTAGAGAAAAGAAACAATAAAAACAATAAAACTGTAATAGGAATAAGAAAAAGTTCAGGAGGTGAATAGAATTTTAGACAGCTGTCTTTTGTTTTTTTGTGCCCCTAGTATAAATCCTGGCACATAGAGGGGCACTTAATAAATGTCCATAATAGATTGATTGAAATGCAATAGACATTTGGAAAATATTTAATGAGCTTAGACAGGAGTATGCCTATTTCTCAATTATGCATAACACCTTCAAAAAATTTATCACATATCAAATATCACACATCACAAATACAAAATATTATATTATTAAATGTTAAATATTTCTCACATATCACATAAAAACTTCACAAATACAAAATATTAAATTAATTTTTGTCCATTATGTAATAAAATTACATTCAATAAATAGCCTTCAAAATATAGTTTAAAAATAATTGAAAACTAAATAATAATCCTGAAGAATGAATGGATCAAAGAACAATTTTAGAAACAATAATTTCATTAAAGATGATAAAAATGAGAAAATATACCAAAATTTATGGGATGCAACCAATTTATAATTCTAAATGCTTACATCATTAAAAGGTAGAATGCATTGGACATGAAACTAAAATAATCTAGAAAAATTAAAAAAAATTTAGAACCCTCATTAAATACTAAAATAGGAATCCTAAAAACCAAATAAGATATTGATAAAAATAAAACATAAAAAATTGAACTTATAAATGAAACCAAAAGTCATTAAAAATAAAAATAAATGTCAGATAGGAGATTCCCACTCATTTTTTAAAAGCACTTCAAGGGGCTGATTCTCATCCTCTTCTATTCCCCTATAAAACATGGATAAAGATGATTATATATCAGACATTATTAGTTCATAAATCATTTTAATCACAGACAATCAACTAAGATAAAACCAACCCCTAGGGATGCTCTAATCTCCAGCAGGAAAGATTAACCAGAGACATCACACAGTACTTTATGGGGAACACAAAGGGTATAATCTAATTCTTGGCAAGGACTTTCATTCAGAGTTTAGAACCACTATCCTGCAAATGTACTATGAAAGTAGAGGAATTCTAAGATTTACATGAATTAGAAGAGTTCCTTTGAAACAGTGAACATATCCAAATATACTAAGATGATGTAGTCACACAATTCCTATTCCATTGAAAATAATGTCTTACTAAGCTTGTTTTTAGTTGTTTTCAGTCATGTCTAACTCTTTGTTACCCTTTTGGAAGTTTTCTTGGTAAAGATACTAAAGTGGCTTGCCATCTCCTTTTCCAGATCATCTTACAAATGATCAAAGTAAGGTTGTTGGGTTCTCTTTTTTGATAGGGTTAGATAAGTTTTCTATTTCTAGTTCTGTTAGTTTTGGCTATGTATATTTTATAGATATTTATGCAATTCAATAGCATAATTAGTAGAATGATAAGTAGAATAACTAAATTGCTTTCATTTCAACTCCATTATTTGTGAATTCATGCTTTATTTTGATAATGATAATATGCTTTTCTTTCTATTCTTTAATCAAATTTTACATATTTTGTTAAATGTTTGCAAATTAGTAACTTTTGACATGAGTAATTAGGATTAAGGGAAAGAGATGCATAAGAGATAATTTTTATAAAGTGTTCATCATAATCAGAAGGGTTTTTTTTCCTCTGTGCTTTGTTTTGTTTTGTTTTTCTTCCTTTGGTTGGGGATAATATAGTCCATCACCAGTCAAACACAGTTGTCCTAGCTCTCTGGACTCTTGAAAGGAGCTGATTCCATCAAGGTTGTTCTTCTCATAAGGCTGTTGTTGATGTGCACCTTGTTCTCTTGGTGATATTTCTTGATTATCAAGAAGAAGAAGAAGAAGAAAATAACTTTCATTGAGTAATGTGGGCTGTCTAATCATATAAGGCAATGGATTTTGCAATTGAAAAATTACTGGACCCCAAAATTATTTAATCGATCATTGTGAAATGAAAGAAAAGTCTACTGATATGTTCTAGGAATCTGTCCTTGATCTTAATATCTTTTAATATTTTCATCAAAAATGAGGATGACAACACAGTTAATTAACAAAGTGGGATATGATAAATAATTATGAGGATAACAGAATCAGAAAAAAAAGCATTCTTAATAGTTTCCCTCTATTAGGATGAAATTTAATAGGATTTAATATGAAATTATGCATTTTCATTCAGAAAATCTGCATTCCAAGAACAGGATTAGGGCAGGTTTAGATAGACAAATTTTTGTATTAAATATGTTTTTAATTGACTGAACAGCTAGTATAAACCTACAGTTTATCATGGCAGTCCCCCCCCCCACCCCCAGTAAACCTAATTACTATTAGTTGTATTGAGATGCATATTGTCAAAAATGAAGGAGGTTCCTATTTCTGATTTGACAATATCTGTAGAAACATATTTGTATTTTAGGGAAAATGTTTTACCAAAAATGATTAAAATTTATTATGGATCCTAAGGAGATTAATAAGGATTGTGAGGATCTTTGAAACTGTGCCATATAAAGATTGGTTGAAAAAATAAGAAATATTAACCTGGGAGGAGATGAGGTCTAGTGCAGAAGTTCTCAAACTCTTTGGACACAAGATTCCTTTATACTCTTTAAATTTGTTGAGAAATCCCAAAGAGCTTTCATTTATGTGGGTATGCACATTTTTTATGGCCTTTTGGGCATAATTCCAGATTGCTCTCCAGAAAGGTTGGATGAGTTTGTAGCTCCACCAAACAGTGTATTAGTATCCCAGATTTCCCACATCTCTTTTAACATGGAACATTATTCTTTTGACCAAATGCCTTAGTAAGGGTTCAGAAGAATTCTTTTGTTCTCTTATGGTTTGGACTAGATAAACTCTGAGGTCTTTTTAAACTCTGAGATTTTCTGATTTCATGATTAGAGGGAAATGAATTAAAATGCAAATATACAAGACAGTAAATATCTCCCTGTGGGTAAATTTCTATCAGAGTACAAAAGATGAAATCAGATTATTTCCTGTTTGTTTGTTTTGTTTGTATTTAGATGGGAAGTATTTTCTAAAATATTCTAGATAAGGATTGGGATGGTGATGGAGAATAGATTCTTCTAAAAGGAAAAAAATTATTTAAAATATCTGTGTATGTATATGTGTTTGTGTGTACCACTTGAAGGTGGGAGGCAGCTAGGTGGTACAAGTGGATAGAGCACTGGCTTAGAAGTCAGGAGGATAGCCTCAGTCATTTGATTCTTACTGGTTTTGTGACCTTGGACAAGTCCAGGGCCACCTCCAGTTGTCTAGATTCATATCTGGTCACTGGACCCAGATGGCTCTGGAGGAGGAAATGAGGATAGTAATATGCTGGTAATCTAGCACAGCGCCCCTTCTCTCAAATCCAATTTACATGAATGTCATGACATCACTTCCCTGATGTTGTGGTCACCTTTGAAAATGAAAGGCAAACATTATTATTATCACTTGAAGGTTTTCAAAATGCCTCATATAAATGATCACATTTGATTCTCACAATAACCTATAAGGTTAAGTGCTATATTTATTATTATCCAATTTAACATATGGAAAAAGATGCAGCTCCTGGAAGTTAAATGGTTGAAGTCACTGAAGACGAAGTTCTTATGCTCAACATTTTATCTCAAGGCTTAGCTTTTCTTCATTTGTACACAAAGAGAAGCCAAGAATAAAGGTACTTCAAGCTCTGTACAGTTATATGTACATTAGTTAGCATTGATCTAAGTCTTTTGTTTTTTGAGTAACATCTTTATTTTTTTTAATCCATATGCACATGTATATTTTTAAATTACAAAATTTCCTTCCATTCTCCCTTCCCACCTCCTCCCCTCAGCAGCAAACAGTTTGGTTAACATTTTACATGCATATTTTTGATAAACAGATTAGTCATTTTTGAAATGAGAAATTGGGATTAAGGGAAAGAGAGATATGAGATAATTTTTATAAAGTGTTCATAAGATTCTGAAGGTTTTTGTTTTGTTTTGTTTTTCTTCTTCTGGATGTGGTTAATTAACATTGTTCATAGCCAGTCTAATATAGTTGTCATAGCTCATTGATCTGTTGAAAAGAGCTGCTTCCATCAAGGTTGTTCATCTCACAGTGTTGTTGTTAATGTCTACATTGTTCTTTTAGTTTTGCTCCCTTCACTCAGCATCAAATCTTGCAGGTCATTCCATGCTTCTCATTCTGATCATTTATGGTTTCTTATAGGACAACAATATTCCATAGCATTCATATACCATAAAAATAATTTGTATAGCCATTCTCCAACTGATGCGAATCCCTCCAATTTCCAATTCTTTGACACTACAAAGACCTGCTATAAATATTTTGGAACATGTGGGATTTTTCCATTTTTTTTTTTGTGATTTCTTCTGGATATAGGCTTGGAATTGGAATTGCTGGGTTAAAGGGAATGAACATTTTTATTGCTCTTTAAGCATAATTCCATACTGAGTCTTTGATCTTTTTAAAGGTTTAAGTAATATCAGTGAGACTGTTAGTCTCCTAAATATGGGGAACAACATTAAAAGAGGAAATAGAAGATATTGCTTTTTCCCTAGGTGATATTTGCTGGTTTTTGATCTTTTGAGTTCTGGACACTTATTTATCTACTTGGCTCTTTTGGTCCTGACCACTTTTGACTAGTCTTGTTTTTATTACTGAATGATGACTGGAAGAGACAGTTTAAATCAATAAATTAGAAAATTGTTAAATAAATTTAGGAATGAGATGATGAGGGAAAGAAGAGGGAGGAAAAATCAAAATTGTGATTTAAATGAGGAGTATGATTAAAAAAAGTCTCTCTTTTCTTTCCAGGGTGCGTAGGGCAATAGTGGTATCATCAATACAGTTAGGAAATGATGTATTGGGTAAAGCAGGTGATTTAGTGAGGATGAGATGATAAGGAGTCATTGAAATAGACATGTTATGTAGGTAATTAGAAATACAGGACTAGGTCTCATTGTCACAGAATTTTATCATTCAAAGGTATCTCATAATCCAATCTTTACCAGACAGGAATCTTTCTACACATTATTTACAAGTGCTCTTTGTATCCATTGATTTGACTGAAGCTCTCTCATCAGTACCTGGAATTTGCCATTTTCTCAGGCAAGATAAGTCAATCAAGTGAAAGTGCCTGCTGTATACTAGGCACTGTATTAAGAGGTGAGGATAAATGAAGAGCAGAACAGACTAAATCAGATCCTGTTGTCAAAGAAATCATAGTTGATTGTAATATGTAAACAACAATGAACAAACATGATATATGCAGAAATTGGGGCATCTTATTCAATTCTTTTTCAAAATTTATGTATTCTTTATATTGATGACTTTAATGAATATAAAATATCTTCATTAAAAGAAAAAAAAGTGTTTTCTTCCTTGAGATTAGTAAGACAATATGGCATTAATAAGTTAATTTGCTGCTTTTTTTCTGTTGAAGCAGTTAACAATTCCATTAGATCTTTAGCATATACACTAATGTTTAACACAGCCTAAACGTAGGACCAGTAGAAACACAAGAATAAACTCAGAAAAATTGATCAGATCAGGAGTTCACTTACTGAATTTTCAGAAGACTAGCTTTTAACTTTGATACAATGACCATTTCTTTAAGAAATGTTTAAGCATTTTCTGAAGATTGACGAGGATATAATTATCTCTTTATTCTAGGTACTTCAGAATAATAGATTTTTGCATTTAACACGATATAATGGCAAGATCTCTCAGTTTTCAATGCTTAAGCTTCTCTTACCGACACAGTTGTCTTCTGTCATTCCACTTTTAGACATCTTTAATTGCTAAAAACTCTGTCTTATGTCAAGACTAAATCTTCCTATACAACTTCCACACATTACTTCATTAAACCCATCCTGCCCTCTGGGACCAAGAAAAACAAATCAAATCACTCAGCTATATGCAAGAAATGCAGGATAATAAAATGCTAATAAAGGAAATAGTTTCAATAAAGACTATGCAAGGTCAAGGAGTATTATAGCAAAGGAAAAATCATCAGATTTCTTTTGGTGATCTTTGAAAAAGAAGTGTTTCATTAGAATAGTAACAATAGTATACAAATTAAGGGAATTAAGGGAATTAAGAGACAAGGAGTTAGGAGTAAATGGAGGCATTTGAAGGTACTATTTCTTTGAAAAATTTGTCAAGGAAAGGACCACAATACTCTTCAATTCAATAAAATTTACTTCTTTGCTCTTCCTTTAACAGAACACTCCATCTCTCATCTTCAGGCATTTTCACTGACTTGCCAATATTCCTGGAATTTTCTACCTTCCTTTTCCATCCCCTGGCTTTCCTGAGTTCTTTCAAGGTTCGACTAAAATTCCAAGATTAACAATAATTTTCCCAATTCTCCTTGGGTGTTGATTATTTCTAATTATTTCTTATCTATAACTTGTTTGTATAGATTTGTTTGCATTTTTCCCATTAAGATCTGTCTAGAGAATAAGATTTTTTGTTTGTTTGCTTTTGGGGGTGGTGGGAATTTTTGCTTGTCCAGGACTTATCAAAGCATCTGCCACATAGTAATGGATATTTGTTGATTGACTGGAATTATACTCTAGTAGTAAAAGGCAAAAATCATCTCAAAATAGTTTATGTAAATGTCTAAAATCTGAATAGGACACAAAGAGATTGAAGAATTTGGAGAAAGAAGAGGTGAAGGATAGAAGTTGAAGAAGTTGGGTCTTAAAGATGAGGGGGCATCCTGACTAAGTCTAGAGGTAAAAGATGAAAAGACAAAAGTTCAGATGTACTGGAATATTACAGGTGATATTGAACCTCATACTGGAGCTTCTCAGTGAAGTATTAGAATCACTTGTCAGAAATAAGAGTAAATATAAGGAGGAACTAACGGCTTAAAGTGAGAGTCAGGTATACCTCCTGATAATAGCTACACATATGCAATGTTTCTGCTCTGAGAGAATGTGCAGCCCATAGCTCCAATCTTCTTGATTTTATCTATTTCTTCAGTCATGTTCTATAGCCTCAGGGCAGAATAGATAAAATAGATTGTAGGAGTGTTCCATAAAAGGGGACCCCCCAGGGCAGTTTTGCATTAATTTATATTAATTCCATTTTTAATTTTATTTTAACAGGTTGCCTCATAAATAAAGTATTTTAAAGAATGGATCTTGCCTTTCTCACATTATTCACATGACATATTACCTTCAGGGAGTTAGAATTCCTAAAGGCCATATAGAATCAAATCCAAAGTCATAGACAATTGATTTTTAATACCATAAATTGGATAAAAGATCTCATTATATCCTCCAAATTCCCAGACACATCTTTGATGAATCAATCTGAGCAAAGAACTGGAAACTTATTTCCAAAAACCGAATGTGTTGATTTTTTTCCCTCACTTTACCTTCAATAAATGATACATGTGAAATATTTCCTTTGGGTTTCACAGTAAATTGACAAAGTAATGATTTTTGCACTTGCTTCTTTTCTTAATGTCTAATGGCAGTAAAATAACTTCTAGATTATTTCAAATGCATTGAAAACATAAATAGCAATAGTTTGCCAGCTGCAAAATTGAAGCTGAAGGTGTTTAAATGACACACAGAATGCTGAATGTCCATAATCACAAGAAGATCAGTTCTGCTACTTTTCAGAAAACACAAGCTCTCATTTTAGAATAAATAGAGCTGAAGTTACATCTCTATTTTAACAGAGTAGAATATAACATTGAATACATGTGTGAAAATGTTCTAGGTATTATTTGAGTAGGTCAGTACTTCTCCTATTTCAGCCTAAGAGGGTTAAGGGTCATGTAGTTTGTAACCCATGCCCTAATGGCCATCTTACATTCTTAGTTTTGAAGAGTCCTCCTGTTTCCTCTATCCTTCTGGTGAGTGTACTTTTAGAAAATTTGACAATATTAGTTTTGTATCTCCTCATTGCCCTCACCATGGAAAGAACAAATTGGTATCTTAATTTATATCAGAACTATCTGGTAAAATGTACTGAAGTAGTAGTAGAATCTAAAGTCAGAGGGTCTAGGTTACTATCTGTGTAAATTTAAGCATTTTTGCTCAACCTCTCTGGTTCTTAGCTCTCATTTGAGAAAAATGAAAGAGTTGAATATGATGATTACTAAGATTTTTTTAGCTTCAAATCTGTTATTCCTTTCTCTCTTTCTCTTGACCAGTAAGTACTATACCTAGATTCCTATGAACCCACATATGAACATAAAAATAGCTATCATTTATAGAGGCAATTTTAAACAAAATTCAAAACTATTATCTCATTTAATTCTTATCATAATTCCTAGAAGGTAGATACAATTATTATTCCTATTTATAGATGAAGAAACTGAAGTCCGAAAAAAGTTAAATGATTTGCCTAGCCTTACAAGTTAGTGTCAAAAACTGAATTTTAAACTCAGGACTCCCTGACTCCAAGTCCAGTGCTCTATCTACTGTGATTTAAATAAAAGTATGATTTTTCTCTATAATTCACCTTCACCTTTCTTTCTACAAATTGATGTAGGCAAGAAGATATTTTATAGGAATATTAGACTGTAGGAGAAATAATATTAAGTCAAATGAATGGATGAAGTAGCAACAATGATGTAGTCAACTGAATCTCACTAGAAATATACATGGATTTAAAGTAGTCTTGCAAATGGCTACTTGTTCATTACATATTATGCAAATTTGTTGTGAAAATTGAATAATAGAGAGCATGCATTATATTATTTAATGACCTATAAAATTTTTCCAAAGTAGAGAAACCCTTTATAAAAAAGTGCTAATTTATCTTTCTATCTGTATATATATATATATATATATATTTAATTTATCTATTCATTTCTCTATTTATTTAACTTTAATTCTGGCATAATTTTTTTATTTAAAGGTTGATTGCTGAAAGTCTAGCACATCCAAGTAATGCTGATGACATTTTTTTAAATGAAAGATTTTATTTATTTTGAGTTTTACAATTTTTCCCCAATCTTGCTTCCATCCCTCCATGCCCCACAGAAGGCAGTCTGTCAGTCTTTACATTGTTTTCATGGTATATATTGATTTAAGTTGAATGTGATGAGAGAGAAATCATATCCTTAAGGAAGAAAAATAAAGTATAAGAGATAGTGAAATTACAATAAGATATTTTTTCTAAATTAAAAGTAATAGTCTTTGATCTTAGTTCAAACTCCACAATTTTTTCTATGGTTACATATGGTATTCTCCATCACAGATAGCCCAAAATTGTCCCTAATTTTGAACTGATAGAACGAGCAAGTCCATTAAGGTTGATCATCACCCCTTTGTTGCTGTTAGGGTGTATAATGTTTTTCAGGTTCTGCTCATCTTGCTCAGCATCAGTTCATGCAAATCCTTCCATGCTTCCCTGAATTCCCATCCCTCCTGGTTTCTAATAGAACAATAGTGTTCCATGACATACATATACCACAGTTTGTTAGGCCATTCCCCAACTGAAGGACATTTACTTAATTTCTAATTCTTTGCCACCACAAACAGGGATGCTATGAGTATTTTTGTACATGTGATGTTTATATCCTTTTTCATGATCTCTTCAGGGTGTAAACCCAGTAGTGGTATTGCTGGATCAAAGGGTATACACATTCTTATTGCCCTTTGGGCATAATTTCAAATTGCTCTCCAGAAATGTTGGATGAGTTCACAGCTCCAACAACAATATATTAGTGTCCTAGATTTCCCATATCCCTTCCAACATTGATCATTGTCTTTTCTGGTCATATTGGACAGTCTGAGAGGTGTGAGGTGGTATCTCAGAGATGCTTTAATTGCATTTCTCTAATAAATAATGATTTAGAGCAATTTTTCATATGAATGTGGATTGCTTTGATTTCCTCATCTGTAAATTGCCTTTGTATATCCTTTGACTATTTGTCAAATGGGGAATGACTTGTTTTTTTTTTTGAAAATTTAACTCAGTTCTCTGTATATTTTATAAATGAGTCCTTTGTCAGAAATACTAGTTGTGAAAATTGTTTCCCAATTTACTACATTTCTTTTGATCTTGGTTACAATGTTTTGTCTAAGCAAAAGCCTTTTAATTTAATGTAATCAAAATTATCTACTTTTTTTAATGATGTTCTCTGCTGTTGACATCTTGAGATGCATACATGCTCAGTCCATCTCAATTTTAAATATGTTTAGATAAAATGAATTTCTTTGCTTTGTGGTGGAATCAATCTCATAATCTAGCAAGTTAAGTATCTTGTGGATATCCACAGTGGTATCCATCTCTGACTAAGTTCACAAAAGTAATTTTTCCCCCTAGTATTAAAAGCATTTATCAATCTTTAATTGTTTTGGAATTTCCAGTTATGGCATCTTCTGTAATGGAAAGCTTCAGACAATAACTGGTCACCCATAAATATAATTTAAATGTAATTTTTAAAATGATTAATAATTTAAAAGTTATTTAAATATTTAAATGTTATCACCAGTCATTTGATGCTTAATTTTTAACCATATGTTAACACCCACAACAGCATATTTATAGCAAATAATTAAGAATCTTAGCAATTTAAAGAATAAAGTGGGAATGGGTCAAGCTTTGGACATTCACTGATGTGAATTTTGACAGAGCCATCTGGAGAAAATTAACACACAAGTAACATCTGATTTTACATTTCAGCATGGACTTTTCTTACATATAGTTGATACTTGAAATAATTATTGGATGAATTCATTTATTCATTCCACAACTCTTCATTCTGTTATGTTAAATTTATTAAGTATCAAGGGAGATATAATGTTAAATGGGAAAAGTTCTCTCTCTTCAAGGACATCTCAGCCTAGTAATATTGAACTGAATGGAAAACAATGTGTTTAATTGAATAGGAAATGAAATCTGTGAAAGGGACTTTCCTTTTGGTTACTATCTCTTTGCCTGTAGTTGTCCAGCCACTTCAAACAATCATTGAGCTATCATTACAGGTATATTTCTGTCAGATATGCTAACTCTGGACCCCCAAGTATAGTTTGAATTGAAATGAGCAGTGTTAGGAATGGAAAAAACCAAATGAGTATCTTTATGGAACCTCTTGGTTCTTCTTTCCGCTTTGACTATTCCTAGCTAATAACCCCAAACTTTTGTGAAAGCACCAAAAAACAGATTAGATAATGTATATCAACACCTTTGCAATTCGTAAAGATGATGATGATGATGATGATGATGATGATGATGATTTTGATAGAGGGGGAGACTAAGGTAACTATTTGAAGGACTTGTTAGAAAGTAAGGCATAGAGACAGTTTTATTCTTTGTATTTGCATCAACAAGGTTTAGTGCAGGGCCAGGTTCAGGACAGACATTTAAAAAATGTTGGCCTATTGGCTGATTGATATATAATGGCAAGGGGGCAGGAATGACAAATTTCCCCTATCTCCATAACCCATTTCTTTTTCTAGCTAGCTATCAAAGACAACATAGAATGGTACATTTTTTGATAAGCTTTATTTGCATATCAAATAGTTTACAAAGTGCTTTCCTCACAATAACTATGAAATGTGAAAATATCCCCATTTTATAGATGAAGACATTTAGGGTTATCATGATTAAGTGGTTTTCTCATGATCACATAGCTGATATATACTAGAATTGTTAGTTGTATGCAATTCTTCTGGCTTCAGGTTCTATAATATTCTTGCCACTGCCTATCAACATAATGAAAAAAAATAAACATTTCCATGAAATTCCCTATTCTGATGAGGACAACAATGATGAATATTTTGCATGAAAATAAAAATGAATTGGAAAATAAATGTGGACTGCAGGCTGGGAATAGCAAGAAACTTGGTGTTGCATCCAGAGATATTGTAAATATGCTGCTCTGAATTGAAATAATGATAAAATTGAACTCTGTGTTTGATTGCTGCAGGTTTTGTTACATGAGAGGTACATAAAAGATTCATCTTGGATTTATGAAATGGAAAATGAGAAATATCAACTGTGAGCATGATAATTTCAATAGAAATAAGTGAAGAGATGGAACAATTTATGTCTAAATGTGACATGTGTCAGCAGCATCAAATTTCAAAACTAAAAAGTGACGCTCATCACTTATGAGAAACTAGATTGCCAGTGACAAATTTGGGGAACATATTTCTTCACCTAGACTAAGCAAAAGAATTTAATCAGAGCTAAATATATAGACCATAAGAAATGCTGTTTTTCCCCCCAATTCAACAAGTTGCATTGCAAACAGTCATACAAGAACAAGTCAGACAAAAAAAGTTGATATATAGTGGATTACTGCATACAAAATTAAAGTTAGGTATATTTTGTGTGTCATAAATAAAATACATTTTAACTGAATGAAAGTTTGTTTTAACTACCTCTTAAAAACTTCACATACTCTAGAAGTGAAAAAAAATACCCTTAGACTTAGGAAAAGAAAGGTTTTTTTTTAAAGTTTACTGAAATAAATAGGCTTTTGAATGCATTCTGAAAATCACCTCCTCTTCAAATATAAAATTTATGAAATCAGAGACCAAGTCAAATTAAGCAGACCAAACTCAAAATCAAATTTATGAAAGATTTTCAAAAAGTATTTCTCAGGGGAAATATATAGGTGGCAAATATTTTTATACAAGATCATTCAGGTGGTTCATGGAAAGCATTTACTGTGAAGTACAACTATAATTCCCAATTCATACATATAATATTTTTGAAAATTATGTCTAATATGGCCAGTATAGGAATGGCAACAAATGTCAAGATGTTAGGTTAGAGTAATCAGAATGCTGCTTTACAGTTCTTTAATTCTTAGAAGGAAACCATTTAACATTTTCTCATCTCTCCCACTAATTTTAACTTTCAAGGAAGGTCATGACTATCTCTTCTTATAATCACAACAAATGATAAAGATATCTTGAAGTCTTTAGTAGAAATTGAGTGGTTTATCTTTATAGTTTTAGGTCATTTGAAATGTCTAAGTATTCCAATTAGATGATGGCTAACTTTAATCTTAAAGATCTCTAGGAAGAGAGATTCACAATCTTCCATTCATTCCCTAAAACGCTTTTCTTTGATGAGAGAAAGAGATAGGGAGCAAGGAGAGGAGAGTGTAAGAATGGAGGACATAATAAGGGGGGAAGAGAATGAGGAGAGGGTGGGGACATTAAAAAGGGTGAAGAAAGAAGGGGACTGGAAAGAGAGTGAGTTAACATTGAACAGTGGTTTAGAGAACTGACCTTGAAATCAGGATCCAGGTTTTATCTCTGTCACATCATAGTTATGTGAACCTAGTCAAGGCATTGATCTCTTGATCTAGGCAAGTCTCTAAAATCAATCCAATGCTACAAATGTTTATTAAGCACCTAAGGTATTTCTAGCATTGTGTTAAATATTGGGATAAAATTAATAAGACAGTCCCTGTCCTCTAGGAGCTTGCAATATAAAGGAAAAATTATATAGAAGGTACTGATTTGTTTTCATAGAATGAACTTCCTCCCTAGGGGTTTCCCAATGCCAATGAAATCAGAGGCCTAGACCCTATGAGCAGGTATTTCTGAATTACATTGTAACTGTAAAACACTATGTAACTAAAACACGCATGCTAGTTATAATTCCACTAAAATCCAGCATGAGTCTATGGATAACTCTTCCTTAATATGCTGACAACTTCAGGGGTTCAGAATGAATAATTACTATGCTTGAGAAAATTCAGTGATACCCCCTATTGCTTGTAGGAATATAAATTACAAGCTCTTTTGAATACAGACTCCTTTTCAAAATCTGTTGCCATCTATTTTTCTAGATTGATTAGAGTTTATTTCACCCTCACACATTCTTCTTCTTCTTCTTCTTCTTCTTCTTCTTCTTCTTCTTCTTCTTCTTCTGATGCTGCTGCTGCTGCTGCTTTTTTTGCAATGAAGCAGGGTTAAAGTGACTTGCTCAAGGTCACTTTATAATTAAGTGCCTTAGGTCAGATTTGAACTCAGATCCTCCTGACTCCAGGGCCTGTACTCTGTCCACTGAGTCACTTAGTTGTCTCCCACCATACATTCATTTTTGAGTCACAATAGCCTACCTGCTAGTCCCCATATATGTTATTTCCCCTTCATTTTCTGGGTTTCTTCAAAGTTGTCCTCCATACCTTTCCCTCCTCAACTGTATTGCTAGAACTTCAAGTTTTCTTCAAGACTTAGTAACAGGTCTTTCCTGAATTCCCCTTTTGTTAGCAATTTTGTCCCAATTCTATTGTATTTTGTATAGAGCCTCTATGTTTTTATCCACAAACATTTTCTATTCTCCTAGTATAATGTGGGCTCTTTGAAAGCAAGACTCTTTTCTTTTATTCCCAGTGTCATATTATCTGATACAAGGTAGGCACCTAGTTAATGTTTTTTGATTGACTGAAAAATATTCTTGACCTTGTCTCCAAGCTTCTGGTAATGGACATATACAAACTTAAGTAGACTTGTCCATAGACAATACACCTTGACCTGTAAAAATATCCCATTTCTGTTCAAAGGTCAGCCCTGAAATCATCTTTCTGCAGCATCCATATTGTTACTGTTAGTGCTCTTCATCTACTCCTTCCTAATTCCCTTCCTTCTGTTTTTTTAGCAACTCCATCTCATAGATTCAAATAACAGTTCATCTACCACTTTCTGCATTCAAGTCTTTTCTGATTTCCCCCAAATGCTAGTAAGTATCTTCCTCCCATACTGCTTTGTATTTAACTACTTTGTTGTTCTTGCTGTATTTTAAAATTCATATTATATTTTAATGGGCACTTGCTGAATGCCAAAATCACCTAAGATTAGAGTTATACTCATAAGAGTGTTTGAAGAGCTACTTTTGGAAAATTTTTATTTGTTGACTTATCACATGGCTCATCACATGGTTCAGAGCAGTGTCTTTTCATTATTATGCAGCCATGATTGTCTCCATCTTTAAAACTTTCCTAGCAGTGTCCAGGATTGAAAGACTCATTCCCACTCAGCAAGATATGCAACAAACTGGGTGTATAATAGATCCTTAATTACTAATTCTCGACTGATTCTGCTGGAAGTGTCTGAAGTCCTTCTACCTTTCCATAGGACTGGTGCTAAGAGGTAAGAATTTTTGTTTTGTTTGCATTTTTCACATCGAGGCACAAGGAAAGAAGTCTCTGACCTCATAGCTTATGTCAAAATGACTTTGGAGTCCAGAATTCCAGGTCAGATGTTGCAGAGTCTAGCAGGGAATGCCTGAGAAACCAGTCTTATATGCAAACTCAGGAAGGCTTGAGACTTGGGACTAGGTAGAACTAATGATATGTAAGAACTGAGCTAAAATGTGAAGCTAATTCTCCATCTTCCCTTCAAAGACCAAGATGGTAGAGGGAGGCTTAACCTCCAGAGTATTAAGGACATAATTGTATGCTTGTTTTTGGTATACCTCTTAAAATTAATTGGACTTTTAAGTAGTTATATGGAAATGAGGTGCTTGAACCATTAAAATTGGAAGAACATGACTGGTTACAGCTTGAATCACTGACACATGAGATACTCCCTAGTTCTCTTCAGAGTACCTCAAAAAACTGGTGGGAGGGGGGAAAATGTAGCATACCTGGCATTTAAGTAGTGGAGACACAGTTATTTATCACTGATAACATTTTTCATATATGCATATATATTTGTACATTTATATATCTTTTTTTGGATCCTGAATTAGAATGTAAACTTCTTGTAATAGGGATTGTTTAGTTCTTGCTACTTGTATTCCCCACCATGAGATAGTACTTGATACCTAATATATTCTTACTAAAAGCTGCTGGATTGATACACATAATCTATTTAATCACATTGCATACATTTGTGTTTATCATTTTCCTTTACATTGTGTGTGTGTTTGTGTGTGTGTGTGTGTGTGTGTGTGTGTGTGTGTGTGTATGTGTGTGTGTGTGTAAAATTTGTCTCCCTCATTTAAATTTAAGCTATTTGGGGCAACTAGATGATACAGAGGAGAGAGCACTGGCCCTGACATCAGTAGGACCTGAGTTCAAATCAGCCCTCAGATACTTGATATTTACTAAACTATATGACCTTGGGCAAGTCACTTGACCCAATAGCCCCATAAAAAAGAAAAAAATTAAATTTGAACTCTTTTAGATTAGGGATTATTCAATTCTTTGTACTTGGTATCTCCATGCATAAGAGAGTGTCTAACATATACAAACATACCTTGGAGATATTGCAGGTGTTTTTCCAAAATAATGTAATTGCAATAAAGTGAGTAATTGGAATTTTTTGATTTCCCCATTGCACATACTAAAAAAGTATTCTGTAGTCTATTAAATTTGCAATTGCATTATGCCTATATACAATATACATACTTTAATTAAAAATACTTTCTTGCTAATATTTACTCTCCTCTGAGACTCCAGTGGGTTGTAATCTTAGTGTCTTAGAAGGTCTTATTCCAGTGTTTATAATTACTGACTGGTCAGGTGGTGGTTGCTGAAGGTTGGGTGCCTTTGGACATTTCTTAAAATAAGATTAGACAATTGCCTCATCAATTGATTCTTCTTTTTACTTGTACACTTAAAGGCCACTGTAGGTTTATTAATTGGTCTAATTTAAATATTATTTTGTCTTTGGGAATAGGAGAGCCTGAGGAGATTGAGATGGGAAATGTTTGGTGGAGCAGTTAAAACTCACATTATACCATTTACCATCTTATGTGAGTGCAGTTTATGATGCCCCAAAACAATTATAATAGCAACATTAAAGATCACTGTTCAAATATCACTATAATAGATGGAATAAAAATGAAAAAAGTTTGAAATATTGTAAGAATTATGAAAATGAGACACAGAGAAAGTGTGGGCACATACTGTAGGAAAAATGGTACAATAGATTTGCTTACAGGGCTGCCACAAACTTTCAGTTTATAAAAACAAAATCTCTGTAAAGTGCAATAAAGCAAAATATAATAAAATGAGGCATGCTGTTGTAGAAGCTTAATGTTAAGGTATTTTTTGAATGATAGATTAGTTCTTTGATGCTGCATATACTTGTCTTATTAAAATGGAAGTTTCTTGAGTGCACTAATTATTCCTTTTGTCTTTATAACTACAATACCCAGGATAATCTCCATTCCCCCTTTTTCCTTAATAAATGCTTTTGAATTGACTTCAATTGGTTTAGTACTAAATCTACACTCAAAGCATTTCTATCTTGATATCACCTGCTGAAGGTTTTAGTCTGCTGGCACAGCTTTTGGCAGTTCAGCATTTTTTCTACTCATGATGACTTCAATGGAGAATTGTTGCATAATCTTTCATATATCTAACCAAAGTGCCTCACTTCATTAATTTGAATTTCTTGCTTCTATAATGTATACAGAGGTAATAATGGCTTGGTTCCATAACAGATAACTAAAGAGTTGAACACAAGATCTGAGGGAAAAGAAGCAAAAGCATACTCACAAAAAGGAATTGTTATTACTTTGCTTTTAATTCTCTGTGAATAATCTATGAAACTATTCAGAATATACAATTACCTGGTTTGGTAGTGTACTGTTGTTCTATATATGTCAAGAGATCAGAAAGAAGGAGAAGGAAGTGACAAGATGGCAAAACAGACAGACAGGGCCTAGTGGGCTGAGTAAGCAGAGAGTAGGTATATCTGCTGCAATAAAGGCAACAAGAACATCACCAAGGACTCACTCCACTTGACCATTATGGTACAGCCACCCAGGTCCCAAAATTGGCATTTTTTCCTGGAAATGTGGGCTTGTCATCTTTCAGGTTGAGCTTAAAATAGATGGGTTACTGGAGCTGCAATGGGAAAACCAGAAGGAAATTAAGACAACCACTGAAGCCAAAGGACTGACAAGAGACAAAAGTGGGAGTCAAGAAGGAAGTGGAAAGGAAGAGGAATCCCTAAATAACTTTACCATCTAATTTTCCAAATCCAATAGGAACACATGTAAGTGTTGTTAGCAGACAATAGGAAAATGTCAAATATGTTTGTCTAAGAAAATGATTGATCCAGAGAAGTCACATTTGGGAATGATTGACCACTGGTACCACCCAGATGGTTTCAACAAATGTCATGATGAACTAGGATTCCTCCCTCGGTGTAGCACTAGCCAGCTTAAAGGATTCAGTATCCAGCAGCTGGAGGACAAGCTCCCAAAAGTCAAGATTCAAGGAAAGAGGAAGGGACATGAGGATGATGGAGATGATGCAACCAAGGTCAAGGAGGAAATGTACAAAGAAATAAAGCAGGAGAACCTCTTTAAGGCACAGTCAGAGCTCATCTGGGGCTTAAGTGACTTGAAGAAAATTGGTTCTATGAATTACCTAAAACAGTTTCTGATTGCCAACAGGCAGAAAGAGTCTTCTGGGGACTCCATGATATTGGCCCTATGAGGAGTATAAGGAGTACAAGTTTGTGTTTAACAATGATATTTACTATTGCACTGGAGAAATTACTGCCTGGACTAAGTGCATTGCCAGGTCATAGACTCTAAACTTGAAGGAGTGGATCATCCCCAAAGAGTTCTGAGAAATCTTATCTCAAAAAATTTAAGAGCAAAGAATGGAACCTTAATGATCCCACAGAAGCTAATGCTCCAATTTCAAAACCACTCTCCTCATCACTGGCAGCCCCTCTCACCATGAATTTCTTAGTCCTACCAGACAAGTCATTGTCCACCATGAAGATTCTAACTCTTAAGAATCAACAGAAACAAGGATGAAAAGAAAACCACAATAGAACTCATGGTGATGTTAATGGGGACAGCTAAGAAAGTTTCCCTCTGCATAAGTACAAAAAGCAATCTGAAAAGGGAGGAAGATTTGAGACCAAAGAAGCCAATGTGCATGAAGGATCAGAGAATTTCCTCCAAGATGTTTCATCTTCCAACAAGAGCATCAAGTAGCTGCTATCTCTACACATCTCATCCTTCTAGGACCTTGAAGTGAAGCAAGAATCCATTGAAGTGGAGAGACAAGAGAGGTCAGGTGTTCTCTCTTCCATGAAGAGTAAGGATCAAGTAAAAAAGGAGAAAGGAAGCAACAAATGAGAAGATGAAATTAATTTAATACTAAAAGGTGAAGCATCTCTGAATTCTGATTCTGGGCTTGACAACTCTGCTCATGTATTTGAAAAAAAAAATGAAAAAATCTTCAGTACCACCATTGGCCTTCTCAACTTTGCTAATTGTATAAATTCATATTATAAATGCAGCTCTTGGAGGATGATAAAGAAATAATGTACTATATCTACTATATCTTTGGATTGTGGGGCTGAGTGGGAACTGTGATTGGCAGCAATAAACAAGAATGGATATCATTCAAAGAATCTTCCACTGATCATTTTTTGAAGTTATATGAGGAGAAAATGCATTACAGCAACTTCATTCACTAAATATACCAAGAGGTTCGATCCCCTGGAGTTGACTCTGGATAGGATGAAGAAGTCATGTAGAAGCTGGCACCAAGTTGAAACTCCCCAAACCAGGTTAAAACCTCATCAAGATGATCTTCAGTGTGTGGAGCATGAAAAAGGTCATACTAGAATCTGGGATTGACCTTTAGAAGATGTCTTTGGGAAAGCTGAGCAAGAAGCAGATCCAGAAGCCATCAAATCCTGAATAACTTTGATAATATAAAGGTCAAAGTTGAGATGCTGAACAATCTATTGGACATTGAGGTAGCCTATAGTTGACTCCATGGTGGGTTTGAAGATGGCAGCAAGGATCCCATTGATTTTGTCTACGAGAAGCTTAAAACTGATGGTAAGGTGGTTGACCAGAATTCAGAAGAAGCTGATTTAATCAGTAATATGTTAAGAACACACATACTATTGAAGTACAGTATCAATATTTGTGTAATTCCTGTATAGAAGGAGTCCTTGACACCTTTCTGGGCCCCAAGAAACTCCTCAGAAATATAACTTTGGCTAGGCACCTTTGGGTCTGAAAATAATTTGACAGGACCCAAATGCTTGACTCTGGGGGTCACAGATATACCATAAATTTGTCTAACATTCACAAAGCACCCTTGTTAACCTAATTATCTTGCTGCATCTGTAAAATTCCTGCTTCCTCCCAGGACTGCCTCTCTTTCCCTAGATGCGATAGGAACCATAAGATAGCAAATTTCACTCCCTCAAACCTGTGGGAAGCCCATAAATATGTGACTCCCTCAATCTCAGAAAACATGTTCAGACATAACCCCAAAACCCTGACCCTTTCCTACTCTGTGTGGCTCATATCTATACTGAACCATATGTTTACGTATATTTGCAGTAGTATGACAAGAACATATATCTAACTGCTGTCTTTGCTTCTGTATCCTGCTTGCTCTCAGTACCCCTCCCCTCAAAACACTATAAAAAGCCTATCCCCTGAATGCTCAGGTACTGTTTGATTTGAGTATTCTTCATTCCCAGGCAGTTCCTGGGAAATTAAAGATCTCCAAACTTATCAAATTTTTGTCTCCATCTTGCTCTTTGGGTTAAGCACTAGTAGTCACAATGCTTATGACTTGGAATTTATTGATGTCTTTAAGAGTAAAGAAAAAGGGAAAGCAAACCATAAGTCTTCTAAGCAGCTTCAAAACCGGTTACTGGTGTGGCAGGGTCACCAACTTTAATGGACTATTATCTTACCTGAAGCTCCTTGACTGGCTACCTGTTTGGTAAAGGAATCTGCTGTGCTGATGCGGTTTCTAAGAATGCCAATTACTGAGTCACATCTCATGGAGATACAATAGGATTAATCTTCCTTGGAGAATTTGTCCTTGGAAATATGTATGAACTGATGCATGTATCCCATAGCAATTAACCCAAAGGCAAGCACAATGTTAAAGACTTGAGCAATATTGTACCTGATTCAACAACCAGCCTCACTCTTTATGGTGGGGCAAATTCCTTGGGAACTAGGATTCCTTTTGAGGTTAGTGGCACCTAATGAATACATTGTCTAGGATAATATTCAAGTAAATCTACCGAAATTGAGGTTCAACTTTAAGATGTTTCTGTGGTAAACAGATAGCACTGACTGAACTCCTCCAGTACTGAGCTGGATGGTAGGTTTAAATAACAATTACCCTTTCAGAAATGTCAAAAGGTTTCAGTTGCAGACAACTGTTAACTTTACTAATTCTTCTTTTTAAGAATTCTATAGAAACAAATGGTCATATATTGAAATGCTGTTTTCCTGATCCTGAGTCTCTGGGTTTGCCCACCTAAATTCCAGCCACCCATGGGTAATAGCAGATCTTCTGTAACTGATGAGGGAGGAAAAGTTGGAAGAAAAACACAAAATAAACACGAGGGGAGGGATTTTTAGAAAGAAGGAAATTACAGTGTGATGTGTACATGATTAAGTTTCAGAGGAAAATAAAACATTTCTGATTCTTTTTAAATGTTCCTTGGAGAAAAAAAAGTGTTAAGCACATTTATTTTAAGGTAAAAATTAAGGCTAATTTCATACTGAAAAAAGAAAATATTCAACAATCTTTTTAGAAAGTACTTCAACCTTATGTACCCACATTTTACTTCATTTAGAAATGGTTTTAAAAGACTGAATTAAAGTTTTCTGAGGTTGGTACCATCATTGTAAAGAGAGCCATTAAGGCTATGGGAAATGTAGTAATTGCTAAAATGAGAAGTTATAACACTGAGATACTATGCTTGAGTGACTGAGAATTTGGTCATTTGCAATTCACGATGCAAGACTGAGTTAGACTGCTTTCCTTTTTATGCAATGCTACTTCAGCTCCTAATTATTTCTCAGGCCTTTAGAATTAAATATCACACACACACACACAGACATACATAACAGCAACTATTATTGTAACAAAGCCACAGACTATTATATTTATCAAGAATTATCTAATGGCAAAGGCACCTTAATTATATTAGCATTAGTCTTATGTGAAGAGTGAAGAGAAAAGGCTCAATTAATTTAAGGATGGCACAATCACCTCTTGTCCTATTTCATAGAATCTGAGCCTGACATTTTGCCCATCTCCATTAGTCTTGTTCATGGCTCAGACAGATTAATTATGTAGGGTTTTTTTGGGAAATCTTAAAGATTTTGATAGATCATAGACATTGAATAGGAAATTCCTTGCTTTGGAAGTTATGGTTATATAGGAGGATTAATTTGATCTGAAATTTCGATTTGAATGTTATTTGGATCTTCAGCAAATTTAAGTACTTTTTTTTTCTCTTAACCCATACCTGAACTCTGGAGGCATGTGATATAATAAAAAGAATACCAGAATGAGTCAAAAGATTTGAGTTCTAGCCCTTGCTTTGTCATTAAGAACTTGTTTAACTTTGGTCAAATAATTTTATCAAAATCTTGAGGGGTTTTTCATTAGAAAAGGAAGGATATAAGCATATAGTAAGTAGCTGCTATGTGATAGACTGTGCAAAGTCCTTTACAAATTTTAGCCAATAAACACCTGAAACCAGATTTAGACATCTCTTTCTGACTCCAATTCCAATTCTCAACCCACTGTACCTTCTGGATTCATGTAGAGATCTTCCAAAATCCTTGGTCCTTTAAGATCAAATTTCAAAGACCAAATTTGAAATAGTTCATTGTCTTCCATATACTACCACATAAAGCTTATATAAACCTAGAATGAGATCTTTTTGAGGACAGGGTCTATCTTCCCCTTTCTTTGTATCTTTGATCCTTATCACAGTGTCTGTCATTATAATAAGAGCTTTAGAATGCTGGTTTTCTGATTGACAGACTTACATGTTTCATGGGTCTTGAGAAAATTTCAGAATTGATTTCAACAGAATTGAAATCATTAGAATCCCTATCACTGCAGAAATGTAGAAATATCAGTTTAAAGAAGAAAATTACTACTGAAGCTTTTACTGAAGCTTGGGGGAATTCACATAACATTGCTACTGTATACTTTGTTTAACTAGGTTTTCAAATTTAGAGAATTAATAACCTAGTTTGTAGTCAGAAAGTAACTTCAAATATGCCTTTTTTTCTTCTCTAAGTGTAAATGAATAGAAAAAAAGAATTTATCTTTAAAGAAAGATGAAAAGATTGAGATTATTTATCCTGAAGGAGTAAAGGCTAAGGGGAATTTAAGAAACCCCTCATGTATATTTGAAAGGCTTTTGCATGGGGAGTAAAGAACAAATGCAATTCCTTCTTCTTAAGACAGAACAAGAAAAAGAGGACTTGAACTACAAGAAGAATTATTTAGCTAAGAAGCCCATAACCACTGAATTTGAGTTGGAAGGGACTTTAGTATCTTCTAAGTCAATTCATACACACAGAGAATTTGTACTCTAGTATGTGTGATAAGTGGTCCTCCAGGCTCTCCTTAAAAAAACCTTGAAGGAAGAACATCCTACCATCACCTCTTGAGGAAGTTGTTTCTTTTTAGCTAAATTTGCCTCTGCTACTTGAAGATCTTGTTAACTATAAAGGTGGGAAATGAAGGAATTAATCTCTGAAGGAATTACAGAACCTCTAGCATATTTTTGTAAAGGAAGTAAACAATTATCTCTTGAAAATAGTCTTATGTAGCCAATATTTTTAGGTGGAGAAGTAAGAGGATGGTGTGATTAAATCATGGGCTAGATCAGGAATCATTATCTTTTTCTGGTCATTCAAGTTCTACCTTGGAACTTTTCTTTTCTCTCTATACTCTTTTCCATCTCTATGTCATGGAGCCTTATGGAATTCTAGGGAAGTCAATAGACCTCTTCTCAGAATACATTATTAAATTCACAAAATATAGAGGATATAAAAGCAAATACAAAGGAAGCCGAAGATACTCAAATTCAATTATTAAAATAAAATATGACACACTATGAGTTCTACTTTCTACACTAGTAGAAAATCACAGGGGGAACAAGATTGAATGGAAAGAGCAATTGCTCTGGATAAAATTCAGATTGAAATCTTTCCTTTGACAATTTTACACCTATGTGCTCTCAGTTAAATCACTTAGCTTCACTCAGTTTTGTAAAATGGGAGAAAGTATGGACTTCTGAGATTCCTTCAAACTCTGATCCTATAATTTATGTCTATATTCTTATAGGATTTCAAAACTCCACATGTCCAAACACTGTTATATTTTTCCTAAATTTATCTTAAATTTCTCTGTTTCTAGCAAGTATATCACTATCTCTCTAGAAACTTAAAAGCGTTTATTTTCCTTCATAATCAAAGAAGACCATGACATCAAGTAAATGATGACATGAGATGCACATGATTTTGATTAAAGAAAAGGAGTTTTTAGACAAAGACAGACTTCTCATTGCCTTTGCCAGAACTGTTATACCCCAGTGGCCTGATTGGGTAGGAAACAGGACCTCTGTTAGCTTGGATATAGTGTGTGACCTTGGCTTATTGGATGTAGGTTTTTCCCATGTCATTGAGACACTTCAATATTATGGTAACTTCAGGTTTAAGGGTTTTGACACTGACAATCAGTGAAAGTTCTAAAACTAATAGCTGGATCCCTTTGTATCCTCATGCAATCAAACATTCCCTAAGCTAGATGATGATTCATTGTCAGTAAGTGCATCCAATGTTTGATGACAATTCTTTGTCAGCAAATACATCCAATATATAAAATGCGTTCCACTTGTATCAGATATCATTATATTAGGTAAAATTATCTTAATCTTTTTGCAAAAGTCTCTTTTATTCAGCTTTGCAACCATACATCATCTTTGTTAATATATCCAATATTTAATGACGAATTTTTGTCAAAGTTTCGACCATGAATGATGCCAACTAGTGATCTGGAGGCATTATTCTCATGACTCCCTGGGAAGTCCCAGGAAACCAAAGTCTTTGGATTCTGGGGGAGTAAGATTGCAAAGCTGAATAAAATAATCTGTCCTGAAACAGGTTAGGATAATTTTACTTGATTATATGCTGCCTAGTACAGTGGAAACATAATTCTATACATTGGATATATCCACTGACAAAAGTAACTTAAAAATATTAGCCTAGTTATAGCCTTGGTATCAGTGTCATTTTTGATTCATCCTTTAACCACATCATAGCATATCAGTTGCTAAATCTTTTTGATACTACTACATCTCTTATATTTAACCTTTTCTTTACATTGTTGCAATCAATCCCAATTCAAATTCTTATGTATTTTACCTAGATTGTATATTGATATTCATATTTTCATAATAACCTCTCTATTGGTCTCCATAGTCTCAATATCATCCTTCTTAAAGTCAGTCTCTGCACAACTGCCAAATTTTTATTTGACAATTTTGCCAGTATTTCAAAATAGAGATATTTGAAAGACTTCATTAGCTCCCTTTAGAATAAAATTACCAAATACAGAGCCTAGCATCAAAACCCTCATTCTTGCTCTTACCTATATTCTCAGTTTTATTTTATATTATTCCCCTTCATGTGATACTTTTGTTTCAGTTAAGCTATTCTACTTACATTTCTGATATTCCTTTTCCTTTCTATAAGTTGTCCTCCCATGTCTAGAATGCCCTAGCACCACTCAGGGTCACCTCCTATTGAAAACTTGACTAATGCCCCCAGTTGTTGAAATTATTTTGTAGAAAATAATTTGTTTTACTTATCTATGTAGAAGTTGTATCGCCAGAGCAAGATACCTCTAAAAGTCAGTACTCTTTATTTCTGCCTCTGTATAACCAGCAACTATTATAAATTCTTGATAAATATTTATTTACTTAAATTGAATTGATTCCCAGCCCTTTGGATTATATTATCAGGTTTAGCCTCAACAGTTTCATTATGTAGAATGAATATACTCAGATGACTAGATAAACCCATTAGCAAACACATCTGAAAAATAACAAATATTTAGGTAGCATAAATAGTTAAGTGGTATAAACTTAAGCATATAACTTGTGTTTTAAGACCATTGGACTCGAGCAATGACAAAGTCTAAAGAAGAGAGACAGCATGGAACAATGCACAGAGACATCTTTAGAATTAGGAGGACTTAGGTTTAAGTGACACCTCAGAAGTATATTGACTATATAACCTTGGATAAGTTACTTTAACTCTCAATGTTCCAGTAAACCTTTTAAGGCTACAGGTTGTAGAACATATGTTTATTTATTCTCTATTTTAGTGAAATTATAAGTCTAAACTGAAAATAAAAACATACATTATATATACATATATATTAAGTCAGATGAGTTGTTATCTATTGTGTGTATATACTATACAACAGATCAAATTCTTGTTAAAAGACTTGTCTCCCTCCATGAAAAATGAACTTTTCATTGCCAGAGCATCAGTTCAACATGAGACCAATTTTATTCATTCCTCCTCAGAGAAGTTGAGAGTCTCTTCTCCTTGTTCATAAACTCCCTGATTCCCTTTAGATGTCTTTGATTAATTCCTCCAAACATGGTTAACAAGAAGATGAAGAATCTTCAGGGAATTTCACTGTGTACTATGCATCCTTTCTTTTCTTTCTGTACTCTGAAGGAAAGAGATTGTTGAGCAACCTTGGCTACTGGAAGATAGTATAGGAGAGCCTTGGAAGGAAGAGAGTATAGTCACAGGACAGAGCACCCTGACTTTTTTCCCCAATGATTATAACATTTTTCCTCTGTTTTCAAAGAAGACCATGATGTCAGGGAGATAATGTGATGACAAACACTGAATTGAATTTTGAGTGAGGGGTTGCTGTGCTAAGTCACCAGCTTCACTTTTTCCTTCCAAAGCCATTTGGGTCTAGAGGCCATATATGAATCACTATGACTGGAGATAACCCTGAATGTGAAGAAATCCTGGTGAAGTTACTTGCCTGAGGTTGCACAGTAAGTTTCTGAGGCCAGATATTGGGCTCAGGTCCTCCTGACTTCAGGACCAGTTTTTGACCCACTATACCATCTAACTGCCCTCCCAATGAGTATGTTGACAGTAATAGTAAATGTCTGGGAGTGTCAGGAATATAGTTTGTATATTATCTGTAATATTAAGAATATTAAGTTTTGTTCATTTTTTAACCCTGGTTAATGGGGTAACTTTCCCTTTTCCCTACTGTCTGTTTCATGAATAAATACATAGCCAATGGTAATTTAAAGGCTATCCAAAGATGGAGATCTGGGTAGTCATTATTATTTAAAATAAATAAATCAACAGGAAAGCACCTTTAAAATGTAAGTTCTGGAGCAATTAGGTGCCACAGTATATAGAGTACTGATCCTGGACTCAGGAGGACTTGAGTTCGATTCTGTTCTCAGATACTTAATAGTAACCTAGCTGTGTGAATTTGGGCAAGTCACTTAACCTTATTGCCTTGCAAAAAAAGCAAGTGCTTATTGCATACCCAAGTTTGTTCTGCATGCCATGGATACATAAATTAAATGAGTCATTTTCTAGCATCAAGAAGCATTTCAAAATGAAAGACAATGCAGAGAGGGAAGTGAGAGTAGGGAAGTGTATTTTGGCCCTGGAAGTCTTACAATTTGTGGGTGGAACAGCAGGGAATTTGGTTGACTTCCTTTAAGAAGCAATGATGGGGGGACCCAAGATGGCTGCATGAAGGCAGCATTTCTGGGAAATTCCTTCCCCCCAAAACTCCAAAAGCCATCAAATTATGACTCTAGCCAAACTTTAGAGGGGCAGAACCCACAGAAAGACTGTGTGATACATTTTCCCAGTTCAAGATAATTTAGAAGTTCTGTGGGAAAGGTGTGTTTCACCAGGACCAGGAATTGGAAAAAACCCTGGTCACAGTGCAGCCCAGCAACAGCTTGAAGGACTGGTGAGAGAATTCTGCTATACTAAAGAGAGTGTGGAGTGAGGCACACAGGCCACAGAACCTGCAGCAAGAATCAGGAGAAACCAGTCTGTACCTCCAGAGCACAGCCCACAGATGGTAAGGGAGTCAGGGGAGACTACAGAAACTTCTCTATTCTCCCTGGGGGCAGGACTCTGCAGTTTGCCCACACTCAGATTCAGGTTGCAGTTTGGGCTTCCATACTAAGATAGCCAAGCAGGGCTCCTCATAACTCCAGGGAGGAGGAAAGTGTTGTGGTCATCTTCATATCAAAGCACAGACAAGAGAGCATAATAAGACCTTGAAGGAATAAAGGTCCCAGTGGGGTGTTCCCCTCAAAAAATTCCAAAGCCTTGGAAGTGCTTATAAATTTGTCTTGGGCTGAGGAAATGAGTAAACAACAGAAAAAGAAGAATCTAAGCATAGAAAATTACTTTGTTTCCATGGAAGATCAAAACACATACTCAGATGACAACAAAGTCAAAGTTTCTGTATCCAAAACCTCCAAGAGAAATAGAAAATGGGCTCATACTATGGATGAGCTCAAAAAAGACTTTGAAAAACAATTAAGGGAGATGGAAGAAAAATTGGGAGGAGAAATGAGAGCAAGGCAGAAAAATCATGAAAACCAAATCAACAGCTTGGTGAAAGAAATTCAAAAACATATGAAGAAAACAATATGTTAAACACCAGTTTAGGCCAAATGGAAAAAAAGCAAAACAAAAGGCGAAAGAGGAGAAGACTGCCTTAAAAAGCAGAACTGGCCAACTGGAAAAGGAGATAAAAAAAGCTCTCTGAAGAAAATAACTCCTTCAAATGCAGAATGGAGCTAAAAGGAAGCTGATCATTTTGCAAGAAATCAGGATGAGATAAAACTCTTCAAAAAAGCCAAAAATAAGAAGAAAATGTGAATTATTTCATTGGAAAAACAACTGACCTCAAAAATAAATCCAGAAGAAATAATTTTAAAATTATTGGGATACCTGAAAGATGACCAGGAAAAGAGCTAAGCCTTCATTTTTCAATAAATAATACAGGAAAATTGTGCCTGAGATCTTAGAACCAGAGGGTAAAATAGAAATTGAGGGAATTCACTGGTCATTTCCTGAAACGGATTCCAAAAGAAAAAACTTCCAGGAATATTATAGCCAAATTCCCAAACTCCCAAATCAAAGAGAAAATTCTAAAAGTTGCCAGAAACAAGCAATTTGACTACCAAGGCTCCATCGTCAGGATTACACAGGATCTGGCAGCATCTACATTAAGGGCTCATTCGGTTTGGAATATGATATTCTGGAAGGCAAAAGAGCTTGGTTTGCAACCAAGAATCAACTACCCAGCAAAACTGAACATCCTCTTTCAGGGGAAAAGATGAACTTTCAGTGAAACAGGGGACTTTCAAACTTTTCTATTGATACAATCAGAGATGAACAGAAAGTTTGATCTCCAAGTACAGGACTCTGGTGAACCATAGAGGAAATGAATGAGAAGGACTAACTATGAGGAAATTAATGATATTGAACTATTTGTATTACTGCATGGGAAGAAGATATTGATAACTCATCTGTACTTTCTCATTTATAAGAGCTGTTAGAAGGAGCATATTTAGACAGGGCACAGGAAGGAGTAGAATATAATGGTATAATATAGTAAAAAAGATGGACTCAATGGGTAATAAAGGAAAGTATTGGGAGGAAGGGAAAGGAGAGGAAGAAGAGGCCAAGAAATTTCACATAAGAGATAAGTAAAGGTTTTTTTCACTGGAGTGGAAATGAGGGAAGGCAAGGGGGGAATGAGTGAGCCTTCATTCTCATCAGAAATGGCTCAGAGAACAAATAACATACACACTTAATAAGGTATAGAAATCTATCTTTCCCTAGAGAAAAATGATAATAAAGGGATGGAGTAAGGGGGAAGGCGGAAGGGAAGGGGGGAATAAGTGATAGAAGAGAGAGAAGATCGAGGAAGAGGGTACGCAGATACAACACACTAACACACTTCTGGACAGGGTCAAGATGAAAGGAGAGAGAGAGAGAGAGAGAGAGAGAGAGAGAGAGAGAGAGAGAGAGAGAGAGAGAGAGAGAGAGAAAGAGAGAGAGAATAAATGAGAGTGGGGATTGAGGGAAATACAGCTAGTAATAGCAACCGTGGAAAAAAATATTGAAGCAACTTCTTTGGTAGACTTATGATAAAGAAAGAAACAGAGATGAAGCCACTGGAATCTGAACACAGATTGAAGTACATTTCTTCTGTCTCTCAATATTCTTGTGGTTTATCATCTTGGGGATGGAGGGGGTTTTATGTTTACTCTTATAACAAAATTATTGTAATAATATAAAATAAATAAATCTAGATTCTTCACAAAAAAGAAGCAATGACCAGAACAAAAGGTGAAAAGGTAAGGGTGGATAGATGGGAAATGACCAGAATGAAACAAAAAAGCTTTGTCTGAATAGGACTAGTTAAAATAAAATCTCTCTAATCCATAAAGTCAAGCCTCAGGGCATGAAATGAATTATCAAATTATTCCAGAGTATGGCTTCAATTAACTAGAGGCACTTCTCTAACTCAGCTTGTAGTTGTAGTGATTGAAATAATTGAAAGGATATTGGTCATTATTTATTACTAAAGGCTTATTGTCCTTTATACACACACACACACACACACACACACACACACACACACACACATATATAATTGATGTTTCTGGTTCAGATAATCATTAAGAATTTAAGGGCATCATATTTCCTTGAAATATGAGGAGGTAGACTCTTAGTAAAGACCAAATATGATCCTTAACTTTTCAAGATAAAATCTAATATTATGAAGATTCTAATAGATGCTTATTTTTATCTATATATGTATAGCAAGAGTCATCCATATGTGGTCTCTGGGCCAAATCCAATAATAGTCCATTTTTTTGTATTGCTAAGGACGTAAGAATGGTTTTTACATTCAAAATAAAAATATTGAATATGAAAAATATTCTTGAGTAGGTCTTAATTTGGCCCATATGGCAACAGTGTTATATCAACCCCTGAAATAGAGACAAAATGCGATATTGTTATTCCAGGCATATGTTGAATTAGAATTTTTTTCGTAGAGCATAGGATAGAAAAAGTTTGATAAGTGGAAAAATCTTGGAAGGGACAAATTTTGATCTTGGATGCACAAAAGAGGGGTTTCCTCTTTATATGAGAGGGACAAAATACATTGATTTGAACTTTTCTTGTAAAAGATGTTACATTCAATTTATACTAACAGAGAGAAGAATGGATAAAAGGGGCAATAAAAAGAATTGCAGAGGTATATAGAAATTTTTGAAAGGATTCTCTTAAGATATCTAATGTAGGGGCAGCTAGGTGATGCAATTGAGAGAGCAATAGCCCTGGAGTCAGGTGGACCTGAGTTCAAATGTGACCTCAGACATTTAATACTTAGTTGTGTGACCTTGGGAAAGTCACTTAACTCCATTGCTTTGCCAAAAAAAGACACTTAGAAAATGCCATGGAAAGTCATTTCAATCAATGTTTCGTCTTATGATCAACCCATTTCTAGATATGTTTTCTGCTTTCCTCACCCATTACTTTTTTTAAAATTTTTTTCACCCATTACTTTTGAGAGGGTAGTTATTATTTCATAACAAAATGATTATTGTTCATTTGGAAGCTTCATGACATTTTGTTACTCTCAGGTAGGATTATGATTAAATGGAGGCATGTCTTTGCACTTAGACTTCCAGAAGTCAGTCAAAATGGATATTTGTTGAGACCTCTGCAGAAATTTGGGAATGTCACTTCTACAAATTTCAATTTTGTGCTTGCAGAAAATTAAAAAAAAACCCTTGAATAGAGGGAAACTAGTTACTGATTACTGCTCAAACCCAATGTGTCAGGAGTTGAGCACTCCCACAAGAGTGCTTTTGAAAGTAAGCAGTTGACTAATTTAAATATGCTCAAACCTGAGTGCCGGCTGAGCCCTTATACAGATCCAGATTTATACTCAGTATGTTTCTGTGAAAACTCTCTTACAGACAATAGAGAACAATCAGTGGGAGAAGGTTTATTCTCACTAGGATACTTAACTGAAAATGTATTTTTATGAGAACAAAGTGAACTTCATAGGTGTTCTATGCAGTTTTGCCCTAGGAATTCTTGGAGTTAGTAATTCATTCAAAACATGGTATCTCTCTTTTTTTATTGTAAGGTTTTCAAGTGAGAAAAATATATATTTTTGCCAATGAAATTAAAACTTCATTAATTTGAATTCTGCCATTTAAAAATTTGGTATGGTTCCCCTCTGTTGTACCTATGGGGTAGGAGTTTGCTGATTCAACAGTTCAATAAAAACTGCTCAAGAACTTTCTAAGTACAGTTCATTCTAGTAGGCTCTGGGGAGTTTGAAAATATTGATAAGACCAAGTCTATGTTCATAAATTCTAATAAGTAGACATGTCACATGAATAGATTAATAATATAAAATCATATAAATGTAGAAGTGCAAAGAAAATACTATGTGGGATCTGAGTTAAGGAAAGGTCATAACTGACTCAGTTGGATTGGAAGTGGCAGTAGAAGCAACTAAAGACTTTCTGGAAGAGTCATTAGGGTATGTCTTAAAGAATTGACAACTACTAAACAGATAGAGGAGCAGAAAAAGTATGTTAAAGTATAGAAAACTGAATTAACAAAGGAATAGAGATCAGAAAGTAAGGGTATGTGTGAAGGTAAATAAATTTTCCAGTTTGATTGGAATATAGTGGAGGGAATGTATTATGAGATGAAGTTGGATGGATATATTGAATGTTGGAATATGGAGTATGAACATTTCTCAAGAGGCAATATGGAGTCATGGAAAGAATGTAACAAACTAATATATGTACAAAGAAGATTAATGTAAAAGAAGAATTGGAGTCATTGAGAAAAGAAGTAGGAAAAATTGTAAAGCATCAGAAGTACTGAATGTTATTACATTGGGCCTATGGGGAAAAAAAAGAGTAGGATATGAATGTAAGATATTATGGAGGTACAATGGTAGGTTATGAGAAATGAAGGAGACAGAAAAATTTAAGATGAAATTTTTTGAACATGGAGTCTAGGTGAACAGGGTTGATAATGATATATGACCAAAGTCAGAAGATGGAGCAGAAGGTAAGATGAGGAAAACTGAAGTTGGTTTCATCCTTGTCTAATCTGAAATGGTGGGAGGACATCCAATTAGATATCTTTAAGTGATTTCATAATTTCAAGGGCGTCATAGTTAACTTGCTTAACAATAAAGTGAAACAAATAAGTGTCAGCATACAAATTATTGCTATATTAATTTATTAATTATAATAATTATTTACAATAATTTATATAACGATTTTTACCCACTGTCTTGTGCATAATGTCATTTCTTTTCTTTTTTTTAGTTTTTGCAAGGCAATGGGGTTAAGTGGCTTGCCCAAAGCCACACAGCTAGGTAATTATTATGTGTCTGAGTTCGGATTTGAACTCAGGTACTTCTGACTTCAGGGTGGGTGCTCTATCCACTGCACCACCTAGCTGCCCCTAGTCAAGTTTTTTAATTTGTCATCAGAAGTCCTGAACAATTTAGCCCCTTCCCATATTTTCCATTCTTTTCTCTGATAATAGTCTCATATAAATTTTTTTCTCTAGTTGATTTAGCCCCTAATCATTATGTGAGTGTACATTGTGAATTCATGTTTCTTGTTATTCTTTTTGCATTTATTAATGCATTCCCTTGACTTTGAGTGTCTTTCCTTTGATCTCCAACTAACAAAATCCTAAGAGCTCCTTCAAATCCCTGGCAAATTATGCCTTCTCCATGCAACTATCTTGGTCATACCGGCAAAAAGAGTTTCTCTCTCTCTTTTGAGTTTCTTTGAGCCTGTTTTCATGTGGACCATGAGATATCCTACATATGGTCTTTTACTGTAGGTATTGTGATTCTGGGCTCTCTCCATAACCAGCTGCTAAACTTGTCGAGGGAGAGGACGTGTAATTTGTTTATATATGTAAATACATATGAATTTCATATATGTATAAATATATATCTACATATATGCATACATGCATGTTATAGATATATGCATATGTACTTGAATGTTTCTCTCTTTCTATCTCTATCTCTATACATACATACACACACGCATATATATATATATATATATATATATATATATATCGAGGGAGAGATAGATAGAGATTGAGTCAAATACATATGCATATATCCAAGATCTCAAAGCCCATTTGTACATGGTTCTCCTTATTGATGGAGATCAATGCCTTTCCCTTTGTAAGTGGCTGGAGCAGACTTGATGATAAGAAGAGTGAAAAATAGTTCTTTAGTCTTCTTTCAGCTTTCTACAAGTTCCTCAAATCTCTTCCACTTCTTCTCTTCTCTTCTCTTCTCTTCTCTTCTCTTCTCTTCTCTTCTCTTCTCTTCTCTTCTCTTCTCTTCTCTTCTCTTCTCTTCTCTTCTCTTCTCTTCTCTTCTCTTCTCTTCTCTTCTCTTCTTTCTCTCTCTCTCTCTCTCTCTCTCTCTCTCTCTCTCACACACACACATACACACACACATATACACAAACACACATTCAATTACACATATAGAAAATAAGTTTTATAAGCTTAAAACAGCAATGAGACATTTGACACAATCTGTATATAAAATAAATAAAATAAGTATAAAATATTCACTCAATATTTATTGAAATAATTAGGTATTTTTCCATATTTAGTAAGTAGCCTTCCTGCCAAATTTAGAAAGTAGTTTTCTTGCATTGAAATGTATACTATAAATTATATTAGCTTACATATATATTTGCATATAGAAATCATTCAGGGTCTTAATAACCATTTTAAGATACTTTATATTTTCTTCATTGGTAGAAAGTTAGATCCATGAGGAGAGGAACTTTTTTTTATATCATTGCTATCTCAGTATGAACCCATCATACTAGTAGCTCAGCAAACCATTTTGAATTGAATAGGGTAAATATTTGTTAGGGAGAATTTTTTTTTTAAAGATATCAGCATACTCCCTTTTTCAGAAATTCAATAAAAGGCTTTAAAAGAAACTATTAAAGATATTTCAGATGTATAAGCTTATCAAAAAATAGTTGTACAAGTTTGTATGTATGTGGGTATTATTATTTATGAATATGTGTGTATAGGATTTATATATAATTAACAGACAAATATAGGCATATACTCACAAGTCTATATCAGTATATAAGAATATGTCTGTGAAATTACCTTAACAGTTTCCTTAATAATGGTGATTCAAAAGTCTTTAGTTCTACTCTATTGAAGTTCAAGTAATTAACATTTCCACAGTGTTTTATCAGGAAACAAAAGTTTGATAATTCAATGAACATTATTTAAGTACTTACTTTGTCTAGAATATTTGTCCATATTCTTAGGAGATAAAATATTTTTTCAAGCTCTATTAACTCCTCATATTTTCTGATAGGGAAACATGATGGACACAGATAATATGTACATAATGCAAAATTTTACATAATTGCATAAAAGAGGAACAAACAAAATGCAATGTGAGCTCTAAGTTGAGAAAAGTTTTAGGGACACCCTATATTTATGGAACAAATTCATGGATGTGTATATATATATATATATATATATATATATATATATATATGCACACAGACATATATATGTGAATGTATAGGTGCATGCATTTGATGTGCAAATTTAGACATCTCCAGTCCAAATGTCCATATGAACTATTTGTGTCCAAGTTGTGTTAAAGTCCTCTGTGCTCATATTAGACTGATTAGCCACTGTCAAATATATACTACCTTGACAACATTGTGAAATCATTTTGGTCCACTCTAAGAACAAAGGATAATAAGATAATAATCAGAATTATAAACACACACACACACACACACATACTAATTTTCTAAGTCAACACTACATATTGAATTTTTTGAATGTTATGTTGTATTGAAGAATAGGTTATAGATTATATGTGGAAAGAAGACATACAAATAAACTTTTTAGACACAGACATCTCAGCGTCAGATAATTGTCATTAGTCTTATTGATTTTTCTGGTTGTCTCAACATGACCATTTATAGGACCCTTATATAATAGTGCTTTTTGAGAATAAAATTGTGGTGTGATTTGCATTATTCTGTGGTGTAAGCATTTGTGTGTATTTGTGTATATGTGTGTGGCTGGGTATGACTAGCACTAGAACAAATACAGGGTAGATGGTTAATAAATGTTTCCTGAACTTAACTAAGAAGATTCCCAAAAATGGAATGGTCTGTAAGCATTTTAATTTTAAAGAGAATCTTTTACAAATGTATATTACTATAAAAACTTTAATATACATATAAATAAGAGAAACCAAGAAAGAATTAATTTCATTTTACTTGAAATATTTAAGAAAGGCTAAAGTAAGGTTATCACTTGTCAAAGAGGTTGGACAGAGGCTATCTATTCAGGTATAAACTAGATTAGATAGTCTCTGTAGAGTCAATGCTAAGAATCGGAAATTTAATAATTCTAGGACTCTGTGGAGGGGAAATTGAAAATGACAAAGATAACAACAGCGAAATACATATCTAGAGTAAGAACCAAGGGAAAAAAGATAGGAATATAAGAGTACATTATATAGGAAAGTTAAATTATAAAATAAATGAGTACTCTCTATGAACATATCTTTCAGTATTCACAAAGGTTGCAATAACATAAAAGGAAAGACGTTAACAGCAACAACAAAACCAATATTATACTCAAGCTTGATTCTGAAATAAAAAAGAAAGTGATTATCTTACTTTGACTCCCCTTTGCATAGACAAGGAATTAAAGATTTGTAGCATTGTATATACATCAATAGTGTGTAGGTTAGTGATGCAGAACTCTATCTATCTATCTATCTATCTATCTATCTATCTATCCATCTATCTATCTATCTATCTATCTCCTCATGTCCTCCTCAACTTCTTCATTACATAGCACAGCTCTCTGAATAAAGAAGGAATTTATTTGGAAATAAAGGTCACATGAAACCCAAAATATTTTGACAAAAATTGAAACAATTTTTTTAAAAAAAGCTCTTTTTTGGGTGTTACCAACTGCTTGGTTATCTCAGAACTATTTGAGCACCTAAGCTTTGTAATGATATTTGAACCTTTCACCTATATATCATCCATAACATAGATCTTGTCTATGTAGAAATGAGAAATAGAAGAAACTCTTCACATTTGTAAAATTGAGGGTATTGTGGTAGGGCACAGAGAATGACTTAGAGGCAAGAAACTTACTTTTACAGAATTACAGAATGACTCAACAAGATAAAATTTTCTAAAGTGAAAAAAATAGTTGTTCTTTATCTCTTGGCTGAGGGTGACATCTTCCCATCTATACACTTACAGAGTTAATGAAATACATATTTGCAGGATATCCCATTAATAAGAAAGAGTGATTGGAATAGGGTATCACCTGGATTTTGTTAATTTGATTCAGGCTTACTTTCTCTGCAGCTGGTACATATTTTTAATCTTTTCATTTGGCAGGGCAACGATGTCAGATATGTGGGAACTAGCAGTGGTTCTTTCTCTTCATAAAGGAGGTGATGCTGAAAATCTGAGTAATTACATCCCCATTTCAATTTTGCTCACAGCAGTTATATTATTTAAATATCTCCTCTTCAGTCAAAATAAATATTTTTAGTATACAAATATTTTATTACTGTTAGAGTATGATGTTTTCCATTATCTTCAGTTTTCAATTCCATGTTATTAAAAGTGACAAATGATTCCCCCAGAATGACTCTGAATCAAGATATTAGAATAGGACTTTAAGATTTGCATAGGATCTTTGGCTGGAGCAATTATAAACAATTTCAATAAAAAAGTGAATTACTTTTGAAGATATACTGACTTTTTAAAGTCAAAAATTATTGCATTGAATATGACTGGCAAAAACTTTACTAGAAACCCTTCGACTTTCACAGCAAAAGTACTGTATAGGCACACTTAGATCTCAGTGTCATGACATTTCTATTAATTGACTCCTTAGGGCAACCTTCAGTGACTTTGCATTGCCTTAAGGATCAAATACAAGGTTCGCTGTTTGGCAATGACATTATTTAATAATCTATGCCTGCTTTTACTTTCTAGCCTTATTTATTTTTCTGGGGTCCCCAAAATTTTAATGTATGTTTTAACCATTTTAAGTTATATACTTTTTTCTTGTACTCTGCTTATTCAAACAGACTTTCTTGGCATTTCCAAAAACATAATACTCTACATCCACTCAAAAATATTATTCAATTCTATATCTATATCTATATCTATATCTATATCTATATCTATATCTATCTCTATCTCTATCTCTATCTCTATCTCTATCTCTATCTCTACCTCTACCTCTACCTCTACCTCTACCTCTATCTCTATCTCTATCTCTATCTCTATCTCTATCTCTATCTCTATCTCTATCTCTATCTCTATCTATCTATCTATATATATAATAAAAATCTGGTCATTCTATCACATGCTTGTAATATACCCAATCTTCACTTCCACTTCTTGTAACCATATATATGTATATAAAAGATGAACACAATGATCATTATTATAATTATATACAATTATATAATTAGAATTATTATAACACATAATTATATGTAGCATTCCTTGAAAACATGTTCTTTAGGACAGGGATTATTTTGTTTTTGTATCACCAACTCCTAGTACTTGATTCCATATAAATAATTTTTCTTTGTGCAATGGACAATACTTTAGTGCTACTCACCTAAGGAAAAGATGACCTGTTTCCCCCATCTCCAATTTCATTGATTTCATCAAAGCTTTCACTTTCATAATTAGCTTTCCAAAGGTTATTTGGATTATTCAAAGAAATTAACTACAAGGATAGAGGATAGAAATAAGCCAGAAAAATATTAGTTAAGCAATAGATTTTGGTACTCTAAGTATACTTCAGGCCCACTGAGTTCTAAGAAAACTGTTTGAGAAAACCTTGGCTTCTCACCCAAATAAAGTCAGATCTAAATAATTGGAAAAATGTCATTTGTGCATGGTTAGATTGAGCTAATATGATGAAAATGACAATTCAACCCAAATTAAATTGCTTATTCAGTGTCATAACAATCAAGCTACCAAATAATTATTTTAATGAGCTAGGAAAAACCGTAACAAAATTCTGAAGCAACAAAAGAGCAAGAATAGCAAGAGAAATAATGAAAAAAATGTAAAGTAAGGTGGCCTAGCTCTACCAGATCTAAGAACTAAAGTATAAAGTGGTAGTCATCAAACCTGCCTGGTACTGGTTAAGAAATACAGTGATGGGGTGGCTAGGTGGCGCAGTGGATAGAGCACCGGCCCTGGAGTCAGGAGTACCTGAGTTCAAATCTGACCTAAGACACTTAATAATTACCTAGCTGTGTGGCCTTGGGCAAGTCACTTAACCCCATAGCCTTTCAAAAAGCTAAAAAAAAAGAAATATAGTAATGAATCAGTGGATTAGGATAGGTTCAAAAGAAACAGTAGTAAAATACTACAGTAAATTACTGATAAACCCAAAGACATCAGCTTCTGGGATAAGAACTCACCATTTGACAAAAATTGTTGGGATATCTGGAAAATAGTATGGCAAAAACTAGGCACAGATATACATCTCATACCCTTTACCAAAATAAGATGGAAATGGATAGAGGATTTAGACATAAAGAGGGATACCATAGATAAATTAATAGACCAAGAAATACTCTATGATGATCCCTGGAAGGGGGGCAAATTTATGACCAAATAAGTAATAGACTACATTATAAACTACAAAAAATTACTTTGACCATAATAAATTAAAAAGTTTTTACACTAATAAAATCAATGATGCCAAAATTAGAAGGAAAGCAGAAAGCTGGGAAACAGTCTTCACAATTAATTCTGATAAAGGTTTCATTTCTAAAATATGTAGAGAATTGCATCACATTTATAAGGTTGCAAATCATTTCTCAACTGACAAATGGTCAAAGGATATGATAGACAGTTTTCAAATGAAGAAATTAAAGCTTTTTATATAATCATATGAAAAAATTTATCAAATCATTATTGATTAGAGAAACACAAATTAAAACAGCTCCGAGGTATCACCTCACACTTATCAGATTGGCCAAAATGTTAAAAAGGGAAAATGATCAATATTGGAGTTGTTGTGAGATAATTGGGACATTAAAGAATTGCTGGTGGAGTTGTGAACTGATCCAACCATTCCCACATGTTCCAAAATATTCATAGCAGCTCTTTTTGTAGTGGTAAAGAATTGGAAATTGAGGGTATGTCCATCAATTAGGGAATGGTTAAACAAGTTATAGTAATTGAATATTATGGAATACTATCATTCTATAAGACACCATAAATGGTCAAACTCTAGAGAAGCATGGAATACATTATAGGATCTGATGCTGAGCAAAGGGAACAGAACCTAGAGAACAATGTACACATTAATAACAACATTCTGAGATGACCAACCCTTAGGGATGCATCTGCTCTCAGCAGTTCAGAGACCTTGGACAACCTTATTAGATTGGCTATGAATAATACTATCTCCATCCAGAGGAGGAAAAACAAAACAAAACAAAAGAAAATCCTTCAAAATCTGATGAACACTATATACATTTTTTTCAAAAAAAATCTTTTAAGTATTTCTTTATCTTAATCCTCATTCCTCATGCTGAAAATAAATAATCTCTAAATATGCTTAACACAATATGTACAATATTGACCTGATTGCTTATGCCTAGAGGGAGGGAGTGGGAAAGGAGGGTAGAAGGTAATTTTTAACTTAAAATATGCATATGGATGAATGTTGAAAAACCTTCATGACATGTATTTGGAAAAATAAAATGTCAACTTAGAAAAGAAGAGAAAGCCTTGGAACTATTTTGGGATGGAAATTTTAATTGTATTTGTCTGTCGATCTGTCTGTCTTCCTGCTACATGCATCACCAGCAGCATGTCATCCTTAAAAAGTTAGACTTTGTAGCAATATATGCTATTGTATTTAATTAATAATCCTATATATAAAGCACATTTCATAATATAGACTGATGAAAATATTTAGTCCTTTAGCAATAGTTTTGTTCTGGTGCTATTATCTGATTTGGAGTCAGAATATCACAATCTAAGAACAAAGTAAAATAAAAGCAATCTAAAAATGAAAAGTCCATGAACAGGACTTAATGCAGTGTTATACATCACCACTGGTGATTTGTACTTATTAATTAGGAGATGGTACTTTGGATAGGAAGTTGGACTTGAGTTGAATTTTGTCCCAAATACTTAGTATCTGTTATAATACTAGATAAATCTTTCATCCGATCTGGGTCTCAATTTCCTCACCTACAAAATAAGGAAATTGTTCTTGATAACCTTTTAGTTCCCTTCCAGTTCTAAATTGATGATCCTATCAGTGAAATTGAAATAAATTATTATTATAAGAACATATTATTGTGATACAGTTTGAACAAGAAAAACTCTACTAGGCTTATACTCCAAAGAGATAAAATTTTGATGATAAAACATTAAAAATACTCAAATAATCCAGCTTTATTGTAACAAAAACTTGTATACTAAGGGGGAACACCAACTAGTTTATAATAACAAATTATGGAATATTAATGTAATAGATTATTATTGTTCTGTAAGATGTGATGAAACTAGAAATTAAAGGGTGTAAGAGAAGGTCCATTCAAATACTAATTAATTACAGAAAGTTGAAACATTTCTTGATTGAATCAATTAATAAATCAAAAGTAAGATCATTATGAAAAATTTCCTTAATTAATTTAAAAGAATCATGAGGGTTTGGGGTTGGTCACTGGTTAAAGACAGATGAAATAACACAGGAAATATCTTGTTATTGGTTGAGAGAAATATCACAGAGATACATATATGACAGTAAGCAAGTCTGGATTCTTGAATTGCAACATTAAGATTATCTAATGCCAGAAGAACTTTAACCAAGTCTTGGGGTTGAATTTTCTGCTTAAAGGATAGAGTTCTTTCTTTTCCTTGTCTTCTACTAGCAATAAAAGCAAGATCAATAACCATCAGAGTAGTAGTGGTTGATAAAAAGGAATCAGAAGCAAACATATTTGCAAAAACAATAGAAGATAGCAACATTTTCAGGAAATGAGACTCTTGTAGCAGAAGGGAGTGTAGCATATGGATACAAAAATGAAGTTCATTCTTCTGTAAACTTTAGAAAGGTTCTGGTTCTAAAAGGATAACTGAGAGCTACATGTAAGGGAATCATGATGCTGGAAAGGAAGAAACGAACTTCCATAGTGTAATGATGGGCACTCTACTTGTGATTTCATTGATATAGAACATCCCTGGTGGAGAAATTCCCTCTACAAATGCAAACTGCAAAGTTCTTAACAACTTATAGTTTTAGAAGAATGTTTAATATACTAAGGGCTAAAATGACCAACCCAGAGTCAATACTGCCAGAATGTCAGAGGCATTTGAATTTGAATTTGAGAATTATAACCCAATTCTTCCAATGCCAAGACTGACTCCATACAATACAAAAGGGTTTTTTAAAAAATATATTTTTTCATTTAAAAATTAAGATAGTTTTCAACATTGATTTTGCTAAAATTTGAGTTTCACATTTTCTCTTTTCCTTCCCCACTCCCAAAGACAGAGGGCAATATGACATATAATCATTTATATATTAGTCATGCTGTGAAAAAAACACATCAGAACAAAAAAGGGGAAAAAAAGACGAGAAAGGAAAATAATAAAAACAATTTTAAAAAATGAAAATTTTATACTTTGTTCTATAGTCAGACAATATAATTATTTCCTCTGGATGTAGATGATAGTTTTCTCCTTTTAGACTTGTCCTTGATCATTGAACTGCTGAGAGGAACTAGGTCCATCATAGTCAATCATCACACAATATTGCTGTTAATGTGTACAAAGTTCTCCTGGTTCTGCACATTTCACTCCGTCAACATCATTTCCATACTTTTCTGAAGTCTGTCCACAGATGTTTTCTTTCAAAACAATAGTAGTCCATCACACACACACACACACACACACACATATAAATAAAACATGTATATATACATGCATATATATATATATATGAAATGTTACATATACCATAATTTTTTCAGTCATTCCCTGATTGATGGATATCTCCTCATTTTCCAATTCTTTGTTACTGCACAAAGAGCTGTAATAAATATTTTTATACATGAAAGTCTTTTTCACCTTTCACTGGATATGGATCCAGTAGGGGTATTTCTGCATCAAAGGGCATGTAAAGTTTTATTGTCCTTTGGGAATAGTGCCAAATTGTTTTCCAGAACAGTTGGATCAGTTCACAACTTCACAATTAGTACATTAGTGTGTTCCAGTTTTTCCACATTCCCTCCAACATTGATTATTTTCCTTTTTTGTCACTTTACCTAATCTGATATTTGTGAGATGATACCTAAAAGTTGTTTTAATTTGCATTTTAGTCAATGATTAAGAACATTTTTCATATCACTATAGATAGATTGAATTTTTTCATCTGAAAATTACCTGTTCATATCCTTTGACTATTTATCAATTGGTGAATAACATATGCTTATGAATTTGACTTAGTTGTTTATATATTTTAGAAGAGAGTTCTTTATCAGAAATTCTAGCTATAAAAAATTGTGAATCACTCCTTGGAACTATAGATTAGAATTTAATGTGTGGATAAACTTTTAAAAACAACAAACAATAAATTGATGTTTTATATATATATATATATATATATATATATATATATATATATATATATATGATTTTATGTATTTTCAAACATTATTTTGAGAAGGGATCTGTAGGCATCAACATGTTGAAAAGGGATTTATGATAAAAAAAAAAGGTTAAGAATCACTGCTATACATGATAAACTTCCTAATATGTGGGCTTGACTTGCTTCCAGGTGGTTAGGGGAGAAAGATTTTGTGATTAAGATACTATTAAGTGAATTGAAAACTTCAGTTCAAACAAGAAATGTTATTGCTCCATTTAAAAAAAAGAAAACCTTGCTTCTTGCCTGGAGAAACTTCGGTTTTAGATACATTTAGACTAGCCTAGATTGAAATGAGAAACCCATCTGATAAAATTAAAATGGACATGCAAAAATATGAGTAATGGGAAAACTAATGATATAGGAAAATACGAGAGTATATTTAAATGAAGAACTTTATGACTTAATGGTTATCTCATAAGAAGACTGCTAACACTGATATGAAAGAACTATGGATTGATTTTGTCTGCTTTTCCAGAATTCAAACTCTTAGAGAAGGGTTTGACATTTTCTAAATAATTCAATAGCATACCCTGATGTTTTTTAACTGGTCAGGCATAATCTGAATTATCTTAGAGAGATATATATGCAAATAAGAGCCCTATATGTTTATCTGGGATGTTGAATACTTACTCCTAGCAAAGGCAGAGGACAAGAAGAGATGCTATGTAATGTACCTTGCCTCATGATGCCTCTCTAACAATCAGGCAAGCTTTGTAGTAGTGAGTGGAAGATATTAAAATTCAGAATATTAAATAATAAGATCACATACAATAGCATTTTGATGCCATTAGCTTTCAATAAATCAAATTCGAGGGAATTAAAGTATCTAGTTATTGTGCTTCACTGAGAGGAAGTATTAAAATTCATGAGTATCCTAAAGGACACTATAACTATGGCATAGCTGATTAGAATTTCTTCCAATAAAAGATCAAAAGCAACTGATATGGCTTTACTATGAAGTTATCAGGAATCAACAGGCAAAAGAAAAACTGTACTGAAAAATGCGTGGGATTAGCTTGAATAATAGCTAAGGGAGGAAGAAAAAGGAAAGCAACTAGAGTAAAAATATGTGGCATTCTTTATAGCTTCTTGGAAAATGAAAATGCCAGCAAGGACATTAAAGTGAATCTGGAGGGCATTTTCAGATTTTCTAAGGGGAAAAGTGATATGAGATATAAATGGGGGAAAGATCCATTTAGAGTAGATTCATTTTCTACAAACCAAAATATTGAAAAAAATATGATAATTGGGGTAGAAACAATAGTATCTCACAGTAGGTGAGTATTGAAATTTTTAAAGATTGTTTTCAAAATAGGAAAGTTAAATAAACCAGTATAATTAAGAAGTAATGAATATTCAGATAAAATTTTGGCTCATCAGAGGAAGGCAAAGTATTTCAGTGTATCTGCTTTAAATAATCCTACAAGATACCAATTTGATGAAGAATACATTTCCTGCTTAAATACTGAAATGCATTAAGTTAAAAAAATATATTGCATACCATTCCCTTTGATCCCAGCATTTGACTTGATTATATTATAAGGTTATCTAATTCATTAAATTCTACTACCTTAATATCATGGAGGGCATGTTAGAAATCACCTCTTCCAATCACACACCATCAGTGCAGGATCTTCCTTGTTATTTCTCTGACAGTCAGTAGTGTCTAATACACAGTCAGTAAACCTCGGCTTTGCATGGTTCCTTTGACTAACTCTTCATTACTCCATAAAGCAGCCTTTTCTAGTTTGGAATACCTTAGAACAGTACTTAGAAATATCTTCATATTCAGGTGAAAGTGGCCTGCCTTTCATTTGAAATTGTTGGTTTTAATTTTTCATTCTGGACTTAAAGATTAATCTTTATTCCACATAGTAGTCATTCAAATATTTTAAGTTAATTCTCATGGGTTAATGAAATCTTCTTTCCTTTAATCTTCAAATAATGATGGTTTAAAGGTCCCATTTGTCCATAGTACTGGGGATTTGCTAGTTTGCCAACATGTCTTTTGAAATATGGCATTCCATTTGAAGAATGGAATCTTTCCTTATCTAGATTTTTCCAAATGGAGAATTAGATAAATCCAGATTTGTCTTCCCTATTATGGACATCACTTAAATATGACTTTAATTAAGTTTGCATTACCTTTCAAGCTACTACATTTTCATCTGACCTTGTAGTGCATATCTAGTCAACTAAAGATCCTGTTAAGTCAATAATATTTGATATTTGAGGAATTCCCAGTTTCCTTTTGCTACTTCTCCCTCTTTCCCATTTTCAATAAGTTCTTTTCAAAAAGTCCCTTCTTATTACGCTCTCATCTCAATATTTTTGCCCATTTCCTCTACCTCAATGTTCTCAGGAAAGAAAACCTATGATTATCTAGATGACAATGGAAGCTAACCAGTCTCAGGGATCTAGATAGGTCAAAGACTGTTAAACATAGGAGATTCTCTTGTTAACAAACTAGAAATATTCTGAAATAAAAAGATCAATTTTGATATTGATTCTGTGACCTCCTTAGAAAATGGCCCATTTAATAGTTATTTGCATTAAACAGCTTTTAAAAAAAGAACCATTCATTTTGGATTCATTAAAACAATAATTCAAGATAGAAGAGAAGATAGAAAGAGAAGAAGAAAGGAAGAAAAGAAACAAGCATTTTATTAAATCCTGGGAATATAAATGTAAATACAAATAAAGCCAGTCCCTGACATCTGAGAGATTACTTTTGAATGGGAAAAATTAACACACAAAAGCAAACTAAAAAGTGGGGAAGGAATGAAGGATGAAATTAGGATTTGAAGTTGAGCTGCTTTAAGAGCAGGGTAGGGAGGACAATGAAGTCCATCCAACCTAGGCTTTTTCAAAAACTGGAGCAACTCAGCAATGGGAGAAGGGAAGTAAATATTATGAATAGATAATTTAGGGTTATGTACCACAGAGATGTTCAGATGAGAAAAAATAGTCCCAGGAGTCATGGATGGGAATATAGTCATGACTTTGAAGACTGGAAATTCAGAAATAGGGCTAGGAGAGAGGAAAAAATCATCCCCTATTAAGGAAATAACAAATAAAACACCTCCCAACAGAACATTATTCAAATATTGACTTCTTAAAGAATTCATAGTTGATTCTTGTCTTTCTTTATTGAAGAAAAACAAATATAGCACACATTTCATGGTTTTAATAATATGAGGGGTCAGAAACTGGCTCTTCTCATCAAATCTGATAGAGTACACCCCAGAGAACATGTATAGTCTCTTCAAGAGGTTCAAAAGCAAACCCTGAGTATTCCATTCTTTCTCCCCACCCCTCCTCACAGTTGCAGTGTGTGGGGTATTAAATCAGCTTGTTTGTTTTTTAAAAGAGTAGATGCTGCCCTGCTGTTGTCATGGGGTGAATAGTGCTGGGAGAAAACAAAGAACCATCTAGGATTTGTTGCTTGTGCCACATCCAGTGTTGAGAACATTTTTCAGAAATAGCCAAAGTGTGGGTTCAGTGCTCCATAGCATGTGTTCTTCTCAAAGCAAAAATATTTGGGGTCTTTTGTTAGTCACCTTTCTCTACCACTGCAGTTATTTTGAAGTGCTTGAGTAAAATCACCCAATATCATTCTCTTACAATGAAGAGAAACTGACTTTTTAAATCCTCTCCATGGAATTAAGAAGTTTCAATGTAAGTTGCTTTATTTTTCTCTTATTCCTCTAGTTTCAGTTATTGTCTATCAAAATGACTCTCATGTCCAACTTTCTAGGCTCAACTTTTCCCTAAGTTTCTAATATTACATTTCCATTTATTCATAGCTATTTGTGCCAGAGTGGGCTTAGAACCTCAAGTTCACCTTCTCTAAAACTGAATTATTCTCTATATATTTTTTGAATTTATCCTGCATATCTACTATCTATTTAAAGAAATATCTTCCAAGATTTTTTTTTACCAACATTGTTTTCCTTTCTATTCTTATTGTCACCATCCTGATATCAATTCATGCCAGGATTAGCTCCTATTTGAATTTTCTCCTCTTCTGTTCTGGGCTTAAATTACTACTCTATCCAAATACCTTCTGTGGCACTTTATCGCCCTCCTAATAAAGTATAAAGTCATTGTGGAATCCAAATGACCCTCCCTTCCCAACTCTTGCTCACACATTTATCTAGCCTTATCTTATATGCTTTTCCTTTTTTCATTCTATATTTGAATCAAGCTGGGCTACTTCCCAGTCTCCCATTTTTATTTGGCCCTCTTTGATCTTTGTGATTTTGTTCACACCATTCCATGTGCCTAAAATTGATCCTTCTTCTACCACCATCTTTGCACCCTAAAATGTCTTCTTTTCTTTAAGATTTACTGGATTTGGCTGTTATATGCACTATTCTGGGAAAAGATTTTAGTACTCATTGAATTCCCTCTATGGCTGGCAACTTTTGAATTCCATTCAATATTTAAGCTGATTGATCATACTCAATTAAATAGGGAAGTTAGATAAAAATCTGTGCTGAAATGGAGGGTAAAGAACTTACAACACACTTTCCCCTATGCTACTTATAAATCAAAATGGGATCATTGATATTCTTTTTCCTCAGTGCCTTTTTTGCTTTTCATTAATTTTCCTCATCCACAACCCAGACTGATTAGCCTAGGGACACAAATAGATTTGTCCCATATCAATTGGAAGTAGGTATGGAATTCAAGCACAAGGTGCCTAGTTCCATGACTGAAGAGAACTACAACCCAAAAGCAATGAATCTACACCAAGCCCTGAGTGATGGGTAAAGCAGGGGAAATCTATTGATAGTTGAAGGTTATCAGTCCTTGTGGCCTCAGTCTAATTAAACTTGGCTATCTGCTGTGCTAGATAAAACACAGAAGAATAAAAGGAGATAGAGCTAATTCCTTGTATTTGGATTAATGGAGAATATGTGCAATTTAAAGTGAAACACATCTGCTTAGGTGTAGATGTCAACCTCAGGAGCCAGTCAGTTATTAATCATTTATTAAGTACCTACTATATGCCTGCCTAAAGATGTGGAATAACTGAAGATTCTTGAAGTTGGGGTGGCCTGTTTAGAATTGTCCTTTGAGGGTGGCTAGGTGGTGCAGTGGATAGAGCACCGGCCCTGGAGTCAGGAGTACCTGAGTTCAAATTCGGCCTCAGGCACTTAATAATTACCTAGCTGTGTGGCCTTGGGCAAGCTACTTAACCTCATTATAAAAACCTAAAGAAAAAAAAAAGTACTGTCCTTTGGGAAAGTGATTTTGGCATAATATTAAGAAAAGAAGAGCACAACTTGGGATCAGGGAAAGCAGTTAGAAGGATAAATTAAAAAAAATAGTGGAAGGGGTGATGAATTCCAGCTGTAGATATATTCATTTTATCCACAAGGTTACTATAATTTATCAAAACTTAAAAAAAAATACATCTAAGCAGAGGGCAGCTAGGTGGTGCAGTGGATAAAGCACTGACCCTGAAGTTAGGAAGACCTGAGTTTAAATCTAGTGTCATACAGTTAATAATTACCTAGCTGTGTGATCTTGTGCAAGTCACTTAACCCTATTGCTTTGCAAAAAGACAAAAAAAGCTAAGCATTAAATATAGATTTCAAAATATGACAAAACTGATATTATTTTTCTGTGTAACTAATATCTAAAATCATAGTTCCAAATTCAGCAAATCCCAATTTTTCCTTTCATGTTTTTCTTTTTGCAAAATCTCTTGCAAAATTTTCATCTTTCATCTTGCAAAATCTCTTCCCATATTCTCAACTCTCATAAGATGACTTTTCTTTGTTGTATTCTTCTATATTTTGTTTCCATTTAGTCTTTCTTGGAAAGCTGATGGGCCTATCTCTGCTATGGTTCAAGGTAAAAAAACAAATGTTTCCTTTCTATAGTCAGATTCCCTATCCAATTACTGAGAGGGGAGATGAGTCAGTGGGATAGATCATAGATCATTAAGATTAGTTCCAAAAGGATATCAAAAGTCATATAATCATATCTCCTCATTTTGGAGATAATGAAATTAGTCCAAGTAGGTTAAGTGATTTTGTCCAGGTCACATATATTTGATATTTTAATGTACCAATGCATTTTTATTTGTTATTATAGGGACTTCAGGTAGTTAAGGAATTCATTCACAAAGAACAGTGGTTCAAAAAGGAAATACTAGACTCAGATTAAAGCAATGTATGTTTAGACTCTGAATCCATCACCATATGAAATCATTGTAGTCTTAGACAGGCTTTGTTACCTTTCATAATCTCATTTTCCTTAGCTCTTTAAAATGGTGACAGTGTACTGGAGTATTTCTAATGTCTGGGTGATTTCTATCTCCCAGAATCATTTCCCTGTCATTACCCAAATATTTATCTACATTTTAGGTAATCTGGACTCTGTGTGTGTGTGTGTGTGTGTGTGTGATAGTGTCAAAAATAATAAATTAGAGTTTTCTTTGGAAACTCAATTTTCTTGAAACTAACTTTTTAGACCTTAATATTGTTTTACAAAGTAAGATAGTACTTATCTTTTAAAAAAAGTTCACATAATTAGTTCAAAGGCTCAAATGTATCTTCATCTGAAATCACATTGTATATATTATTCTAGAATTTAAATATATAAATAACACTGCTTGCATAAACTCAGTTAGATAGCTCTTAAAAACATATTGAACTCTCCTCTCTTACTTGAGGTACAATCTTACACAATTTTCCAGAAAATTTTTCTTTGATCTGAGGACATTTGCAGCATTTTGCAACCTGATTTCCCTAGTGATAGACTTTTAAGCTTTCTGTAAATTTTAGTCATTCTCTTGTAGATTTCTTGACAAATTTTAATACTGAATAAATAACAGCAGTACCAATTCAAGAACTGTGTCAATTTGAAGCAGATGCATACCAGTCTTATTAAGATAATTTCTAACAGACTTACTAAGTTTCTGATTCTGACAATAATATATTTTGCTGTATGAGTGATAAGAGTTATACATGAACTGAATCCTCCCTGTTTGTTTACTTGTTCTATCTATTACAATTCAAAGTGCGCCCCAAGAAGGGCATTATAATTTTTTCCCAAATAAAATCCCCTAGGAACATTCCACAGTGAATTGGGTCAGTGATTATATTTGTTAAAGACTCATTTGCCTCCTGATAATTGTGAGCATGGCTTTAACAATAACTTTGATTAAGCCAACTCCCTCTAAAGCTGGTAATTTTGTTGAATGTCATTCATTCATCAAATAGTTATTGAGCTCCTACTAAATTTTCATTCTAAAAATCAGTGGAATATAAAGATAAACCAGTTATTACATTTGCTTTAAACATTCTCACAAACTACAAAAAGAGGTGTTACAAAAAGAAATAGGATACACACACACAGACAAAGACAGATATTATTTCTGGTTGATATAAGCAGAAAACAAGGAATACTTAATAATAAATGGGATATGTTTAAGTTAACCTGAGCTTTGAAATATGTATTTATTTCAAAAGTTTCAGTTAGGAAAATAGAGAAAAGAAGAAATCAGGGAATGATTTTGAGTCTCCAAAGCAACAGGCAAGTAAAAGGATTGTGGAGAAACTTGTACCTTCTTTGACTCATTTGTTAAATGAGAATTTAAAGATGCATTAGAGAGCTTCATTATGTAAAATTCCATATAATTGAAAGGGAGACTGCAATTTCTCTCTTCTTTCATTGAAAGAACACCTGTTGCAAGGATTTTACCAATGAATTTTCTTTTCAGGACTTATGTCTACTTAATATCCAGCAAATCACATAAAGGAGCTATCACCTCTGCAGGGAATAGCTAAACCAGATATGGTCATAGTAATACTAACAGAGAGGAAGATGCAATAGTGGAAAGAGATTCACTTAATATAATAGTATTTTTAAGTAATAATAAGCATTGAGGCATAGTGAACAGAAAGTTGGCTTTGGTGCTCATAAGACCGGGATTATAGATCAGCCTCTGAGACATACTGGTTATATGATTCTGAGTAAACCGCTTAACCTCTGAAACCCTAAGAAACTCTACAACTAAGTAAAAGAGAAGTTAATGATCTGCATTAGTAGATGGCCTTTCCTCATTTGGGAGCTCTCTACAATAATGAAAATATAGATCCAACTCCTAACTGTTAATATGGCTAATAACAAGAATACGAACCTGAGCAATATCAACAATAGTAATAATCAGCTATGATATAGTTGAGAATGAGGTGACCATAGAGTCAGGAAAACCTGTATTTAAGTCATACTTCTCACATAGTAATTATATAAATATGAGTACTACCTGCAATAACTCTGGTGTGGGTCTGAACATTAAAGGACAGTCGGGTTGTGTAGAAATGTATACATGCAAGGTTGTGACACAAAAATCTACTGGTTTTATTTTTGGAAACTCAGACTTTTTATAATAAAAACTTATCTCAGGAATGATTTGTTAAAGGAGACCCAGTTTCACAATTTCCTGGGTAAATTTACAATATTTGTTCTTAGAAATCTGCATACTTCTCTATCAGTAAAGCCTTTTACAACCACCACCAGAGCCACAAATTGTCCCAGGTCAGGGTTCACTGGAGAGCCAACAAATCCATATAATGAGCAAGAATACATACATATCTCTGATGGAAAAGGTCACCAAGGATATGTATAAATCACTTCCAGGAGCTGACCCTCAACATCTGAGTAATTCAGTTAAGCCCTCTGTGCCCTAGATAGCCATGTAAAAATATTTATTGTCAAATAGTTGCCAATTCTGCTGAGTTGGATATTTCCTCATGGGAGTTACCTACCCAATTCAAATCACATGTTTATAATAACACTGATGATAAGAATAATACAGACTTCAAATTTTCCATGATAATTTAATAAATAAAATGTAGAGAAAATGAAGCATTTTATAGACAAAAAGAATCACCTAGACTGAGTCATGAAAATTTAATAATATAATTTTAAACTGATAAACTCCAAACTCAATTAAAGGAATAGCTTTCAAAAATCTAGGAAAATCTAAGTAATGTGGGAAAAGGATGAAATATATGTATACATTTTGTATACTATTGAGTCTATAGAAAATGAGATTAAACAGCAATACTTGTGCTCAATTAGAAAAAAAAGAGTCATTTTATTTACTTATTCAATAGTCTATAGAATATTAAAAGTAAACTAGAAGACTAGGCTAGCAACTTGATCCAGAATTATTTCTATCTTGATTTCATTTGACAAGATGAAAAGAGTGAGATAATAATAGTGGCTGGCATTTAGATAAGATCTTAAGATTCATAATAAGTTACCATCAGCTGAGTCAATTCACCAAGTATTTGTGAAACACCTACTGTGTTCCAGTTATTGAGACATACATAAGTTCATTTATCCTTTTAACAGCTTTTCCATATAAGTGCTAGCATGATCCCTATTTTACCGATGAGGAAAATAAAACTGAATGGTAAATGACTTGTCCTGTAATTACAAAGCTATTAAGTGTCATCTTTTAATTTTAACAGTTTTTCCTGAATTTAAGCCAGAGGCTATTTTCATGATTTTTTTGTTGTCTTAGGTGTTGTGACAAAATGAATTAACTCTTCACTGAGCTCTGGACTGAGCTCATACAATGTTGATCATGTCAACTCATTTCTAGGTCTCGGTTTCCTCATTCTCAAAATAAGATAGTGTAGTTAGTTAATTTCTAAAGTTATTTTTAGTTCTAATATACTTATACTACTGAACTCCATCTTATTTCCAAACTAAGAAAATCTAATTGAAAAAGAAAAACATTGATTTAAAAAGTCATATAAGATGAATTGAATGTGGTTCTATTATGTCAAAAGATAAAAAAAAAAAATTGGTTCTAGAATTTCCATACATTTCAGAGTGATGAATACTACAGATTTAGGAACTGGCAAAATTTTCTTTTGTTTGACTAGTTTGATTGCATTTTTGGACTCTTCCTCTTCATATTTTGTTCTCAGGCAAATGCATAATTAATTAATCAGTCAAGTTGGGTTATAGAAAACTTTCTCCTCTTTAGCATATTCATTTGCATTAATATCCCCATGATAAGATGGTTGCCTATTTTTGTGTTTTTGGTTGGTTTCCTTTTGATAAATTCAGTACTTTGTTGGGGGGGGGGGCTGTTGAGTATTACTCTTATTACTCCTTAAGAAATAAGTTGACTTTTTTCTTTGTTTCTTTGAGTTTTATCTTTTATATTATCAAAGGTCATCATTTGCTTTACTTGAAAAATATACTTTACTGAACTCAATGTTGAATCATATTTCATTTAGGAAATAAATTTGAAAAACAAAATTACTAATTTATGTGTTTTAAGCACCAAATACATTGTATTCACACGTTTCTACCCACACCCATACCTGGAAACAAATTCTTTTAATGAACTTTTAACTAAAAATAATATTTTCCCCCACTCTATTTGGACTATATTGATTTGTTGTTATCTTCTTGGCCAGGGGTGGGGAATCTTTATCCTGTCAAAAGTCAATACTTTAAAATTAGCCTTCTATAGTTGATCAAACATTTAATTAATTTACTTCTAAAAAACTCCTAGATTTATTGAATTTTGAGTCTCACTTGCAATTGCCTTCATTGTACCAGACCACATATACCAGACGATGTTTGTTCTGTGGACTGCATGTTCCCTGTTCCATTTTAGGACCTTAATCATTTTTGTAAATCTTTTTATTCTTATATCTAATCAGGTGCTATCATTTGCCTCTGTAAGCCCCAAAACAATGACCTTTGAAGAAGAGATCCTTACTTCATAGGAAATATATAGAAATGCCCGCATTATGATATAAAAGTTAATTAATCACAAACATATTTCTTATGTAATATTTCCCACCCATCCCTTAGCTCATTTAGTTTTCCCTTTTATTCATTATGGCTAGCCTACTTCCTATTTGAGCAGTCACTTACCTTACTTGTATCTCTTACTTTTGTATCCTTGTTTTGGACTGTTTTGTCTCTCTTGTTATTGTCTACTTCTAGTCCTTGATCTTCACATGCACCCACATCACTTTTGGTTGATGTTACATAAAGATGAAAGCAGTATCACTAAATGTTATTTCTTAGCTTTTATTCAGAAGAAAAAGGTAAGATTTTTTTGTACTGTGTATATGATATACTGCTTCTTTTTCTTCATAAGACAAATATCTTGATGGTTGTTCTATTTAATAGTTATAAGTCCAGAGCCAAGTTGTCATATAGTTGCTAAATGGTTTCTCTAATATGCTTTCTAAGATTAATGAAGCAACCTATCTTACCAATGATCCAGTTTTTAACACCAACTGTCTTGACTATTGGAAAAGGCCAATTTGTTTACTATAATTATCAATCTAGTGAACTTGATAGACATGGACTATGTTTTCATAAAATATTTAATTTTCATATATTCTTACACTTTTTATCTAGATCTCATAATAGAGTCTGACACGTGGTCAGGGCTTAGTAAAGCCTTGGTGAATTGAATTTATAAATCAATTACCGGCAAGATTGCCACTTTATGTTTTTGTAAATAGTTTATATGAAATGTTATAACATTTTTGTTCTTCTGTTATTAAGGTCCTTATAATTTATATCAAAATTTCTATATCCTCTTTAACTATATTTTCTGCAGATAAATTTTTAGATTTTTCTTTGCATCTGGGTAGCTATTTTTTCACATATGTGGTGCCTCTATTTTCCTGCTTTTACTGTGAATTTGACCTACAAGCATTTGTTTTTCAATTGGAGTGAATGAAGGTCAAATTAAGGGAAAATTAGAAGAATTGAGAAGGTAACTTTTGCAAATAACCCCATTTTATGCCTAATGTAATTGAACAAAAAGAGATATAAAGAAATTGTCAAAATGGAATGGACAGAGCATTCCTCAGGAAAGTTGCCCTCCTCTCCATTCTTTACACAAAGCACTCCAAATCCTATATTTTTGCCTTTGACCTAGACATTCCCAATGTATGGAATACAATCATCCTTTAAGTCTGCCTCAAAGAGCTGCTCTTTTTTTAGCATTAAATTCAAACAATATCTTCTGCAAAAATATTTTCCTGATTCTACCTCCCTGCATCCCCAATTATCTTTTTTTACTACACTGCTTTATATTTTAGCTATGTTGCACATGTTTTATTAATGCTATATTCATGTTGAATGTAGTTGTATAAGTACTCATTTTCTGATGTTTGAAGAATCTGAACTACTTAGGGGCAGCTAGGGGGCATAGTGGAAAGAGCACCAGCCCTAGAGTCAGGAGGAGCTGAGTTCAAATTTGGCTCAGACAATTATTACTTAGTTGTGTGACCTTGGGCAAGTCACTTAAACCCATTGCCTTATAAGAAACAAACAAACAAAAACAAGAATCTAAACTCCTTGAGAGCAGAGATTGTTTCATTTTCTTTTTTGAACTTGTATCACCATTGCCTATAACATTTGGCTTTTTTGCAAATATTCATTGAGAATCAGAGTCAGAACATTGCTTATAATACCAGGAACACTGTGTGATGTTCAGTGTTAATAGACTAAGTTCTTCTCAGTAATGCAATGATCTAAGATAATACCAAAGACTCATGATCAGAAATTCTATCCACACCCAGTGAAAACACTATGGGATCTGAAAGCAGATCAAAACGTGTTATTTTCATTTTTTCTGTTTTTGTTTTTGTTTATCATGATTTATCCTTTATGTTCTGATTCTTCTTTCACAACATGACTAACTTGGAAATATGTTTAAAATGGCTGTACATGTATAACCTACCATCTTGGGTAGGGGGTGGTATGGGGAGGAAAGGAGAAAAACATAGAGCTCAAAATCTTATATAAATGAAATTTGAAGACATCTTCATATGGAATTGGAAAAATAAAATACTATTTATAAAAAAGACTCATATGTTAATGCAGCTGGTGAGCCCATCAGCTAACTATGGAATAAAACTTGCAAATGTATTGGAACAAAACTTATCAGTTTCAGAATAGTCTGAGATTTCTTTTGGGAGATTGGTTTTTAATAAAATAATTGGGAACATTTATTTGAAATATGAAATAAATGAATTCAGACCAATCATTTGACCTAAAAAAATTCACATAGTAATTTAGTGGTGATGCCTAGATATAAAACTAGATGAATGAGGGGAGGGAGTGCAGCTAAGATGGCAGCAGGAGAACAGCCTTTCTTAGGAGCTATCTCCAAAATATTTCAAAAGCCTTAAAATTATGACTCTAACTAAATTTTCAAGAGACAGAACCCACAGAAAGATCCAGTGAGGCCAGTCCAAGGTAACCTGGAAGTGGGAAGGCTCTATTCCACAGGGTTGGAGGGGTGGTAGCATGCTGGAGTGAAGGAGCTTCAGCTTTCCAGAAGCAGTCCCAGGCTTCCTGAGAGTCCCAGCTCCTGGCAGCAGAAGCAGTTTCCTGACCTGCCACACCAGGGAGCACCAAGCACTACTTGGAAGATCAGCAGGGAGACAGACCTCTGCCAAAGTAAACTTGTTCAGGTCAGCATGGCCCTCTTCAGTGCAGCCATGTCCCTCAGCACATCCCAGATCCCAGGAAATAGAAGTAAGACTGTGGAGCCACCCATAAAGGACCCACCCAGCAGGGAGCCACCTGGCAGCTGCTACCTGAGTGCTCAGCCTATGGAAGGTAAGAGAGTGGGGGGAGACTGTCAAGGGACAGGACTCTGGGACTTTGATCATATTCAGACCCTGGTCACAATTTGGGGTCCCCATAAAACAGGGGACTTCCTCACAGCCTCGGGGCAGAAGGGTGAGTTTGTGGTCATTCACAGACCAAGAGAACAATCAGAGTCTCCCATAAGAACTTGAAGGAAATGAGCTACTTATGGGGTGTCCCAATAATATTCAAAAACTCAGGAAGAATCCCAACACCATGCACAGGCTGGGGAAATGAGTAAACAGGAAAAAAAGGAACCTGAACATAGACAATTATTTTGGTCCCAGAGAGGACAAAAGCACAGAATCTGAAGATGAGAAATTCAAAACTTCTTCATCTAAAAACTCTAAGAAATAGTAAATTTGGGCTCAGGTTATGTCAGAGCTCAAAAAAGATTATGACAATTAAATAAGGGATGTAGAAGAAAAATTGGGAAGAGAAATGAGAAATGCAGGAAAAACATGAAAACTAAGTCAGCAGCTTAGTCAAGGCAATCCAAAATAAATGCTGAAGAAAATAAAATATTAAAAACCAGTTTAGGTCAAATGGATAAAGCAGTTCAAGAAGTTAATGATGAGACAAATGCTATAAATTCTGCCAGATGGAAAAGGAGATAAGAAAGCTCTCTGAGGAAAACAAATCCTTCAAGTGTATAATGGACCTAAAGGAAGCTGATGACTTTGTGAGAAATCAAGCCAATAATTCAACACCAAAAAGAATGAGAAAGTAGAAGAAAATGTGAAATATAGCATTGATAAAAACAACTAATCTTGAAAACAGATCTAGAAGAGATAATTTAAAAATTATTGGACTACCTGAAAGTCATGATCAGGAAAAGATCCTTGACTTGATTTTTAAAGAATTTCTATAGGAAAATTGCCCTGATATCCTAGAAGCAGAGGATAAAATAGAAAATTTGAAAATCCACTGATCTCCTCCTGAATGTGATCCAAAAAAGCCAACCCCCAGCAAATTATAACCAAGTTCCAGACCTCCCAAGTCAAAGAGAAAATACTACAAGCAGCCAGCAGGAAACAATTCAAATATTGTGGAGCTATAGTCAGGATCACACTGAGCAGCATCCACATTAAGGGTTGTAGGACTTGGAATATAATATTCCAGAAGGCAAAAAAGCTTGAAATGTAACCGAGAATCAATTACCCAGCAAAAGTGAACATTATCTTCCAAGGGAAAAGACGGACTTTCAACAAAACAGGGGAATTTTCAATGTTCCTGTTGAAACAACCAGAGTTGGACAGAAAGTTTGATCTTCAAGTACAGGTGAAGCATAGAGAGAGTGGATGAGAAGGTAAATTATGAGGGACTTGATGAAGAACTGCATGTATTCCTGCATGGGAAGATGATGCTGATAATACTCATATAAACCTTCTCATTCAATAATGCAGCAAGAAGGAGCCTTTATAGATGAGGCACAGAGGAAAGCTGGATTTGAAGGTATAATATATAATAAAAATGGAGGCAATGGGTGAAAGAGAAATGTCCTGGGAGTAAGAGAAGGAGAGTTAGAATAGGCTCAGATATTTCATGTAAAAGAAATAGCTTTTGCAATGGTATTGAAGAGGATAAGGTAAGGGGGAATGAGGGAGCCTTCATTCTCATCAGAAATGGCTCAAGGAGGAAACAGCATACACACTCAATGGGGTATAGAAACTATAAGAATAAGGAAAGACGGGGTCAGGGGGAGGGGATGGGATGATAGAGGAGAAGGTGGGTGAGGCTAGATCATAAGAGATGATGGACAGTTATAGCACAGTTTCTTTTTACTTTTTGCAAGGTGGTGGGATTGTGTTGCCTGTCTGAGACCATGGGACCAGGTGGTTGTTGAGTCTCTGGGGTGGGATGTAGACTTAGGGTCTCTTGGCCCCAGGACTGTTTCTCTATTCACTGTACAACTTGGCTGTCCCACAGCACATTTTCAAAGAGGGACAGAATGAAGGGAGAGAGAGAATATAATAGATGGTCGTGGGGAGGAATGTATGGAGGGAATTACAATCAGCAATAGCAACTGTGAAAAAAAATGGAAGCAATTTCTATGATGTACTTAGGATAAAGAATGTGATCCACCAGAGACAGAGATGATGGTATCAGAAAAAATAGATAAATGTCTTGACTTTTTTCGAGTTGGTGACTCCATTTTTACTTTTTTTTAGAATATAAAAATTTAGGGCGGCTATGTGGCGCAGTGGATAAAGCACCGGCCCTAGAGTTAGGAGTACCTGGGTTCAAATCTGGTCTCAGATACTTAATAATTACCTAGCTGTGTGGCCTTGGGCAAGCGACTTAACACCATTTGCCTTGCAAAAACCTTAAAAAAAGGAGCTGCTTTAAAATACAAATATATTCTTTATTTTCCAATTATATACAATAATAATTGCTACCAATCATTTTTGCAAGGTTTTGAATTTTACAATTTTCTTTTTAATCACTTGTAGGATTTTCTCCTTGATGATAGTTCTAGAGTTTGGCCACTATATTCCTTGGTGTTTTCATTTTGGGATCCCTGTCAGGACATGATAGGTGGATTATTTTGAACAGGTTCCAGGATACCAAGGCAGTTCTCCTTCTTTATATCCTGAAGTATGGAAACCATGGCTTTTTTCCTCTTCAAGTTGGTCAGGAAGGCCTATGATTCTTATATTTTCCTCTCCTGGATCATTTTTCTAGGTCTGTTGTTTGCTGATGAAGTATTATACAGTTTCTTTTATTTTTTCAGTTTTTACATTTTGTTTAACAGATTCTTGGTTTCTCATGAAGTCATTAGTTTCCATAGATTCCAATCTTTTTTTTAAGAGAAGAATATTTCATATACTTTTTTCAACCTCTTTTCCAATTGATCAATGCTGTTTTTGAAGTTTTCCATTTGCCCAATTGTTTTATTGAGAGAATTATTTTCTTTTTGCACAGGTCCAATTATATTTTTAAAGGATTAGTTTTTTTTGTAACATATTAATTTTCTCTTGCATTTCTTTTCTCAATTTTTCTATTTGATTTTTAAAACTCATTTCTGATCTCTTCTAAGAAGTATTTCTGGACTAGAGACCAGTCCATATTCTCCTCTTAGGCTCTAGTCCTCTCACACTTAGCATCATTGACTTCCAGATAGTATTCAATGCCCCCCCCCCTTTATGCTGGCCTTTTGTATTTTTTCCCTCATGGCTGATAATGGTGGAGGGGCTGGTTCACAGACCTTAGGTATTGAGATCCCTAGTGGCTTTGCTCCTTCAGTGGGTCACTCAGTGGGTTGGTTTCTAGGGGACAGGAGAGAAGAAGATTTTTTTGGATTGTCTGTGTTGTTGATTAATATTACACTCCCTAGGCCTAGGAGGTGTGGAAAGTTAGGAGGGTGACAGGACCTGAACTGTCTTTGAACAAAGTAGACTGCCCCCCACCTGGGGCTAGATAGTTAATCTACTTAATCTCCAATTAGCACCAGGAGAGCTTTACTGCCTATACTTTAGACTATGGGCAAGGTGCAAACACTAGGGATTGACTGTTTGTTCTGGGGAAATCTAGTTCTCCCTCAGGGATGGGGGAAGGGGACTCAGTTGTAAACACAGGGGCTCATGGCCTTTATCTTTAAGACCAGCTGAGCTGACACCAGATAGATGTCTGGGCTGCCACTCTCAAGCTCTCCTGCCTGCCCTGCACATAACAAATGTCTCCATTGCTGTTCTGAGGTCAGTCATCTGGCCTCACCCAATTACCCCTGTGTTGTTCTATGCTATCTGCCCTGGTTCTGTCATTTCAAAATCTGTTAAGAGGCTTGGCTCATGTTATTTCTCAAGGAAAGCAAAGATAGCTTAAAATAATGTCTGACTCCTTTCCACCATCTTGGCCAGAAGTTGACTATTTCCCTTGAGTAGCAGCTTTGCAACACCATTTGGACTGGCTCTCTCTCTCTCTCTCTCTCTCTCTCTCTCTCTCTCTCTCTCTCTCTAACTTAGGACATATTCAGCAAGATGATTAGATGGTTCAACAGATTCAATGAGGCTGTGAGAAATGAGACTTTCTCAAATTTTCATCAGACAAATTCTGGACATTTCCAGTTAAGATAATAAAATAATAGAGTTCAAATTGGAAGGAATCTAAAAGTCATATACTTGAACTTTCATTTTATAGTTGAGAAAAGTGAAGTCCAAGGAAGTTTAATGACTTTCCCAAGGTCACATATATGTTAGTATTTCATTAAACCAATGAAATGTTATTGATAACTTTGGTAACTACAGGTATTTTGGGGGGAATTTAAACATGGGGGAATGGTTCAAAAAGGAAAAAGCATAATGAGAATCAAAAGCTTCCATCCTTATATGAAAGTTATCACTACCTTAGGAAGTTCACCTTAGGTTTCTGTGCTTCAATGGTGAAGTTTATTAACCAAATTAGTTAATACATGTAAAAAGCTTTGTATTATTTAAATTTCTCTGTGAATGTAACCAATCTAGTCCCAAAGTACACTGTCATGGGACTCTACTAATTGGTGGGAATCAATGACCTGTACAAATCAAGGAGAGAGGAGTTGATGAGAGAGCAAGGAGAGACAAGACTGAGACTTGACTAATTCTTAAGCCTTTTAGTTGAAAGAAAGCAGGAAAGAAGAAAGAGGATTGATGAACCTCACTTCAGATAGCTGAAAGGACAATATCACTTTGGGAGGAAGTCAACATTAGAGGCCCTAGCATTCTCCATCGTGTTCTTATCCCCAGATTGCTGGATTTGAAAGATATAGAGATTTTGGGAAATCTCTTTGTTGAACTGAGTCCCATTAAAAAATGCAAACCAAAAAACAAAAACAATCCCTAAATTCCTGGCTACTGGTCCAATCACTTCTTGGCAAAGAGAGGGTTCAAAGGTCACTGCAGATGGTGACTGGAGTAATGAAATTAAAAGACATTACTCCTTGAAAGTAAAGCTTTTGCAAAACAGGACAGCATACTAAAAGGCATATATCTTGATAACATAGTCAAAGCTATGTTTTTTTCCAATAGCAATGTATGACTGTAAAAGTTGGACTAAAAGGACATATGGGCACAACTGAATCAATGCTTTTAAATTGTATTGCTGGAGAAGACTTTTGAGAATTCCATAGACAGCAAGGATATCAAATTTGTTAACATTAAAAAAAATAATTCAGATTACTCATTAGAATGCCAAATACTGAAGCTTACTCTCAAATACTTTGGCCACATAATGAGAAGGCAGGTCTCCCTCAAAAAGACCCTAATGTTGGGAAAGACTGTAAGCACAAAAAAAAGAGTTGACAGGAGATGGATAATGTCATAGAAACAACACCCATGAACTTGGGCAAATCTCAAGAGATATTGGAAGATAGAAGAATTTGTTGTTCTATGGTCCATGGAGTTAGAAAGAATTGGTCAAGATGGAAGAATAATCTCTGTCTCAATGAAATAGTTCTTTCAATTTGTACTGCCTATATGAATTCTTCTTTATATGCTTTTCATAATTTCTATTTTTCTACCAACTTAGATAAATGACTTCCTTTGCTAATTGCTATATATTTTTATTGTAGGACTAGTTTTTAGTGGAAAAGGTACCCAAATCTTGGTAATATATGTGTGATGAATATACATTATATATACATATATGTATATATAATGTGTGTGAGAGATATGTTGAATAATGTCAAAAATGTGTGTATGTACATTTATATCTTGAATGCATAGTGAAATTTAACTTGAATCTGAAAACTGCATCAACTAGACTAATATTAAGTGAGGAGAACAGATAGCTATATTTCTAGTCCAGGATCCCCTCTCTCTGTGGAAAACAGTGTTATCACAGTGTTATCAGCTTCTGCCCTTCATCTCCTACTTCCCCTCATGAAAGAAATTAGTATTCCTTGAAGAAGGATGGGTGCAGAAAAGGGCTAAATATGTCTTTCATTGTCTACCTGCAAACCACATAATACCCCATGCTATATGTAGGGGATCTTGCTACATAATTATTACTGTTGTTGTTGCTCTTGTTGTCACACAGTCAATAAGGCAGAATTGGAATTTGAACTTGGGTGACTCTAAGTGTAGTGTTGTTTTCAGGATATCTGTCACCCAAAATACCCATTAAAAATCCTTTGACAGCAAGGAATTCTACTGGTTCATTTCTTTTGCTTCTTGTTCTTTTATGATTCATTAAACAGGCAAACTTCAATTTATGAAATTCCAAGATAGTCTTCATATGTTGATTTGTAAATGCTGTTCGATTTCCCAGGTTAGCCAACCACATTTTAATAAATATTCACCAAACCTAAGAGAAAGATTTGATTGTACTTAAGTCCCACTTCTAACATTGACTTTTCCACAAGTCTCACAATGAAAGCAATTTTAGTTAATGAATTGTTTCACATTTATTTTTCTTTCCCTAATTTCTAACCTGATAAGTAGTTGTCATTTAAAAAATGAAAGATTTATTGATTGAATCTTTTTTCCTCAGGCAATTCTCTATGAAGTCACCAATTGTTTACCTGAAGTAGAAGATACAGGGTTCTATTTATATGATAGGAGCAGTTAGGTGGTGCAGTGGATGGAATGCCAGATTTGGAGTCCTGAATTCAGGTTTGACTTCAGACACCTGCTAGCTTTGTGATCCGGGGGGAAATTCATTTAATCCTGTTTGCCTCAGTTTTCTCATCTGTAAAATGAGCTGGAGAAGGATATGGCAAACCACTCCGGTGTCTTTGTAAGAAGATTCCAATGTGATCTTGAAGAGTTGGACTCAACTGAAAAATGATTGAATAATGAACAAATTAGTGAAAAAAAATATCTTTCCTTGCATTTCATTTTTAGCTAAAAACATATTATGAATTTCATTTTGACTCACATTTCCTCACTGAAGAGGAAATGGTTATCAAATGTATAATGTGCAGCATCAGAAAAGCCATGGACAAGGTAAATATAACCGGGCAGCAGCTATTTGTTAACTCTACATACTTTATTATAATTGATTCAATAAATATTCAATAAGTTTCTATATATTCAAGGCACATCTATATAAAAATAAATAGCATTTCCTAAGATTTTAATTCACTCAGATATTTTCTTTACTTCCTTCCTTCATTCCTTCCTTGCTTGCTACCTTCCTTCCTTCCTTCCTTCCTTCCTTCCTTCCTTCCTTCCTTCCTTCCTTCCTTTGTTCCCTTTCCCTCCTTCTTCCTTTTTTCTCACTCCCTCGCTCTCCTCTCTCTCTCTCTTTCTTATTGCTCTTATAAGTGGGCTTCAGGTTCCATTTCAGATATCCCTCATTTTATTTTTATATATAACTAGTTTTTAAGTTGGATATTTTGTTAAATGAGTACAAGATACATTCAGTTTTCTCCCTGAAGTTAGTTTTGTATCTCATTTCTGTTTTAGAAGTGGTGGTGCACTGTTAGTTCTTGAATGTCAGATGATGTCAATAGTTCTACTATGAACTACTTCATTTTTATTTCTTCTTAAGTCAGTTTCCAAATTATTCATAACTTTTTTTTTCTGTTTTAGCCCTGAAACTTAATTTTAATTTGACCTCACAACTTTCTGATTGTGCTTTGGTATTGTTCCTGTTACCAGATATCCTTAGCTAAAAATTTTTCCTTGGTATTGCCCAAAGAAGCTTTGTTCCTGGAATAATTATTTGCAATAATTGCCTCTCTTGTTCCTATAGAGGCACAATCTCTGGTGTCACACTGCAACCTCACATAGTAGTCTCCTGTTGGGACCCTGTCAAATTTAATGTGTGCTCTTCTTCTCTGTAAACACCACATGAGTTTTCCTCCAAGAGGCCACCCACAGAGGAGATTTTTTTAAAGTTACTAACCACTTTTATTTGTTTCAGATTAGGGAATGAGCAGAAGATGGAGACAGGCATGTGGATTGCCGTATTAAATACCACTTAGGACAATTCTTGCTCCTGAGGAAGTCTACTCTCTGGAACCAAATACAAAGGTACTACCACTCTATCTTTCTTTTAGCCTGACTGATAATATCCTTCTTATTGCCCCCTCATTCCCATGCTCTTCTGCTCAGCTCCTGCCTTCTACTTGTATTTCGTAAACTAACTTTTGAAGGAGAAAGCTGAGTTCTGACTTTGTGAAGCAAGAAAGGTGATATTCCTTCTAATACTGGAAATGATATGTTCATTAAGTGATAGCTTCAATGATATTCATATCTGTATATTTACATATGTATAAAAACCCTCTATCATCATTATCTATTATATGCCAGACACTGTGACATTCTCTCTCTCTGTCCACACCCCCCCGCCAAAAGCTTTAGATTAGATATGTAGGCAGATTGTCACATTACAAATTCTATCTCTTCTGCTTATATCATGTGTGATATCAGGCAAATAACTTAATCTCCCTTGGCCACAGTTTTCTCCTGAATAAAAAGGAGTGGGCTAGAGTTTATTGCCTCTGAGGTTGCTTTCTGCTCTAGTCTATGCCTAATGACTTGGTTATAGCACAGTCTTTGACAGTTAACTGGGAATAGTGAAAGGTGGAATGAGTTTCTTATGATCAAAAGACTTATATGTGTCAGAGGGATGACATAAACCTAACCCTACTGATGCCAAGGTCATCCCTCTATTTTCCATACCTTGCTGCCTATCTTTGGTGCTATTATTTTTGAATTTTTCTTCTAGTCATCATTTTGACTGTCTATCACATACAGGAGTCATTTTTGACTTTTCCATGCCAGGCAACCTTCCAGATTATGTTATCTCCATATGTAAGAAAAGGAGTCTGAGAGTCTAAGGATAACAGCTTTCTTATCAGTCAGTGTCATATTGCACTTATACTTGGTGATCACAAGGCCAATATAGATTGGAAATACCAAAGGTTAAAAGCAAGAAGAGTGTTAAGTCTCTTCAATTTACTGAACCAGATAGCTGAAATCAATGATGAGCTGCACTGTTGTGCTCTAATTTTAGACAATTTAACCATGGATTCCTAGATTATTTGTTCCTAGACAGGAACAAATGCATTTTGCCCTCCCTTTGTTCAGTGTAGACAGTTTTATTAAGTCACAGAATCAAATCTAACTACTGAATTTTATTTGGGATGGACCTCAGAGGTCATCTAAATCATCATACCATACCTGATCAAGGATCCCCTTTAGAACATATCTGACAAATCATAATCTGAACTTTGCTTGAAGACGTAACCAAGGAGAACTCACTAATTCCCAGTGCCATTCAGCTGTAGATGACACAGTTAGGTCTGCAAATTTTCAAGTTTCCTAAGGGAGCAAGATAAATCCTTAAACTGAATGGAATGGTAAAATATTTATTCCTGCTGAAGACTTAATTTTTACTTTATTTTAAAAAAAGGCTGGGGTGGCTAGGTTGCACAGTGGAAAGAGCACTAGCCCTGGAGTTAGGAGGACCTGAGTTCAGATCTGACCTCAGACACTTAATAATTTCCAACCTGTGCGACCTTAGACAAGTCACTTAACCCCATTGCCTTGTTAAAAAAAAAGCAAACCTAAACAGCAAAACATATCAGGATTGTATATTTCAGAAATGGTTCTTAGTCTTATAAATGTCATTTTCAAGACTTCTCTGTTTGTACATTGGACTGGGAATCAGAAGACAGATTCAAATCTTACCTCTGACATCTGATTCTGATCAAGTCATAGAACTTCTCTGAGTTTCAGTTTCCTCATCAATAAAACTTTTTTTTTTTTGCTTATTTTTACTACCTCTTATAGAGGGTTATCATTCCAATCCTGACACTTCTTAGCTGTGTGAATGTGGGTAAGGCATTTAACTTCTGTGGGAGTAAGTTTCTTTCTTTGGAAAATGGTGATAATCTTCCTTACATTATTAACTTCACAGGGTTATTGTGAGGAAAATAAACTTTAAAAGAGATCTCTTATTTTTGTGAACTACTTTAAACTTACCTAACACTATTTAAAAATATTTTCTTTATTTTTCCAACTACAAGCAATGATAGTTTTCAGCAAGCATTATTTTTTTTTGCAAGGTTTTGTGTTTTATATTTTTCTCCCTCCCTCCTTCTTTCTCCCTCCCCCAAACAGAAAGCAATGTATAGGCTATACCTATGAAACCATGCTAAACATAGATCCATATTAATCATGTTTTGAAACAAGAATCACATCAAATTGAGGAAAATATTAGAGAGAAAAAAGAGTCAATAGTGTACATAAGTTTTGAAAATTGAAGATAGCTGGGGAAGCTAGGTAGTATAGTGGATAGAGTACTGACCCTGGAGTCAGGAGGACCTCAGTTCAAATTTGACCTCAAGACATCTAATGATTACTGAGCTGTGTGAACTTGGGCAAGTCACTTAACCCCTTTGCCTAGGATAAATAAACAAAAAACAAACAAAACCAAAAAAAATGAAGATTGTAAACTTTGGACTTCATTTAAACTTCACAGTTTATTCTCTGGATATGGATAAAATTTTCCATCACAAGTATTTTAGAAAAAAAAGGTCTTTTAGAATTGTCTTTGAGGGACGGCTAGGTGGTGCAGCGGATAAAGCACTGGCCCTGGAGTCAGGAGGACCTGGGTTCAGATCTGGCCTCAGACACTTAATAATTACCTAACTGTGTGTGCTTGGGCAAGCCACTTAACCTCATTTGCCTTGCAAAAAAAACCTAAAAAAATTGTCTTTGATTATTATTCTGCTGAATTATACAAGTCCATCATAGTTGATCATCACCCAATGTTGCTGTTAGTGTTTGTAATGTTCTTCTGATTCTGTCCACTTCACTCTATATAAGTTCATGCAAGGCTTTTCAGGCTTTTCTGAAGTTCCATCAATCATGGTTTCTTACAGAACCCTAGTGTTCAGTCACATTCATTTACCACAATTTGTTCAGCCATTCCCTATCTGATGGGAATCCCTTCAATTTCCAACTGTTTGCCACCATGAAAAGAGCTACTATAAATATTTTTGTATATGTGAGTTCTTTTACCCTTTTTTGTACTCTCTTTGGAATAGAGATCTAGTAGTGGTATTGCTAAGTCAAAGGGTATGCACAGCTATATTGCCCTTTGAGTCAATTCCAAATTGCTTGAAAAAAGTTTGGATCAGTTCACAACTCCACCAATAATGCAGCCCAGTTTTCCTATATCTACTCAAACATTCCTCATTTCTCTTTTTAGTCATATTGACCAATGTAATAGGTGTGAAGTCGTATCCCAGAGTTCTTTTGATTTTCATTTCTCTAATAAATGATGAATTACAACTTTTTTTATTTGACTATAGATAACTTGAATTTCTTCATCTGAGTATTGGCTTTTCAAATCCTTTGACTATCAATTGGGTAATGACACATGCTTATAAATTTAACTATATATTGTAGAAATGAGTCCTTTGTCAGAAATATTAGCCATAAAAATCATTCCCAACATACTGCCTTTCTTTTAATCTTGGTTGCATTTGTTTTATTTGTGTAAAAACTTTTCAATTTAATTTAATCAAAATTATCCATTTTGCATTTTATAATGTTCTCTAAGACTTTTTTGATCATAAAATGCTCCCCTTTCATAGATAAAACATATAAACCATTCCTTTTTCTCCTAATTGGCTTATGATATCATCGTTTATAACTAAAATCCTGTACCCATTTCAACCTTATCTTGATACAGGGTATGAAATGTTGTTCTAGGCTTACTTTCTGCCAAACAATCTTCCCGTTTTTTTAGCAGTTTTTAATCAAAGAGTGACTTTTAATCCCAGAAACTATAATCCTTGATTTTATTAAAAAGCAGATTACTATAGTCATTTACTTCTATTTCTTCTGCCCTTAATCCATTCCTTTGATCCACCATTCTATTTCTTAGTCAGGACAAAATAGTTTTGATGACTGATACTTTATAATATAATTTTAGATCTGGTATGGTTAGGCTACTTTCCATGCATGTTTTCATTAATTCCCTTGATATTTTTGACATCTTGTTCCTTCATATTTAGTTACTATTTTTTCCTAATTTGACTGTTATGGCACTGAATAAGTAATTTAATTTAGGTAGAATTGCCATTTTTTATTTCATTAGCTTGGCAAGCCATGAGCATTGTTTTTGCCCAGTTATTTAGCTCTAATTTTATTTGCGTGAAAAATGTTTTATAGACATTTTCATGTAATTTCTGAGTAGGTAGATTACCAAGTATTTTACATTGTCAACAGGTGCTTTAAATGAAATTTCTCTTTCTATCTCTTGTTGCTGTGTCTTATTGGTAACATATAGAAATGCTGATAATTTAAGTAGGTTTATACTGTTGCTAAAGCTGCTAATTATTTCAATTAGTTTTTATATGGTTTTCTAGTGTTCTTTAACATGAGAACACTATCATATCATCTACATCATATTATCTGCAAAGAGTGGGAGTTTTTTTCTTCATTACCTATTCTAATTCCTTTTTTCTTTCTCTTATTGTTAAAGTTCATATATCTAATACAATTCTGAATAATAATTGTAATAATGGGCATCCTTGTTTTCACCCGAGATCTTAGGTTTTTAGCTTCTCTCCATTCTATATAATGCTTCTTGATTGTTTTATTCATACATACATACACACACACACATATATATATATATATATATATATATATATATATATATATATATATTGCTTATCATTTAAAGGAACACCCCAATTATTCCTATGCTCTCCAATATTTTTAATAGGAAAGGGTATTGTATTTTGTCAAAAGCTTTTTCAACACCTATTGAAATGATCATATGAATTTTTGGGTTTGTTATTGATATGGTTAATTATATTGACAGTTTTACTAATATTGAGCCAACACTACATTTCTGTTATGATAACAATAGTGCATTATCCTAATGACATCTTGATGTAATTGCTTTGCAAATCTTTTTTTTTAAAAATTGCATCAATATTCATTAGTGAATTTGGCCTATAATTCTCTTCACTGTTTTGCCTCATCCTGGTTTAGCTATTAACACCATATTAGTGTCATAGAAGCAATTAAGCAGAACTTCTTCTTCACCTATTTTTTCAGATATTTTATATAGAATTGTAATTAATTGTTCCCAGAATGTTTTGTAGAATTCACTTGTGAATCCATTTGGCCCTGGATATTTTTTTCTTACGTTGTTCATTTATGTCTTCTTTAATTCTTTTTTTCTGAGATGGAGTTATTTGAGTATTCAATTTCCCCTTCTTTTAACTGGGAAGTTTATATTTTTGTAAATATTCATCCATTTCAGTTAGATTGTCAAATTTATTGCCATACAATTGGGTAAATTATTACTTCAATTTTAGGGGTGAGCCGAGATAGTGACAGGAGAACAACCCTTCCTAGGAACTATCTCAAAATATTTCAAAAACCTTAAAATTATGACTAACTAAATTTTTGAGAGACAGACCTACAGAAAGATCCAGTGAGGCAATTTTCCAGCCCAAGGTAACCTGGAAAATCATAGGAATATTGTTCCATGTGGTTGAAGCAGGTGACAATGTGTTATAGTGAAGGAGCTCCAGCCTCTGGGAACAGCCTGCAGGATACTTGGGTACCTGGGAGCCCTGACTAATGTCAGCAGAAGCAATTTCTTGACCTGCCATCTCAGGGAACACCAAGCACAACTTTGAAGATCAGTGGGGAAACCTTTGCCAGAGTGAATGCGAAGCTCAAGCAAGTGTGGCCCTCCTCAGCACAGCCATGGCTTTCAGCACAACCCAGATCCCAGGAAATGGGAGCAGAACCATAGAGCCACTCAGCAGGAACCACCTGGCAGCTGCTTCCAGAACTCTCAGCCCACAGAAGGTAAGGGAGTGGGAGGGAAAATGTGAAGCTCTCTCCTTTGTCTCTGGGACAGGAAGAACCTCCCATAAGACATTGAAGGAACTGAGGGGGTATCTCAAAAAATACTCAAAAGCTTAGAAAGCACCCCCAAACCAGAGCACAGACTGAGGAAATAAGTAACTAAAAATAAAGGAACCTGATTATAGACAATTACCTTGGTTCCATGGAGGAGCAAAATATACACTGAGAAGATGAAAAAGTTCAGACTTCTGCATCTAAAGACTCCAAGAAATATAGGAGTTGGGCTCAAGCTATGCCAGAGCTCAAAAAAAAAAAATTTAGAAAATCAAGTAAAGGAGGTAGAAAAAAATAGGGAAAAGAAATGAGAGAGATGCAGGAAAAACATGAAAATTAAGTCAGCAGCTTAGTCAAGGAGATCCAAAAAAAATGCTAAAGAAAACATCATGCTAAAAATCAGTTCGGTCAAATGGGTAAAGAAATCTGAAAAGTTAATGAGGAGAAGAATGCCTTAAAAAGAAGAGTTGGCCAGATGGAAAAGGAGATAAGAAAGCTCTCTGTGGAAAACAAATCTTTCAGGTGTAGAATGGAGCTAAAGGAAGTAGATGACTTTGTGAATAATCAAGCCACAATAATTCAACACCAAAAGGATAAAAAACTAGAAGAAAATGTGAAATATCTCATTGAAAAAAACAATTAACCCAGAAAACACATCCAGAAGAGACAATCTAAAAATTATTGGGTTACCTGAAAGTCATGAGTAGGAAAAAACAGCCTTGACCTCATTTTTAAAGACTTTCTACAGGAAAGCTGCCCCAATATCCTAGAAGTAGAGAGAAAAAAGAGAAATTGAGAGAATCCACCAATCTTCTCTTGAAAGAGATCCAAGAACAATAACCCTCAGGAATATTATAGTTAAGTTCCAGAATTCCCAAGTCAAAGAGAAAATATTACAAACAGCCAGAAGGAAATAATTCAAATACCATTGAGCTACAGTCAGAATCACAGAGGACTTAACAGCATTCACATGAAGGGATTGTAGGGCTTTCCCTCTGGAAGGTAAAAGAATTTGGAATGTGACTGAAAATCAACTACCCAGCAAAACTGAACATTCTCTTCCAGGGGAAAAGATGTACTTTCAATGAAACAATGTTCCTGTTGAAATGCCCAGAGCTGAACAGAAAGTTTGATCTTCAAGTATGGGACACAGGTGAGGCACAGAGAGGGTGGATGAGAAGGGTAAATTATAAAGGATTCAATGATGAAAAATTATATGCATTTCTGCATGTTGAAGATGGCACTGATAATATTCATTTGAATCTTCTCATTTATTAGAGCAGTTAGAAGGAGTATATATAGATAAGGCACAGGAGATAACTGTATATGATGTTACAATATATTGCAAAAATGGAGTCAATGGGTGCAAGGGAAATGTGCTGGGAATAAGAGAAAGGAGAATTAGAATAAGCTAAGCTATTTCATGTAAAAGAATCAAGATATATCTTTTTCAATGGTATGGAAGGCAAGAAGTTGAGGGGCAACAAGGGAGCCTTGATTCTCATCAGAAATGGCACAAAGAGGAAACAGCATACATACACAATAGGGTATAGAAATCTAGAAGAAAAAAGAAAGATAGAGGATGGGGGAGGGGAGCAGGGATGTAGATGATGGAGGAGAGGGTAGATCATAGGAGAGGATAATCACATATAATACAGTTTCTTTTTGCACTTTTTGTAATGTCTTGGGTTTGGGTGGCCTGTCCAGGACCAAGGAACTGGGTGATTTCTGGATCTCTGGGGTGGGATATAGGCTCGACATCTCCAGGCCCCAGTGCTGGTGCTCTGTCCACTGCACCACTCAGCTGCCCTATAGCACATTTTTGAAGAGGGACAGAGTGAATGGAGAAAGATAATATAATAAATGGTACTGGGGAGGAATGGATAGAGAGAATTGCAATCAGAAAGAGCAACAGTGGAAAAATACGGAAATATTCTCTGATGGGCTTATGAAGAAGAATGCGATCCACCCCAGAGTCAGAGTTAATGGTATCAACGCAGAGTGAAGCACATTTTCTTTCTCTTTCACTTTAGTTCTCATGAGGTTTGATATTTTTGTGGGGGTAGGGGGGATTATGTTTACTCTTAAAACAAGAATATTTAAGTAATATGTAAATAAATAAAAAATAGATAATTGTGAAAAAAATTAAAAACCAGAAAAAACAAAAACAACAAATCATTACTTAAATTTTCCTCTTTTTGGGTGGTAAATCCTTTCGATTTTTGATACTGATAATATGGTTTCCTTCTTTATTTCTTTTTTTTATTTGGTTTTGCAAGGCAATGGGATAAAGTGACTTGCCCAGGGTCACAAAGCTAGGCAATTATTAAATGTTGGAGGCTGGATTTGAACTGAGGTCTTCCTGACTCTAGAGTCAGTGCTCTATCCACTGTACTACCTAGCTGCCCTTTCTTTCTTTTTTAAAGCAAATAAACCAAAGTTTATCTATTTTATTTTTTATAAATCAACACTTTTATTTATAAGTTCATTAGTTTTCATATTTTCAATTTTATTATTCTCTTCTTTGATTTTCAAAAATTTTAATTTGATATTTATTGGGGGTTTTTAGTTTGTTCTCTCTCTTGATTTTTTAGTTGCACTGTCAATTCATTGATCTCCTTTTGCTCTATTTTATTTAAATAAGCAATTAGAAATGCAAAATTTACTTTTAACTGTTTGACTATATTCTATAAGCTTTAGTATGCTCTCTCCTTGTCATTTTCCTTAATGAAATCATTAATTACTTTTGATGTGTTGTTTAACTCTCTAATTATTAAAAATTAAAACATTTAGTTTCCAATTAATTTTAGATCTATATTTCCATTGATTTTTGTTGCATATGATTTTTTTCCATCAGATATGAAAAGGATGCATTTAATATTTCCCCCTTTTGCCTTTGATTATGGTGTTTTTAATGCCCTAATACATGATTAATTTTTATGTACTTGTTATTCTGCAGATATAAGTGTGTGTGTGGGTCTGTGTGTGCATGTGTGTGTATTTCTATCCCCACTTAATTTTGTCAGGGATCTATCATATCTAACTTTTTAAATATTCTAGTCACCTCCTTATGTTCCTTCTTATTTTTTTCTGTTTAGATTTATCTAATTCTGAGTGAGGGAGTTTCAGGTACTCTAGTAGCATTGTTTTTTCCTTTTATTTTCCTGTTACTTGCTTAGGTTCTTCTATAAGAATTTTTATGCCAATCCACTTGGTGCATACATGTTTAATATTGAAATTACTTCATTGTCTTTGTCACCTTTTAAGAGGTGGTAGCTTCCTTATCCTATTCCAGTCTTTTACCATTATTCTGTGTGTATCTCTCTACTTCAAATGTGATTTTTGGCAAATAGTATATTTGTAAGATTCTGGTTTTTAATCCACTGTGCTATTTGCTTCTGTTTTATAGGACTGTTCATCTTATTAACATTCTCAGTAATAATTATTCTTTCTTTCTCACTATGCTATCTCTCCCTTTTCACCTATCCTTTCTCATTAGTATTTTGTTTTTGAATAGTGTCTCCCTCTCCACCCTTAATCAGTCACTCTCCATTTTCTTATCCCCTTATTCCCTCCTTTGCTTATAGCAATCCCTCCTTCTTTACACTTCCATTTTCCCTCTTAATACTTGAAGGATAAGGTAAATTTCTAAACATAAATGAATATATGTGTTATTCCTTCTTTGAGCCGAATCCATCAATAGTAAGATTCAACAATGTAAAGACTGACAAATTGCTTTCTGGGGCGGAGGAGGGAAGTGAGATTGGGGGGAAAATTGTAAAACTCAAAATAAATAAAATCTTTTAAAATAATAGTAAGATTCAAGGAGTTCTCATCCCTTTCTTTCTCTCTACTCTATTAGGTTCTTGTAAGTCTACATAAGAAGTAATTTACCACATTCTGTCTCCCCCTTCCTCCCATCCCATTACTGTCCTCCCCACCCTTTTCAATGAATTTATTGTTTTAGATCATTTCATCAAAATCGAATTATGTCTATACCCTCAGTTGAAGTCCCTCTAATAGTTATAATTCTCAAGAGCTATAAGAATCCTCCTCTCAAGTAGGTGAATAATCAGTACAATGTTATTGAATAGCAGTCTTTTTTACCCTATTTCATGTATTTCTTGAGTCTCCTGCTTGAAGATCACATTTTCTGTTCAACTCTATTCTTTTCAGCTAGAAAGTTTGAAAGCCACCTTTTCCAAACATTCCCCACTCCACCCCCCCAGAAAAAAGTCAATGCAGTTTTTCTTGGTAATTGATTCTTGATTGTAATTCAAACTCCTTTGTTTTCAGGAATATTATATTCTAGGTTATTTGATTCTTTAATGATAATGCAACTAGATTCTGTTTAATCATGACTGGTTTTTCATATAAGAATTGCTTCTTTCCTGTTACTGGCAGAATTTTCTCCCTGATCTGAAAATTCTAGTATTTGACTATAATTTTCCTTGGCATTTTCACTTTGGGATCCATTTCAGGATAGGTTTGATGGATTCCTTTGGTGATTATTTTGCCCCCTCATAGTAGGATATCTAAGCAGGTTTCTGTGATGATTTCCTGGAGTATAGTATCCAAGTTTTTTTTTTTATCATGGCTTTCAAGTAGTCCAATTATTCTTAAATTGTCTTTTCTTGGTCTAATGTGTTATGTTTTCTTCTATTTTTTCATTTTTTAAAAATAGTTTGCTTAAGAGATTCTTGGTGTCTTGTAGAATCATTAATTTCCACTAGCCCTAGCCTATTCTTCAAGGAGTTACTTCCTTAAGTTGACTTTAGCATCTCCTTTCCCATTTGGTCAATTTTATTTTTAATGGAGTTGTTATCTTTTTCCATTTGCCCGATTGTATTTTTAAAAGATTTGCTATCATCTGTCAGTTTTTGTTATAGAATGTGAATTTTCTCTTGAATTTCTTTTCCAATTTTTTCATTTGATTTTTACAATTATTTCAGAACTCTTTCAAGAAGTCTTTCTGAGCTGGAGACCAATTCATATTCTCCCCCAAAACTTTATATAGTACCTTTATGTTCTCTTCTTCTGAGTAAATATTTTGCCTATCCTTATTTTCAAATGACTTTCAACAGGCTTTGCTTTTATTTGGTTTTTCTTGTTTATTTTGGAATTTTTTTTACTAGGCCCTATCTCAAAATTCTTGTGTTAGGGGAGTGGGGGGAACTTTCTTGCTAGCAGACTTTTGGTGCTGAGAGCCCTAGAGGCTTGCTTACTGATCTGGGGATGTGTGTGTGTGTTAGGAAATCCAGTGGGTTACTCCCTGAATACCAGAGACTTCATTTCTTTGCCATCTGTACTGGGGATGTCAGTTGCCTACTATCTGGGCCATTGCAAAAAGTGAGCAGTTGTTGTGATCCCCTGATCATCAGGGAATCCATTCAGCTCAGGAGAGAACAGAAAAGCATATACGTGGGTGGGGAATATCAGCAGGATGACTGATAGAGCCAGTTTATTGAAAACATTAAACAGTTCTTATAGAAGAAAAGCACAAAATTAGCACACAGGATAAAAACTATGATATAACTTTGTTATAGGCAGGAATTAACCCAGCAGTATGTGACCCAGGTCAAGGAGTTTGGAAACAGGGCTTATTGAGAGACCATGAATGATGTAGTTGTGTTATCAAATCAGAGTTTCATGGAAGCTTTCAGCTCAAGGGTCACCAGAGCTCAGGTTATTTTGGCCATAACTGGCCTCATGATCCCAAACTCACTTGAGCAGCCTCTACAGATAGTCTATGGATTTTTGCACTGCTGGAATGTAAGGCACTTCTAGTTGTGAATACCAGGGCCTCACAGTATAGGTTGGGCTATATAATTCAGCCAAGCAGGCTGAATGGGTATATGGGACATCTGTTCTGGAGCTTTCCTGACCTATGTTCCATGCACCCAAATTGAATCCAAATTGCAAAAACATCTACTAAAAATCTCCCTGATAGTTGTGGATCTCAGGTTAGCCCCCACCCCCCAACATGTCCAGGGTTTCTCTTCTCCTCTCTAGATATATTCACATTCACCTATAAATACATCTTTTTTTTAGGTTATTGCAAGGCAAATGGGGTTAAGTGTCTTGCCCAAGGTCACAGAGCTAGGTAATTATTAAGTGTTTGAGACTGGATTTGAACCCAGGTACTCCTGACTCCAGGGCTGGTCCTTTATCCACTGTGTCACCTAGCCACCCCTTGTAAATACATCATGCTGAAATATTCAACACTGCTCTTTTGTGGGTTCTATGACTCCAAAATCTATTAAGAGGCTTGATTAATGTCACGTCAGAGGGAAACCCAGGAGAGCTTAAGAAAGTTTCTGATTCCCACCCCCACCCCCCTTTGATCCAGCAGTACCACTACTAGGTCTATATTCTGAAGAGATCAAGAAAAAGGGTAAAAACGTCACTTGTTTAAAAATATTCACAGCAGTCCTGTTTGTGGTGGCAAAGAATTGGAAACTGAGTGAATGTTCATCAATTGGGGAATGGCTGAATAAATTGTATATGTATGTTATGGAACACCATTTTTCTATTAGAAATCAGGAGGAATGGGAATTCAGAGAATCCTGGAAATATTTGCATGAACTGATGCTGAGAGAGATGAGCAGAAGCAGAAGAATATTGCATACCATAACAACAACACATGGTTGATGATCAATCTTAATGGACTTGCTCATTTCATCAGTGCAATAGTCAAGGACAATTTTAGGAAATCTGTGATGGAGAATACCATCTGTGTCCAAAGAAAGAATTTTGGAGTTTAAATAATGACCTAAGAATAATACCTTAAATTTTTTTAAAATGTATTTTGGGGCAGCTAGGTGGCACAGTGGATAGAGCACCAGCCCTGGAGTCAGAGGACCTGAGTTCAAATGCAACCTCAGACGCTTAATAATTACCTATTGCTGTGACCTTCAGCAAGTCACTTGAACCCATTGCCTTGCAAAAAATATAAAAATATGATATCTTATTGTGTAATTTTGCTATCTCTTATAGTTTTTTTCCTCAAGGATATTATTTCTCTCAACACATTCAATTTTGATCAATGTATAGCATGTAAACATTAGGTGGGGGAGGGATGTTAGATGGGGAAAATTGTAAAATTAAAAAAATAAAAAAAGAAAGTTTCTGACTTCACTATCTTGGTCAGAAATTTCAAAACAATTTTTTATCATCTGGTTAGAGTATTAGTTGCAAATTTTTGATAATCAATTTATTTTCTGTTTCTAGACAGAGATAACCCAACTAAAATTGTGCAAAGTGCAGGTCTTTGTGACTGACACTTTTGTATGCTCTTTATCTTGCCCTTTACTAGATGCAAATTCTGCTTCCTTTAACCAAAGGATTTTTCTGTGTAGGCTACCATCAGGTGGCAAAAACAAAAAAAAGCAATCCAATCTCAATTATGATTTAAATGATCAGTGGTAGAAGCATTATCTAAAGGTCTTTTCTCCAATGTAAAATATTTTTGAATATTCTAATATATAAAGGAATTATTCCTGTAATACTGTAATTTCTTTCAATTTTTTGGTGGGGGGAGACCATAAGAGTCCAAAGGAATCTCAGAGAGCATGATGTCCAACACACTCATTTTACAAATGAATTGAGGTTAAATAACTGTTCTGTGGTCAAATAGATCAATGCAAAAATCAAACCAAAGTTCATTCCATGCTTGACTTTATTTTAAATTTACTATGATGCAATTTTGTGTGGCAGGGTTATTTATTTAGAGCATGAAAATGATCCAATCTAAGGCATTGCCTGTTTTTTTTTTTTTGGACTTAATCTGGTATGAGCTACATCAATATAGTGTCTGGTAATAGGGCATTATTTATTTCAACAAAGTCCTGTGATAGAAAAGGTGAAAGCCACCACTGTACACTTTCACTCATGTCACTTGCTTCTTAACATGTAGGTATATAATTTCTGTATACCTTACTAACTGACATGCAGTCATCTGGTCATTTTTGATTTCTTACTAGCCATAATATCATTTGCTCTGATATATCTAGGGATAAAGTTGCATGAGCATATCAATTATGACTACAATTTCACTGAGGAATTAAGTAACAAGAATGAGTAGCAGATTAAAAAAAAGAATCATGGTCCATATCTTCTGAGATCAGAAGCATGGGTCAAATACTACTAGTTAGTAAATGATAATTCAAAAATATCAAGTGATAATATACTTAATACATGGCTTCTGCAAATATTTCCCTTTTGAATGAATCTTAATTGATTCTTTGAACATACAAATATGATTGTGATCATCTTTTTAGGAAGATGAAATTGATGAAAAATGGGGACTCTTCTCACCATTAGGACCCCTCATAACTCATGATGAAGTACTGTATCCCCAGGAGGTTTACAATGCAAACTGATAAACATATTCTTTATGAATCTCATCTTGATTTCTCAATCACCTTTGGAAGAAATGTACATAAGAGGATGTTGAGAATTTGAGGGAAAGCACTGAAACTAAGGTGAAATACTTTGAAAAATCTTAGAATGAAATTCAAATGTTTATAAGTAAATTTTAGGATGAGGGGTAAGCGTTAGAGCAGAGATTTTTTTTCTTTAGAAAGATTTTATTAATTTTGAGTTTTACAATTTTCCCCTATTCTTGCATCCCTTCCCCTACCCCCACAGAAGGTGGTCTGTTAGTCTTTACATTGTTTCCAATGGAATACATTGATCTCAGTTAAATGTGACAAGAGAGGAATCATGAAGAAAATAAAGTAAAAAAGATCACAAAATTACATATGATAACAGGGTTTTTTTTTAATACTAAATTGAAGGTAATATTCTTTGGTCTTTGTTCAAATTCCACAATTCTTTCCCTGGATATAGATGGTATTCTCCATTGCAGATAGCCCAAAATTGTCCCTGGTTGTTGCACTGAATGAATGAACAAGTTCATCAAGGTTGTTCATCACCCCAGTGTTGCTGTTAGGGTGTACATTGTTTTTCTGGTTCTGCTCATCTCACTCAGCATCAATTCATGAAAATCTTTCCAGGCTTCCCTGAATTCCCATCCCTCCTGGTTTCTAATAGAATAACAGTGTTCCATGGCATACATATACCACAATTTGTTAAGCCATTCCCCAAGTGAAGGACATTTACTTAGTTTCCAATTCTTTCCCTCCACAAAAAGGGCTGCTATGAATATTTTTGTACAAGTGATGTTTTTAACCTTTTTCATCATCTCTTCAGGGTATAGACCCAGAAATAGTATTGCTGGATCAAAGGGTATACACATTTTTCTTACCCATTGGGCAAAATTCCAGATTGCTCTCCAGAAAGGTTGGATGAGTTCACAGCTCCACCAAAAACCGTATTAGTGTCCCAGGTTTCTCACATCCCTTCCAACATTGATCATTGTCGTTTCTGGTCATATCGACTAGTCTGAGAGGTGCTTTAATTTACATTTCTCTAATAAGTAATGATTTAGAGCATTTTTTCACATGACTATGGATCGCTTTGATTCCCTCATTGGTAAATTGCTTTTAAATATACTTTTACTGGGGGTGGCTAGGTGTCACAGTGGATAAAGCACTGGCCCTGGAGTCAGGAGCACCTGGGTTCAAATCTGTTCTCAGACACTTAATAATTACCTAGCTGTGTGGCCTTGGGCCAGCCACTTAACCCCATTGCTTTGCAAAAAACTAAAAAAAAAATATCCTTTCACCATCTGTCACTTGGGGAATGGCTTGTCTTTTTTTTTTGGAAAATTTGACTCAGTTCTCTATTTTATAAATGATTAGAAATATTGTCAGAAATACTAGTTGTAAAAAGTGTTTTCCAATTTACTACATTTCTTTTGATCTTGGTTACAGTGGGTTTTTTGTGCAAAAGCTTTTTAATTTAATGTAATCAAAATCATCTAGTTTGTTTTTAATGATGTTCTCCATATCTTTCTTGATCATAAACTGCTTCCCTTTCTATAGATCTAACAGGTAAATTACTCCTTGATCTTCAAGCTTGCTTATAATAATGTTTTTATGTCTAAATCCTGTACACATTTTGATCTTATCTTGCTAACTGTTGTGAGGTGTTGGTCTAATATAAGTTTCTTCCATACTGACTTCCAGTTTTCCCAACAGTTTTTATCAAAGAGAGAAGTTTTATCCCAATATCTGAACTCTTTGGGTTTATCAAATAGCAGATTACTATAATCATTTTCTGCTATTTTACCTAATCTATTATACTGATCTACCACTCTATTTCTTAGCCAATACCAGGCAGTTTTGAGGACTGATGCTTTATAATATAATTTTAGATCTAGAAGGCTAAGCCACTCTCTTTTGCACTTTTTTCATTAAATCCTGGGAAATTCTTGACTTTTTTATTTCTCCATATGAATTTACTTACAACTTTTTCTAACTCATTAAGGAATTTTTTTTTCAAATTTTGATTGGTAGGGCACTAAACAGGTAATTTAATTTTGGTAGAATTGTCATTTTTATTTTTTTTAGCTTGACCTATCCATGAACAGTTGATGTTTGCCCACTTATTTAAGTCTGATTTTATTTGTGTGAGAAGTGTTTTATAATTGTTTTCAAAAGGTTTTTGAGTCTGCCTTGGCAGATAAAATCCCAGGTATTTTATATTGTCTGTGGTTACTTTGAATGAAACTTCTGTTCCTAGCTCTTCTTGCTGTATCTTACTAGTCATATATAGAAATGCTGCAGATTTTTGAGGTTTTATTTTATATTATGCACCTTTGATAAAGTTGTTAATTATTTCTAGCAGTTTTTTAGATGATTTTTTGGGATTCTCTAGGTATACCATCATGTCATCTGCAAATTGTGAGAGTTTTGTCTCTTCCTTCACAATTCTAATTCCTTCAATGCCTTTTCCTTCTCTTATTGCTCAAGCTAACATTTCTAATATGATATTGAATAATAGAGGTGATAATGGGCACCCTTGTTTCACCCCTGATGTTATTACGAATGCCTCAATCTATCCCCATTGCACATAATGCTTGTTGATGGTTTCAGATTGATACTACTTATTATTCTAAGGAACAAATCATTTATTCCTACACTCTCTAATGCTTTTAGTTGGAATGGATTCTGTATTTTTTCAAAAAAATTTTCAGCATCTATTGATATATTCATATGATTTCTGACAGGTTTTTTATTGATATAATTAATTAAACTAACAGTTTTCCGAATATTGAACCAACCTTACATCCCTGGAATAAATCCTTCTTGGTCATAGTGTACTATTCTAGTGATAATTTGTTGTAATCAATTTGCTAAGATTTTATTTAAGATTTTTGCATCTATATTTATTAGGGAGACAGGTCTATAATTTTCTTTCTCTGTTTTTCCTCTTCTTGGTTTAGATATCAGCACCATATTAGTGTCATGGAAAGAGTTAGTCTGAGTTCTGTCTTCACCTATTTTTCCAAAGAGTTTATATAGAATTGGAACCAATTGTTCCTTAAATGTTTGATAGAATTCAGTTGTGAATCCATTTGGCCCTGGAATTTTTTTCTTAGAGATTTCAATGATGGCTTATTGAATTTCTTTTTCTGAGATAGGGTTGTTTAGTTTTTAATTTCCTCTTCACTTAACCTGGGCAACTTAATATTTTTGAAAATATTCATCCATTTCACTTAGATTGTCAAATTTATTGGCATAGAGTTGGGCAAAATAATTCCCGAATTATTACTTTAATTTCCTCCTCATTGGTGGTGAGTTCACCTTTTCCATTTATGATACTTGTAATTTTGTTTTCTTCTATCCTTTTTCTAATCAAATTGACCAGTGGTTTATCAATTTTATTGTTTTTTTTCTTAAATCTAGCTCTTGGTTTTATTTATTAATTCAATGGATTTCTTGCCTTTGATTTTGTTAATTTCTCCTTTAATTTTTAGAATTTTTTTAAGTTGGAATTTCTAATTTGTATTTAATTGGAGTTTTTAATTTTTTCTTTCTTTAATATTTTAGTTCCATATTTAGTTCATTGATTTCCTCTTTCTTTAATTTATTCATACAAGCATTTAAAGATATGCTATATCCCCTGACACCTGCCTTGTGTGAATACCATATGTTTTGGTATGTTGTTTCATTATTGTCATTATCTAGGATGAAATAATTAATTTTTCCTTATACTTTGCTGTTTGATCCACTCTTTTTTTAAAATGAGTTTATTTAGTTTCCAATTAGTTTTGGGTCTGTATCTCCCTGGTCCAGTATTGCATATGATTTTTGTTGCATTATCATCTGAGAATGATGTATTCACTATTTTTGCCTTTCTACAATTGATCATTAGGTTTTATGCTCTAGTACATTGTCAGTTTTTTTTAGTTAAGTACCATGTACTGCAAAAAAAAAAGGATATTTATTTCTATCCACATTCAATTTCCTCCATACATCTATCATTTCTAACTTTTCCTAACAATCTATTTACCACCTCAACTTCCTTGTCTTTACATTTTGCAGTCCCTTTCTGGAGTGGATCCATGTATTCTTTCAATGACTATTTTGCCCTCTGGTTCTAGGATATCTGGGCAATTTTCCATCATTAAATCCTGTAATATTAAGTCCAGGCTTTTTTTTTTCTCTTCAATGTTTTTAGGACAACCAACAATTCTTAGGTTATCTTTTCTTGATCTATTCTCAAGGTCAGTGATTTTGCTTATGATGTATTTTATCTATTTTTTCTATTTTTTGGTTGTGTTTAATAAACTCTTATTGTCTCATGAAATCATTAGTTTCCACAGACGCCATTCTTCTTTTTTTATAGAAGAATTTTCTTCATTTACTTTTTGCAACTCCTTTTCCAACTGGTCAGTTCTATTTTTGAAAGTGTTTTCCATTTGTCCAATTGAGGTTTTGAGAGAATTAGTTTCTTTTTGAATTTGTCCAATTGTATTTTACTAGGAATTATTTTCTTGTTGCATGTTGTTAATTTTCTCTCCCAAATTTTCCAATTGACTTTTAAACTCCTTCCTGATTTCTTCAAGGAATTTTTCTTTGCTGGAGACCATATCATATTCTCCTCAGAGGCTCTAGGTCTCTCTGAGTTAGGATCTTTTCCTTCTAGGAATTTTTCTATGAACCCTCCTTTGCGCTGGTCTTTCTTCTTTTTCCTAGGATCTTGTGTTGGATGAGATTTGATGTTGAGATCCCTAGAGGCTTTACTCACCTCACTGGGTTTAGTAATTGCAAGTGTGTCAGCCAGTAGGAGTTGTGGTTGCTTTCTCTGGAGTGTCTGTGACCTTGATTTGAGACCCTCTCCCTGGCCTGGAGGGGGTGGTTGAAGCTGCTGAGTACTTTTATCTCTGAATAGTGATGGGCAATGTCCTTGGGTAAGGTAATTTCACTCCCTATTCATAGCTGAGGGAGCTCTGCTGCTCACATCTGAGCTTGGGCTGGGGTGGGGGTGAGGGGGAGGTGGGTTGTAATTCTGTTTGTTCTGGAAGAGGCTTCAAATGCAATGAAGGTATGGTCTCTGAGTTCCCCCAGACCACAGGAGCCCAGGGATAGATGCCTGCAATTCTTCTGCATTGGAGCTCGCCTTCCAGTCTTGCCAGTAAGTCCCATACTGTCAGTCCCACAGCCAATGCCTCTGCTCCCCATTTGGCTCATACCTCTGTGCCTGATTAGGCTAGTCCTGCTCTCAGTCTCTCACCTGGTCCTGTGCTCTGGGCAGAGTCTTTGCTTTCTGCACCTGGCTTACCCATGATCCTGGAAGACAAACCTTGAGGTAGATATTCTTCTCTTAGCTTCTCTTTCTGGATTTTTTCAATGTTTTTTTGTTAAGAGGTCTGTTTTATATTATATATGAGGGAAGATCAGGAGACCTTAGCATAGTGCCTGTCTTCTCTCCATCATCTTGGCCAGAAGTCTGGAAACTGCTTCTTAACAGTCACCATAGTCAATGAAGTTATATCATTATTAAACTTGTATGCTTCAAGTAGAGTAATACCATTCAAATTCTTACAGGATAAACTGAATGAAATTAAAAAAAAACATAGAAAAATGAGGGACATCAAAATCTCTCTCTTAATTAGATAATTCTAACTACAAAATAAACAAGAAAGAAGGTAAACAATCTCTTAGAATATTTAGACATGATAGATCTCTGTAGAAAACTGAACTGGGATAAAAAAGAATACAACTTTTTCTCTTTAGTACATAGCATCTACACAAAAAATTCTCCATGTATTAGCACATAAAACCTCCCAATAAAATGCTGAGAGACAGAAATAATAAATACTTACTTTTTCAGATCATGATACACTAAAAATTACATGAAATAAAAGTACCATGGAGAGAGAAACCAAAAGTTAATTGGAAACTAAGCATCTTAATTTTCAAGAATCAGTGGATGAAGCAACAAATCATAGAAATAACCAACCATTTTATCTAAGAAAATTACAACAATGAACAGTCATGTCAAAATTTATGAGATGCAGTGAAAGCAGTTTTTAGGGGAAATATTTTATCTCTCAATGCTTATGTGGAAAAATGGAGAAAGAGGAGATCAATGCATGGAATGTAGGTACAAAACTTTGGAAAAAAACAAATTAAAGATCCCCAGGTAAATAACAAATTGAATCTTCTGAAAATCAAAGGAGAAATTGAAATTAAGAAAAGCATTGATCAAATAAATAAAATTGAGTTATTTTTATGGTCAAAAGCATAAAGTAACAAACTTTGTTGATCAGATTAAAAAAGAAATAAAAAAATCATATTAACAGTATCAAAAAAGAGATGTGTGAATTTGCTGTTAATAAGGAGGAAATTCAAATAAAAAATCGGAGTTATTTTGTCCAACTGTATGCCAATAAATTTGACAATCTAATGAAATGGATGAGTATTTACAAAATATGAGTTACCCAGATTATCAGAAGAGGAAATAAAACACTTCAGTAACTGCATTTCAGAAAAAAAAATAATTGAAGGACATTGAATAAAATCAGTAAGAAAAGTCTCTACAACCACATAGATTTACAAGTAAATTCTATCAAACTTAGAAGGAACAATTAATTCCAATTCTACATATACTATTTAAAAAATTGGAGAAGCTCTGTCAAGTTCCTTTTATGACACCAATATAGTGCTGATATATAAGCCCAAAGAAACAAAACAAAGAAAATCTTCCGAATGAACATTGATGCAAAATTCTTAAATAAAAGTTTAGCAAAGGACAATCAGATAGAATTATACCAGGTAGAAAGAGATGGTTCCATAATATGGAAACAATCAATATAATTGAACATTTGATAGCACAAACCTAGCAGAAATCCTTTGATTATTTCAACAGATGCTAAAAAACCTTTTGATAAAATACAACATCCAGTCCTATTTAAAATATTGGAGAGTAAAGAAATAAATGTGGTTTTCATTAAAATAATATCTTTTTAAAACCATCAGCAAAGATTATAAGTAATAGGGATAAACTAGGAGCATGTCTATTAAGATCGGGGTGAAGCAAAGATGCCCATTATTATCACTATTCAATATAGTATTAGAAATGTTAACTTTAACAATGAGAAGAAAAATAAATTGAAGGAATTAGAGTTGACAAGGTATATTTAGAGAACTCTAAAAAAATCTACTAAATCTACTAAATAAAATAATACTAAATATACAAAATACTAAATATACTAAATAAAATAAACAGTTTTTTTAGAGTAACAAGATATATAATAACCCATACAAATCACCCGGATTTCTATATATGAACAATAAAGATCAAGGGCAAAAGATAGGAAAGTAAATTCTATTTAAAGTAATTGTAGACAAAATAAAATACTTGAGAATCTATCTCCCAAAGACAAAGCCAGAATCTGTTTCAATACAGTTACAAAACACTTTTCAAAGAAATAAATTTAGATCTAAACAATTGACAAAACCTCAATTGTATGTGGTTAGGTCAAGCTAATAAAATAAAAATGACAATTCTATCCAAATTAAATTACTTTTTCAGTTCCATATCAATCAAACTACCCAAAATGTATTTTACAGAGCTAGATAAAACAGTAACATAATATATCTGAAGGAACAAAAGGTCAAGGATATCAAGTGAATTGGTGAAAAAAAAAATGCAAAGGAAGGTAGCCTAACTGTACCAGCTCTTAAACCATACTATAAAGTGACAGTCACCAAAACTTTCTGGTACTGATTAAGAAATAGAATAATGGGCCAGTGTGTTAGAATAGGTACAAAAGATACATACATGACTATTATAATCTTTCATTTGATAAACCCACACCTCACACCCCATACCAAAATAAGATCCAAAATGGGTACAGGCATAGATCAGATTTTTTGATCTGTCAATGAGATCAAAACTACTTTATAAGTTGGAGCTACAGAAAGGGGAGGAAATTTCTGATCAAACAAGAAATAGAGAATAATATAAAATGTAAAATGGAAATTTTTAAAAATTACACTAATTAGACTATTTACACTAAGACTAGAAGGAAAACAGAAAGTTGAGAAATAATTTTCAAAGCCAGTGGTTTTGATAAAGGTCTCATTTCTAAAATTTATAGAGAATTGAGTCAAATTTATAAGTTTACAAGTCATTTCCCAATTGAAAAATGGTCAAAGTCTATAAACAGACAGTTTTCAAATGAAGAAAGTAAAACTAAATATAATATATTAAAAAATACTCCAATCAATATTGATTAAATAAGTTTAAATTAGAACAATTTTGAGGTACCACCTTATACCTCTCAGATTTGCTAAGATGACTAAAAGGTAAAATGGTCAATTTTGGATATGCTGTGGGAAGATTGGGACATTAATGTCCTGTTGGTGGAGTGATCCAACCATTCTGGAGAACAATATATAACTATGACCAAATTATGCTCAAACAATATATATAAACTATGCCCCTTTCATACCCTTGACCCAGTAATACCATTAATAGATATTTCTGAAAGAAATAAAAAATGGGAAAAGTTCCACACATGTAAATTTTGTATAGCAGCTCTTTTTCTAGTAGCAAAGCATAGGGAATTGAAAGGATGTCCATCAATTGGGGAATGGCAGAACAAGTTGTAGTATATGAATGTTATGTAATACCATTGCTCTATATGAAACCATGAATGACTGGACTTTAGAGAAGCATGGAAAGAATAATGCAAACTGATTCTGAGTGAAGGGAACAGAAAGAAGAAAACACTGGACACATTATCAATAATATTGTGAGTTGCAACTCCTTTCAACAATTTAGAGATCCTGGGGCATATGTGATGGAAAATACCATCTTTGTTTAGCATAAAAGAAAAAAAAAGAAAACCCTTCCAGAATCTGAATGAATACAATGTTCACTTAAAAAAATCCCAAAATAACTTGTCATGTTTTTATATCTATCCTATGGTTTTCTTTCTTTTCTTTTAGAACTAATGCCTTATCCACAAAACACTAATATCTAACTAAACATGTTAAACACAAATGTATATTTACAAATTTTATTAGAGTATTGGGCTGCTAAGGGAAATGGAGTAGGAAGGGAGGGTGGGAGAAAAATATTTAACATAAATATTGATTATTGAGTATTGGCTGAATATTGAAAAACTTACACTTTATAAAAATTATCTAAATATCGCTCTCTCCCTTAATCCTAATTCCTCCTATTGAAAATGATTAATATGTTAACATGTTAATAAAAATATGTATGTACAATGTTAACCTGACAGTTTACTGCTGAGGGGTGGGGGGTGGGAAGGTAGGGGGAAGGGCATTTTGTAACTGTTGGGGGCGGGGGGAAGAGGCTTGGCGGTCGCTTAGAGGGGGAAACATAATCACCTTATAAGGGAATGTTACAGAACTCGGCCCCTCATTGAGTAAGAGTTCATGGGAGGGAGGACAGAGGGGATAAAAGGGTCTGCTGAGAGGTGGGGGGGAGCGGGAATGTGATCACGGAAGAATAAAGACTCATTACCCACCTCAGGCGCTCTGTCTGGTTCTTCCCCCATCAAAGAGTGGGGGCCGGAGGTACCCCGAAGACTCATCACGCGTTGGACTGGTGAGTAAGAGGACGGACTAGCATAAAGAAGCCGGCGTTGTAAATAAAAACCCGGCAAGTGGTGCCGAAACCCGGGATCTGATTTTGCTAGGGAACGTCTGAATCCGTTGGTCGGATTCTCCAGACAGCCTCGGTCGTTTCTGACCGGGAGGAAGGAGAGGGCGTTTACTCTCAGATATTGCCTGAGGGACATATCCCTATTGTGTTGACTATGCTTTCTTTCTCTCCCCTTTCTCCTTCTGCTCTAATCACGCTCCTTGCCGTGCTGGCCTGTCTGATTGTGCCCTGCTGCCTCCTTCTCTTTTGCCGAACGGGAACTTTCCAGTTCTGCCACCTGTTAGGATTGCAGCCTCGGCTAGTAGACAGCATGGGGGGCCGGAATAGTATTCCCGCCTTTGAGCCGGAGGAAAAAGAGGCCGTTGCAGTGCAGCTTTATAAACTCTGCGCTAAGCATGGTCGTAAATTACCTATCAAGACGTGCCGTGCTTTTGTTGAGAATATCTGGAACATCTGCCCTTGGGTGCAACATAGTGGGATCCAACCAGATAAATGGAAGGTGGTAGGGCAGCAGATGGCCTCCTATAATGACACCTGCCCGGGAAAACTGACCCCCAAGGATTTTACAGTGTATAAGATAGTGGATGCAGCCCTGCATCCCCAGAAGGTGACTTTGGCACGAACAATCAGCACTCAGGTGGGTAGCTCGTTGGCGGGATCGGATTCAGAGAGCCCAGAGGAAGAGGGAAGGCCACCCCCTCCCCTGTATCCGTGGGAGGAACTTAGAAGAAACAATGGGGGAACAAGGGGCCCCCAGGGAGAAGAAAATGCCGCATGCCCCTCCTTACCGAGACAGAATGAAAAGGGGGAGGGCGATGAATGTGGCACACTTAGAGATTCAGGGCCGGAAGTTTCCGAGCGCGGGAAGGGAGGGGTGCAAACAGCCCTCAGGGGTGGCAGGAAGAGGAGCGTGAGTAGGTGGGACCGGGAGGCTGCTGACGAGGAGGGAGAAGTCCGCGCTGATTGGACAGCTGCCGCGCCCCAGGCTTGGCGGCCCAGCCAGGAAACAGAGGCAAAAAATCCCCGGTGTTCCTTGTCCGCCCTTCAGAGATCCCCTCAAGGGCTCCGCCCATCCGGCCTACTTGCCACCAGTGCCTCCACAGCAATAGAGAAAGGGGAGGAGGTGGACTGGGATGACTGGGGCCTCTACCCGGTATTTACGGACCCCCTTACCGGAGCCCGAGACTACCGCCCTGTCCCTTTTAAGATGCTTAAGGAACTTAAGGAGGCCGTGACTAAATACGGCCCAAGCTCCCCTTATGTAAAAAGACTGATGCAAAACCTCTTTGCTACGCACCCTTGGACCCCTGCTGACTTTGACGAAATTGCAGCCGCGTGCCTAGATGCCTCCTTATATTTAGCTTTTAAGGCTCAGGCCCGCAGAGAGGCCTCTAAGCTGGCAAAATCCCGGGGTTATACTCCCCTGGATTTAGCCATTGACCTCCTGTGTGGAACTGGAGCCTATACTGACCCTGCTGTTCAGGCCCGGTATGGCCAGTTTGAGCTAGAGACTGTTAAAGAAACACATGTTGCAGCTTGGGATAAGATTGGAGCCATGAAAGGGGGGAGAGCCACACAGAAGTTGGTTGGGCTGAAGCAGAGAGCAGATCAGACACCCCTCTCATTTGTGAACGAGGTTAAAGAGACAGTGACTCGTATAATGGGAGACACCCCGGGATCTGATCTACTTATGAGACAATTGATTAAAGAGGGTCTTCGCCCCAAAGGGATCGCAGCCATTAGCAGCCTTCCCCCCGACGCTTCATTAGAAGGAATTGTTGACAAATTGCTGGACATGCCCAGCGAGGATTCAATTCAAGCCTTAGTGACTGCCATGGAGAACCGGGAGGATAGCCTCCTGACCGCCCTTCACGGTATGCAGGTGAGACCCACCTGTTTTGGGTGCGGAAAGCCAGGGCACCTCAAAGCACAGTGCAGGCAGCGGCCCCCCTCCACTTCAGTTCCGACCTGTTATTCCTGTGGAAAGCCAGGTCACATAGCCAGGTTCTGCCGATCCAAAGGGAAGTCGGGAAAAGGGAAAGGGAGGGGCCCGGCCGCGGGGCCCCCCCCCCCCCGTGCTCGAAGACAGTGGCCCCATTACTGTGACTATCCCCGTGAGGGTTGACTATAGAGAAGGGACACAGCAGAGAGAGATCGGGCCTTGGGAAACCTCGATGATTCCCATTGAGCTAAATATTTTCCCAGCGCTCATCACAGGGGCTGAGAGATGTGTGGACTTAGTCACCCATACCCAGGTCATTTTTGGTCCCGGAAGTCCCACATCCGTAAGGGTCACAAACCCCCACCCCTTTCCCACCTTGGTAAAACAGGGCCAAGAGGTAGGAAAGGCGCTGCCCTTGCGGACCCCTCCCGCTCATGTGAACTGGGTCCACCCGGTCAGCTCTGGGCGACCACTGTTAACCGTCACGGTGGAAAATCAGAAGCTCTAAGGGATAATTGACACTGGAGCCGATTGCTCTGTCATAAATAGGGGACAGTGGAGGCGCGAGTGGCCACTCCTACAGAGCCCTCAAGCAGTGACGGGGGTGGGGGGCAATAGATCTGCCATGAAAGCAGCACACGCCTTACGGTGGTCAGCTTTGGAAGAATCTGGACTCTTCACCCCACTGTGCCTACCCGACCTCCCTTATGCATTATGGGGTAGAGATATCTTGAGCCAGCTTAACCTGACACTTGCCACCCCTGATAGCCTGCGGGGAAATTAATTGGGGCCACTCTAGAGATGAGCTTTTCCCCCAGAATAACATGGATTAATAAGAAACCTATTTGGGTTGAGCAGTGGCCCCTGACAAAAGAAAAGCTCATCGCCCTCACAGACATAGTAATGACCCTCCTGCACGAGAACAAAGTGGAACCGTCCCTTAGCCCGTATAACTCCCCCGTCTTTGTCATAAAAAAGAAAGGGGGGAGTTGGAGAATGTTGATTGATCTTCGGGCAGTAAATGCCAACATGGTACCCATGGGGACCCTCCAACCTGGTCTCCCTATGCCCACTGCAGTCCCGCAAGGGTGGACTATTATAGTGATTGATGTTAAAGACTGCTTCTATAGCATTCCCCTCCACCCGGAGGACAAAGAAAAATTTGCCTTTTCCCTCCCCGCGATCAATTTCCAAGCCCCCAGTAAACGTTATCAGTTCACCGTCCTACCGCAGGGAATGGCCAATAGCCCCACCCTGTGCCAGCTTTACATGGATACTCTGCTACATCCTATCAGAAAAGAATTCCCGAATTGCATGCTCATACATTACATGGATGATATCTTGATTACAGCACCTTCTGTGACGGGGGCTCGGGCTTGCTTGCAACGCACCACCCATGTCCTCCGCGAGAAGGGGCTTCACATAGCCCCGGAAAAGGTACAGATGGATTTCCCCTATGATTACTTGGGGCATAGGATTTTTCCAGGAAAGATTAGTAGGGCACTTCCTCCGATCAACATCGAGGGATATACTACTCTTAATGATTTTCAGAGGCTTGTTGGCGCCATACAGTGGCTGCGTCCCGCTATGCCCCTCCCATCCTCCTTAATGCAACCTCTATATGATGTCCTTAAAGGCGACTCCCATCTGTCATCCCCTAGAAGTTGGACCCCCCAGGCAAGACAGGCGCTCTCGGAAATTTTCCGCAGAACCTCTTCCTTCTTGGTTCAATACGACCCGGAGTCGCCTGTCCTCTTCCACACACTGGGGGACAGTTCCCTGGGCTGGGGATGTTTATTCCAGAGACATGGATGCCTTGAATGGCTATACCCCCGGACCACTAAGAGCATCATCCGGGACCGGTGGGAGGCCCTGGCCTTATTTTGCCTTCAGGCCTCAGAGCGATGCCAGCGTCTCTTTGGCCTCTTGCCTGTCCTCAACTTTACCCTCCCAGAGGAGGTGACCCACTCGCTAGTTGATAGATCTATCGCTTGGGCCACTGTCCTGACTACCCTCTCTCAGACCAGACTCACGCCACCTCCCGTGGTTAGAGTGTTCGCTGAACTGCACCTTTCCCGCCCGCGCCCTCTAGTGTCCCCAGAACCAGTGACCGGCCCTAATGTCTTCACTGACGCTACCAGGTTGGGCCGTGCTGTGGTCCATGACCCTGCTAGACCCGCCACCTGGATTTTTGATACCCCCTTTGACTCCACTCAGAAGAATGAACTATATGCTATACTTCAGGCTTTCCGTCTCTACAGAGACACCCCTTTTAATCTTATTACTGACAGTATGTATTGTGCCATGCTAATCCCTCGTTTAGAAGATGCCTTCATTTCCTCGACTTCTTCCATTAGCCCACTCCTTACACAGCTGCAATCCTCCCTCCGTGATAGAAACCACCCCCTGTTTGTTCTTCACGTGCGCTCTCACGTTTCTTCCACCGGCCCCATATTCCAGGGCAATGCGGAGGCAGATAGGGCTCTCTTGTTAAACCTGTCCACACCTGCCCAGCTGGCACATGGTAAGTATCACTTGTCATCCAGGTCGCTCCGGCGCCTATACAGCATTCCCCGGAAGGAGGCTCGCCAAATTGTGCGCTCCTGCACTTCTTGTGCTCCCTTTAGACAAGCCCTCCCCGCGGAGGGGTCTAACCCACGTGGGGACGGCCCCAATGCTCTTTGGCAGATGGACATTACTCACCTGGGTCGTAAGTACATCCATGTCTCGGTGGACACCTTCTCCTCCTTCACCTTCGCCTCTCTACAGCCAGGAGAAGCGGTTAAACACGTTCTCTCACATCTATATGCCCAGATGGCTGTCTTAGGCGTCCCCTCGGCTATCAAAACCGATAATGGGCCTGCCTACATCTCGAGAGCCTTTGCTTCCTTTTGCAAAGAATTTTCCATTTCCCATTCCACCGGGATCCCTTACAATCCCACTGGCCAAGCTTTGGTAGAAAGAGCAAATCGCACACTCAAAACTACGCTTTTTAAACAGAAAGGGGGAGTTGGCAGGTCACTGACCCATTCAGACCTGTCTCAGGTACTATTTACCATGAATTTCCTACAAGTCAGGGATGACGGCACTACAGCCGCCCAGAGATTTTTCTCCCCAAAAGGACATGCTAAGAAAGAACCAACGCTCCTGCCCTCTCCCACCAAGGCCCTACCAGGCTCTAAAGTCATGTGGAGAGATGAAGAGGGAGGTTGGCATGGCCCTGTAACGGTAAAGAACAGAAGACAGGGCCACCTGTCATTTCATCCCGAGGATAAGATAGAAGAGCCAGAAAGATGGCTCCCTGTTTACAAGATAAGAGACCTTGATTAATGCCCAACCCTACGGGGTGAGAGGAATTTCTTTCTTTTTCAGGCCTTCTGATCATCGTAGGGATCCTTGGAGGTGCTCCATCTGAAGGAAATCCGACATGGGGAATACTCCGAGTTATTCCCTCTCCCCTTCCGGTAGCACGGAACTCCCCGATCTACCCTCGCCTGCTAGTGACCAATACATCGATGGGGCTCCCTTCTGCCTCGGTGGGGCCCCTCATGTGTGGCCACAGGGGAAGACATCGAGGATCCCATACCATGGAGGGATTGCCAGATGGCGGGAGGATACCCCCTTGAGGGTGAACAAGGACGCTGATTCTGGGAATCACCCTACTTGTTGTCTGTTTCTGCCGCCTAGCTAGGCGACAGAGGGGCTATATGCTTCTTACTCAGAAAGCCTTCATGGCCATGGAGACGGGGGCGGATCCCCAAGTCTGGCTAGCCGCCATGCATGACATGTGACACCTAGGGGTAAGACGAGGTAAACCCCAAGACGGGCAACTTCTCCTGACCCAGCCACCTAAGACAGGCCGTGAGGGTGTCGGGCGCCTAGGACGGGCAAGGTCCTGGGTTGAAGGAGATGACCTAAGACAGGGTTCCTCGCCCCCGGCTATCAGAGGCCAGTAGAAATGACACCGCTTAAGGCTAACCTCAGCACCGCTTAAGGTCACACCAAGTGATAACCTTGTAAAACAGAAAGGGGGAGATGTTGGGGGCGGGGGGAAGAGGCTTGGCGGTCGCTTAGCGGGGGGAAACATAATCACCTTATAAGGGAATGTTACAGAACTCGGCCCCTCATTGAGTAAGAGTTCATGGGAGGGAGGACAGAGGGGATAAAAGGGTCTGCTGAGAGGTGGGGGGGAGCGGGAATGTGATCACGGAAGAATAAAGACTCATTACCCACCTCAGGCGCTCTGTCTGGTTCTTCCCCCATCAAAGAGTGGGGGCCGGAGGTACCCCGAAGACTCATCACGCGTTGGACTGGTGAGTAAGAGGACGGACTAGCATAAAGAAGCCGGCGTTGTAAATAAAAACCCGGCATGTAACTTAAAAATTCACATGTACATATCGCTGAAAATAAATAAATAAATTAATTAATGAATTAAAAAAGAAAGACTTCCATAACATGTTCCTTGGTTCTTGTCCTTCATTATTGAAGAAGACCAAAGTGGATTCCCTATATTTGGGATAAATTTCAGTGTGTCTAGTTGGGGCTGATCAGATCATTACAAGTTGGAATGCTCTACCACAGGTTGGGCACAAATAGTCCATGTGAAAAACTGGTGTCAGTACTCGAAACTTATGTATGTCCAATTTCCTTTGAGCTGCATCGATTCTACCTTCCTCATAGAGTACCTTACCCTCTCTGATGAGGGTATTCCATGCTGGGTGATCCTGTGCCAGTATCTCCCATGCTGTACAATAAATTCTAAAGTTCCTCAATGAGACCTTCAGGGTATTTTGATATCCTTTCTTCTGACCCCCTTGTGAACACTTGCCCTAAGGGAGTTCTCCATAAAATATCTTTTTTGGCAGGCATACATCTGACATTCTAATCACTTGTCCAGCCCTTTGTAGTTGCACTCTTTGTAGTAATGCTGAAATGCTAGGCAGTTAATTTGAGAAAGGACCTCGGTGTCTGGTATCTTCTCCTGCCAGGTGATTTTCAGAGTCTTCCCAAGACAATTTGAATGGAAATGATTCAATTTCCTGACATGGCTCTGGTATACTGTCTAGGTTTCACAGACATATAGCAATGAGATCAGTACAGACATTCAGTTTGGTAGTCCATCCTATACCTCTTCTCTCCCAGGTTTTTTTTTTTGGAGCTTCCCAAATACTGAAGTAGTTCTGGCAATGTGTGTGTCATCCTCTGTCAATGTGTATCTCCTAGGAAAGGACACTGCCAAGCTAAATGAACTTCCCACAGTACTCAAAAGTTCTCCATTTGTTGTAATGAATGGTGCTACATATGAATGGTGTGATGTTAGTTGATGGAGGCCCTGTGTTTTCTTGTTGTCAATTGTCAGATCAAAACTACCACAAACAGCAGAAAAAAATACATACTTTGTTGCATCTCAGTTTTAGAGACCAAACTGAGTGCACAATCATCTGCAAACAGAAAATCATGCGCCAATATTCCCTCCACTTCTGTCTTGGCTTAAGGCTTTTTCAAGTTGAAGAATTTGTGTGGCACCTGACTTTGAGCCCCTGTTCATCCTCAGTGAAAGCATTTGATAACATGGCTGAAAACATGCTAAAAAGTATGGGAGCAAGGATATATCCTTGTTTCACTCCATTGGTGACTGGGAAATCTCAAGAACATCATTCTCTATCCAGAACCTAGACATGCATGCCATCGTGGAATTGACACATAATACTGATGAACTTCTCCTGGCAAACAAATTTTGACATAATTTTCCATAAATTCTCAACTGGTTGTACTAAAGGCCTTGGTTAGATCTATTAATGTTGTATACAAACAGGACTACTATTGGTATATGATGCCTGCTGAGTTCTCTTGCAACACAAGCTGTTTGTCTTTCAAGTCTTGCATTGTCCATAAGTGTGTGCACATTCCATGCACCAATTGTGAATGGAATCTTCTTTGAAGAACTTTTTATAGATTTTTTTGTGTCTCTACTACACTGTGAGATCCCTTGCTGTGGTAATCAGCCCAGGGTTGGGTAAGGAGACAGCTTTTGGGCACCTTTTCTACCCCCTTCCTCAAATCAGTATGTTAATAGGGTGAGCCTTAAAATGAGTGCTCAGTCACCCAAGGGGTTGTCCAATCTCACTGCTGCTTTCAGTGGTGAAATGATCATATGGCCTGGGCTGCCTGTGTGAAGGGTTGTTACTACATCCCACAAATGTATCAGCACCTGCTTATTCTTCATTTAGCTGTCACCCCAGGACTTTAAGCAATGGTTATGAGTGTTGTCTTTTGTTGTGTGAATAAACTGGATTAATGTGAAGAAGAACTACATGAAATCATCCACCTCACTCTCTCTTCCAAAGTCATAATGATTCAGCATAGTAAGACAGATTCAAGATAATTAGTGATGGCTCTAGATGTAGTAGATGACCTTGGTGTATCCAATGTCTAACCAAGTTCTAAGTACTCAAAAGTACTTGCTTCAGCTGGTTTGATGACTGTGGGGAATGAATTGTTCTATTCTGCCCATTCTATTGCTGAAGGACTTCACATGCTTGGGATAAACAGCCCCCACTACTCATCAATGATTCCCTTGAATACCCTCTATCTGGTTTAGCCCACCTGTTGAAATGATTTACCAGGATGTAGTTGCTGTGCATGCTACAGTTTCATGGAGCCACAGATGAGAGTTGGGTGACTCTAGTAGACTTCAAAGGTGGAAAGCAGTCCTAAAAAGGGTTTGGTAACCCACAACAAGGTATTAGTCTTCCTTGAACACACCCCAATCACATAAAATATAATTGGAAAATAAAAGGATAATGATTTAATTGCATTAAAATCACAGGGAATAAATTAACTATATTAAAATATAACTTTTTTATTTCAAAGGATTTTACTTTTTCCAAGTACATGAAGAATTTATTACCATTCATTTTTTTTTTAGGTTTTTGCAAGGCAAATGGGAAGTGGCTTGCCCTAGGCCACACAGCTAGGTAATTATTAAGTGTCTGAGACTGGGTTTGAACCTAGGTACTCCTGACTCCAAGGCTGGTGCTTTATCCACTACACCACCTAGCTGCCAAATTACCATTCATTCTTTAAAAATTTCTAGTTCTTGCATGAATTCCTGTGCTGGAAGAAAATACTGATAACTCATATAAACCTCATTTATAAGAGCAGTTAGAAGGAGGATATATAGACAAGGTACAGGAGGGAACAGAATATAATGGTATAATATAGTATAAGGATGGAGTCAATGGGTGATAAAGGAAAGTACTGGGAGAAATGGAAAGGAGAGATAGAATGGGCTAAGATATTTGACATAAAAGAGTCAAGGAAAATCTTTAGCAATGCAGTGGAATGGGAAGGGGTAAGGGGGAATTAGTGAGCCTCCATTCTCATCAGAAATTACTCACAGAGGATATAGCATACACAGTCAATCAGATATAGAAATCTATCTTACCATAAAAGAAAAATGAGAGGAAGGGGATGGGAGAAGGGAGATAGGCAGAGAGGAGTGGGGAGTAGATAATAGAAAAGAATGAAAATCATGAGAGAGGCTAGTCAGATAAAGAACACTTCTGAGGAGGGTCAGAGTGAAAGGAGAGAGAGAGAACAGAATAAATGAGAGTAGGGGGGAATAGAATGGAGAGTAAATAGTTAATAATAGCAATTGTGAGAAAAAATAATGAAACAGCTTCTCTTATGGACTTATGATAAAGAATGCCACCTATTCCAGAAATAGAGACAATAGTTTCTGAACACAGACTGGATTACACTTTTTTTCTCACATTTCTCTTGAGATTTCTCTATCTTTTTGGGGGTAGAAGAGATTTTTATATTTATGTTCACAAGAAGATTATTATAATAATGTGAAATTAAATAAATAAATCCTAAAAAAATTCTAGTTCAAAAATCTCTCCCTTTCTACCCTCCTCTTTGTTGAGAAACTACATTGTTTGATATAGATTCTTTTTTTTTAGTTTTTTTTTTTTGCAAGGCAAATGGGGTTAAGTGGCTTGCCCAAGGCCACACAGCTAGGTAATTATTAAGTGTCTGAGACCGGATTTGAACCCAGCTACTCCTGACTCCAAGGCTGGTGCTTTATCCACTACGCCACCTAGCTGCCCCCTGATATAGATTCTATATGAACACTCACATTTCTATATTAGTCATGATGTGAATGAAAATGCTGTATATGATGTTCTCCTGGTTCTGTTCACTTCACTCTGCATTAATTACTATAATTTTTTCCAGGTTTTTTCTGAAAGCATCTTGCTCTTCATTTCTTAAAAAACAGAATAATTTTTTAATAATGATATCCCTCAATTGTTTTAGTTATTCCCAATATGATGGGCAATCCCTCAATTCCCAGTTCTTTGCCACCACAAAAGATCTATTATAAATATCTTTGTCCATATATATATATATATATATATATATATATAGGTTATTTTCTTTTTTTGTTTTTTATATCTTTTGGATTCAGACCTAGCAATGATGTTGCTGGGTCAAAGGGCCATTGTCGCAATTTGGGCATAGTTATAAATTGTTCCCTATAATGGTTACATCAGTTAACAATAGTGCATTATTATTTCAAATTTTCCACATCACTTCTCACATTTGGCATTTCCTTTTTCTATCATATTTGCCAATCTAATAGTGGTGAGGTGAAACTTCAGAGTTTTTTGAATTTGCATTTCTATAATCAATTGTGATTTAGAATATTTTTAAATGACTTTAGAAAACTTTCTTTTGTTGAAAAACTGCATGTTCATAACCTTTGATAACATCAATTTGGAATGAAATAAAGTTTTTAAATTGTTTTTTTAAAGTTATAACAGCCTTAGGTTATGATTCCTTTTGTTAGGAAAGGTGTATTTATTGGTGGCAAATAGCTTTTATTTTTCAACTCAGGACTCAACAAACTAAAAGGAAGTAAAATTTTAAATTATTTTTAAGGTCAAATCAAAGAAGACACAATTAAGGCTGTAACAGTCAAGAGAGACACTTGAATTGGCATAGTACTACCTTCTCCATAATAGATTTTATGTAAACATCTTCTAGATATCTTTAATAATGTCTTTTAAAATATTCTGACTACAAGTATAGGTATATTATAAAATAAATTGGATGAAAGGTCCTATTTTGAGTGGGTAGTCTATCAGACTAAATTACTGAACAATTCTGTCCATGACCTTAATTGCCATGGCCAATACAGAGCATGTCTATGTATTAAATTTGCACACATTTTAACTTGCAATAGCTAACATTAACCTCTTGTAAGGTTCACATCCCTGGGTTACAGAGAAGATGATGGGAATGAGATTTGCAAAGAATCATAAGATTTTATATAAGAAGCTGGTCGGGACTTTAGATACTACTTTGTTTAAACCTCTCATTTTATAGTTATGAGAATTGGGCCCCAGGTGACTTATCCAAATCACATAAAGTTTAGCATAAAATGTAGAAAGGGTTTGAACTAGGATACTCTGGCTCTAGAGACAATACTTTTTGCACACACATTTTAATCTTCTGAGAAAGATACTAAATGAAACCAAGATATGATTTATTTTATTTTTTATCTATTGTAACTTTTAACTTAGAAACTTATAATATTTAGTGATTAAGTTTTTCTCCAACTATCCAGTGTATAAGTTAATAAGCAAAATTCTTTTAAATCCATTTAGGGGAAATTTGTTTTTATGAGCTAGAGAAGGAAGAGAAAAATATTAGGAGAATGCATTTGTAATCTAACGATGATAAGATTTCCCTGTAGGCTATTGTATTTCTACTCCTTGCTGCAGAGACAGGATAACTTGTTATCTGAACTTTTTCTGGCATCAAGAATTAATTGTAGACAATAGAAAATAAGACAGTGAATAAATATCTAGCCCAGGATCAGGGTTCATTTCTGTTGTTATCTAGTCAACAATATAACTTCTGCTGAACTTTCTTGTTTTCTGGGCTCTGGACCTTATCAGCTGAGATCTAGTGTAATACCAACTCCAATTTCCCTTAACTGACTCCTCTACACTCAACATTTTTGACATCTTATACTTGTGGTACATGGAAAGTACTCTTTTCCAAAACAGCTTACTAATACACTTTTCTTGAAAGGAATATCTTGGTACAAATTAGTCTTTTTTATCTATATTTTTTATCTGTTATCTATGACAAGTTGACTTCAGAACATTCTAAATTATCTAGGAAATGCTATTGAAAAATACTTGGACTAAAATTCACTTCATATAACTAACAAACATAGCAGCACCAACCTAACATGATTGTTGTGAGAAACAAATTGTATAACACACAGAACTTCCCCTTACACACAATCTGTAAACTTCTATTCTATGTAATGGATACTTAATTGGTTACAGTGGTTCAGTAGGATTCATAAGACACCCAATACACATGCCAAGAACTGTTTTATTGACAAGGATAAAAAAGAATTCTAATATATGATACCTTCTTTCTATATAGTTTATTATTTATTTTGTAACATCAATAGCATAATTATTAATTTAATGATATGTATAACCAAAAGATAAGCATAATTTTTCATTAATGCATAGCAAGCACAGAATTAGAGCTTTAAAGAGTCTCTTAGGTGTTGCTTATTTTTATTTCCTTTCTGGTCAATGTGGCATTCCTGTAGTCATAATCCTTGGAGTTACTGCCATTTCTTGCAGGTCCTACTTTCAACCCCGGTCTAACCTGAATGGCCTTAAGATAAATCTATAGGTCACTGAAATCAGAGTTATTTTGTAGTTGTATCTTAGGCCTCCTCTCTGTTGATTCAGGTTAAAGATGTTCTCAGGTTGATCCTTGACCTAATGACTTTATGTCTTTTAGGTTCCTTCTATGAGTCCTCTATTATCTTTTTGTCTCCAAAAGACATAACCTTTTACTCTGTTTCTATTAGCTGAGCTATACTTCTAATTATTTGCTTTTTATGCTGTTTACTTTGACTACCCTCTACTATATCCAGCCACATGCATCAACCCCTCCCACCCCACCCCTCTAGCCCAAGTGGAAATCAGGTACTTGTGGATCTCTTTCAGGATGTCAACAGTATTTCAAGGCTTTTCAACAGGGACAATAAAACAACTACAGAAACATCTAGGGTTCTTAACACTGATAAAGGAATCTATCTTCAACTTGGACTCTGCTCTGGATCTTTTCCATGATTACAGATGCATATACTTGACCTACAATCCTCTTATTTCATTTCATTAAATGATATTTCAGATGGTATCTCCTCAGGGAGGTCAGGCAGGAAATAACTGCTAAACTTAATATAATTCCATAGATTATATGAGGAGACAGGTTGGGAACAATGACATGTTTAGTAATTATTGGATAACTTGGGAGTCATCAATTACAATCTTTCTGAAAAGGTGAAAAACTACCAGGCCTTTCCATCAGACTAGGTCTTGAACCTACAGGTCCTCCAAGCTTTGCCATTTGCCCTTCTATTGTATGTTCAAGATCCTGACCTAACATTGTATGAGAAGTTCCTATTTATACTTTCCAAGCTATATTATTCTTTTTTATATTTTAAAATAAAACAAGATTTCCATAACAGTACAAAAAAAGATGATTGTACATGAAACTGCAATTACGCACAACTTGGTATTCCTTTCAAATTTACAATAAAATTATCATGTAATTTGCTTTATTTTCCCTTCTTTCAAGGTTAATGTATTATATAAATGTAGAATATTTTATCTGCAAGGACTTCAGAAGTTGCCTAGCCTAATACATGCTTGGCCACTTATCCATTCCATATTGATTCATAAACCCTCTGTCTGTCATTCTTGATTTGACTTAAAGGCTTTTTTCTGAAAGTGATTCCATTATCTTAAAAGGTGTTCCATTCTATTTTGGCGATAGTTTCAATTGTTAGGATGTTTTCTTTTTCAGAAATCCTAAACTTATTTGTCTACATTTTTTTTAACATGATGACCCTTTAAATTCTTGTCTCCTTGTCTTTCCCCATTCCCCTAGATTCAATTTTGTTGTCTTTCTTTAAAAAAATATTTAGAATTAAAGTATTTTTAAGACAGTCTCTTTTTGCCTTATCTTGCCTCCAATTTTAGTATTCACTCATGGGCATGACCGTAAAGGAGTTTTAGCCTGCTCTATTTACAACCTGGGGTAATTATCCCCTCCTTTAAAAGTCTGGTAACTTCCCTCTTCCCAGAGGTTTATCATATTGGTATCAGATTTTGTATAGAATCATAATAATTTTAGTACTCTGCAGCTTAGAACTTGGAAAAGGAAAAAGAAGAAGGAAGAATGACCTCTAGAACTGTATGAGAATGAAGTTTATGATACAAATGTTTGAACTGGACCCTTTAGGGAGGAAGCAGTTTATTATGCTATGGGTAGTAATAATATTAACTCCACAAAAACCAAGCAATCAACCAGCTCCAGTCTCCTCAGTAACAGGAATTACATGTATGGACTACCATGTATACAATGAAATGATCACCTCTTTACTTTACATATTTTAGCTCTACTTTACAACTGAAGATTACTTTAAATTTTTTTGACTGACATGTGATCTATTAGATCAGAATTTGTACTTTGCTAACCCTCAGATTTTTTTCAGATTACTTTCTCAAGATTTCTTCATCTTCATATTGTATATATGATTTTTCCAATTGTACTTAATTTCAGTTTATCAAGATACATTCATCTGACAAGTTATCTATGTCTCTTTGCTTAGTGTTAGTGATATGAATTTTCAGCACCACAGAACCAAAGACAGTTTCCTAGGGTACTTCATAGAATACCTATCTTCTAGTTAATATCAATCAATTTAATACAGCCTTTTGTTTTTGGTTATTCAACCAGTTCTGAATCCATCCAATTATTCTTTACTTCTGGAACTTTCGGGCACTTTTAGTACTTTGGGTACTTAGGTACCAAATATCTATAATAAAAGTCACAGTCCAGGTACCTTAACTAATTATTCAGTTCCTATGAAATTCCTATATTCAATCGGCAAAAATGGTGAAAACACTCCATGTGTCTTTAAATCTTCAATTTTTTTCTTCAGATTATAAAACTGTGCAATGTTTTCTAAGTTCCATGGTGATATAATTTGACTCCACTTTATTGACTCATACTGTGCAATTGTTGTCAGGTATAACAAAAGTCAGAGTCATTCTATATTATCCTGGGGACATGGTCCAGGAAGACATCTATTTTTCTCATGCTAATAAATCATTTCTTAATTGCTCTTCATTATGACTTAACACCCTATTCCTGACCATAGATAGAGAAGGTCTTTTTGGTGGCATTTTTGGAGCTATATTATCACTTCTCATAGCATAATAAACTGCTTCCTCCCTAAATGGTCCAGCTCAACCATTGGTCTCATGAACTTCATACTCATTAAACAACTCTGGAGTTTATTCTTCCTTCTTTTCTTTTTTTTTCTATTTCACATTTTTCTATCCTTTCAGCTTCTGACATAAGCTAGGATAATTTCTTGAGTAATCAGATTTGCTTTGTCTCTTTTTTCCCTTTTGAAGTATGCCCTTATATTATTTTAGGGAACTCTTCACTTTTCCTAACCACACCAATACAGAATTTTTACTTTATCAAGGAGGAATGCAAACCTAAATTTTAAATGTTTCACTGGTGTTTTAAATGTTTATATCCTAGTTATTTTTGATATGCCTTCTTTTCCCTTCTTTCTAACTCAAAATGAGGTTTTTTTTAAATTATAAGAGCAACTAATCGAAATCAACTGAAACAATGACCATATGTCCATAATCTTACCTTCCAGTCAAGAGAAGGTGATACATATCAATGTTTTATCCAGGATTGATGCTGATTGAAAATACTCTGTGTAAGCTTCATTTGTGTTTGCTTTTTCCTTTCTATTATTGTCACTGTCTTCATTTTTCTTTTACATTATGTTCCCACTCATTATTTTTCTCTGAATTTCTCATATTTGAAGTTTCTTATGATTTCTATGGCCTTTCCATTGTGGACTATTTCTATCTTTTGTCACTTTTGACAATTTATTGAGGACAATGTGAAATCTCTAAGTTGGTTTACTTTGCATTTCTCAGTGATTTGAAGCAATCTTTCATTGGATTTTTGATAACTTGCAATTCTTCTTTTGAAAACTTCATCTCCTTTGAGATTTATCTATTGGAAAATGACTTTTGGTCTTATCTTGCTTCTACCTCATGCATAATTAACTATTATTTGTTACTAGTAGAAACATAAGCCTAGATGTAATAGCTGGAGGCTGTTGAAAAAATTTCTTTTGCTAGCCACACTTGCTAGAAGAAAGAACACCAGTCTTTATTATTGCAATATCCTCTCATGGTTTACTCTCCTGGCAAGTTGCCTCTTTGCCATGGCTACTTTCTCACAGAGAGTTTCTAGGGAATTTTTCAGAAAACTTCATATTTTTTTCTCATTAGCCTTAATTGGAAATGAGAACTTTAATACAAATTCAAACAGAAGATAACCTCATCATTCTTTGTGATTTTATGTGTAGGGAAGTCTTGGAGAAGACCCAGATGCCTGGCATGGAGAGTCGCTTTTATACATTTCCCTAACTTGTAGATGATAGTAGCCTCTGATTAGTTCCGGGGTAGATTGAGTCTTTAAAACTGTTAGACCAGGATAGTTTCACTCTTTTCCTTGCATTTTTCTTGCTGTAAACAGAAGGTAGGTTCAGCACAATTTAGCTACAGCATAAATACCAGGAATTGAATCACAAAGAGATGAATACCTTCCTCCTTCTCTCCTTTTAAACTATGAGTCATAGAATAGGTCTTGGATGTTTGTTTCTTTCTACTTTGTTCTTTTCAGTTTCAGTTATAAGTGTTATTCTTTATTGAGCCTAATAGTTTGAGCCATGCTGACCTTGGAACTAATATTATAGATAAGATATTGCAGCCAGTCAGCTTGGCAAAGAAGACCAAAGATGCCAGAGTACTTAAGCTTAAACCTGAGGACAGAAACTGGGACTGTAATCTTTAGGAACTGAAGTATAATTTGAACCTTATCCTCTTCCCAGATCTAGAGCCTGAGGTAGAATGGGATGGGGGGTGGGTTATGTCTCCCGTATATTGTAAATGTTCTCATATGTCTTTGAAATAAATGTTCTTTTGGGGAGTCTAGGTTGCACAATGGATAGAGCACCAGGCCTGGAGTCAGGTGTACCTGAGTTCAAATTCGACCTCAGACACTTAATGATTACCTAGCTGTGTGGCCTTGGGCAAGCCATTTAACCCCATTGCCTTGTAAAAAAAACTAAATGTGCTTTTATCAAAGCTATTCTGTTAGTAATTAAATGGAATTGAGGTGTAAGAATAAATTTTTTAGAATAAATTCTATTATTAGTCCCTTGAAATCGCTTGTTTTCTCTTCTCTTCTTTCCATATATATATATATATATATATATGTATGTGTGTGTATGTGTGTGTGTGTGTGTGTGTGTGTGTGTGTGTATGTATATACAGAGAGATAGACAGAGGCAGACAAAGGACAGAGACAGAGAAAGACAGGGAGAAAACTATGATCAAGAGATTCTTTTTTGTAAAGAAATAAAGAAAATAGGGATTCCTTTATTATATCATATAAATCAGAAATCTATATAACTTATAAGTTGGGCCTATAAGCACTAGCTTTCTTTTTCTTTTTTGGTTCTTTTTTTTTTTTTTTTTTTGCAAGACAATGGGGTTAAGTGGTTTGCCCCAGGCCACACAGTTAGGTAATCATTAAGTGTCTGAGGCCAGATTTGAACTAAGGTACTCCTGACTCCAGGGTTGGTGCTCTATCCACTGCACCACCTGCCTCAGCACTAGCTTTCTTGACAAAAACTCAGCCTTTCTTCTGAGTAGAGAGAACGAAAAAGGAAGGCAATGGGGATATCCAAGCAGATGGAAAAGATAAAGAATCACTAGTCTCAAATTTAATATTTTATATTGACTAAAGACCACAACCCCCTCATAAAAGAGTCAATTAAAGTTCTTAAAGGAACAAAAATATTTTTAAAACTACTTCAATATTTATGTTTCTTCCCAGATGAATCAGAAACTTTGGGTTGTACAGAAATTAGGCATTGTCTGTGATCCTGAGTTTGTCAGGTCAGAAATAACTACTGTCCAGGACCTATAATGTAGAATACCAAAATGTGAATTGTTAAGAAAACAAATATCCTTCTGCATGGTATCTATAATCATTTTGCATAGCTCTGGGTTCAGTATTTTAGTAATGATCTATGGAGCTGCACCAAGAAAGACAATGTGAAACAATTTTTTCTCAGACAATTCCATATGAATAGTTAATTGTTTTAGGCATCTAAGGAATACAGGAGCTCCAAAAATAGACATAATTTGGGAAAAATATAAATTATTTGCACTTAAATATTAATATTTTTTCTTAATTGGTAATTATGTGTTCATCTACATTGCAACTGACACACATTTCTTTGATGTATACATGATGTTCTAGCTTTGAGAATTAAGCTAACACCAGCCAATGTCATCTCTAAAATTATGTTCGGTGGCACAATTGTGGCTAATACTTACATGTCCTATGTAAGAGTGTTTAAAATCAATTTATTTGCAAGTATAATTTTCCAGAGGATTGAACCAATATGACTAAGTAAAGGCAGGGCCTAGTCCCAAGCTCTTCTTCAAACCACTTCAAATACCTTTAAATAACAATTCCAAATAAAGTCTATAGAGGCAAAATCCCCCCAAAAGATAGAGTGAAACAATTTTCTAGCCCAATACTGCTAAGAATGTTTACAGAAAAAAACCTGTTATAAGACCAAGATAAGAAAAGAGTAGCAGTACAGCTTAGGCCACACCAATGCAGACCAGACCTCAACAAACCAGGAGCAGTCTTGGAAGATGCTGAATCATCATCAGCAAGAAAAGTTGCTTCCAGAGTTCTCAAGCTACAGATGGAAAGGGGGAGGGGGGTCCAAACAATTGATCAGAAGGAGATTAAAGGGGTCTCTTTGCTATCACTGAGGTAGGACTCTGTTGCTTTGTCCAGTGACAATCCCAGGACAAGGAGTGGCACTAGTAGATAAAAGCTTGCAGTAACAGTGGAATAGGGACCATTCTCACAGGGCAGAAAAAATGCTTGTGATCACTCATGGACCAAAGAACAAGCCAGGAGAGTAGTAAACTTAAGTCTCCTTGGACCATACCACCTTGGAAAAACTAAAAATTTGAAGTATCTCTGGAAACAGCTGGCACAAAACCCCTGAAGCCTGGAAGCAGAGCTCTATTTTAGCATAGAGTTAAACATCAGGTAATAGGTTGGAGAAATGAGCAAAGAATAGAAAAAGAATCTAAACATAAAGAATTACAATGTTGTTGGAGTGATGATCAACCTTGATGGACTTACTTAGCCCTTCAGTGCAACAGCCAGGGAAAAGTTTTGGCTATCTGCAATGGAGAATACCATCTAGATCCAGAGAAAGAATTATGAACTTTGAACAAAGACCAAAGACAATAAAGTCAAATTAGAAAAAAAGTTATATTATTATGTAATTTTACTATCTCATACTTTATTTTTCTTCCTTAAGGATATGGTTTCTCTGTCATCACATTCAATTGAGATCAATGTAAAACATGGAACCAATGTAAAGACTAACAGAATGTCTTCTGTGTGGGGTGGGGGGAGGGAAGCAAGAATGGGGGGAAGTTATAAAACTCAAAATAAATAAAATCTTTCTTGAAAAAAGAATTACAACGTTGTCAAGGAAGATAAAAAAATACATTCAGAAGAAGATAATAGTCAAAGCTCCTACATTTAGACTCCAAGAAAAATATGATTTGATTTCTGACCATGGAATTGCCCAAAAAGGATTTTGAAAAATCAAATAAGTAAGGTAGATAAAAAAATTGAGGAGAGAAATTAGATTGATGCAGGAAAATCATGAAAAATGAGTTGATAGCTTGGTAAAGGAGACATTAAACTATACCTTAAAACATACTAGGCTCACTAGTAAAAGAGACAAAAAATAGAATTTAAAAAATAGAATTTTCCAAATAGAAAAGGAGGTAGAGAAACTCATTAAAGAAAATAATTCCATAGAAATTAGAATTTAGCAAATAAAATTAATTTATTTAATTATATTCCATATAACAAAGGCTCTTAATTCAGCAAAGGTCTGATGCTCATCATATCCAGATGCAGTCAGAATTGTGAAACCATAGGTTTTTCTGAGGTTTGGATGAATTCCCTACTATCTTCAATGCTGAATGACCTTAGGCTTTGCCTAATTAATATGATCTACAACTGATGAAAATTACCTCTAATAGCTCAGTTGCTACTGCTATCAGTAATGATAACCCACTAAGAAATGAGAAGCAGGGTTGTAGTGCTTCAAACTTCCCCCCACCACCATTAAGAGAAAAAAAACTTCTCTAAACAAATCTAGAAATTGCATCAGGCAGGATATAAAATAAACTCACATAAAATCACTAGTATTTCAATAAATGAACAACAAAGCCCAAGAACAAGAGATAGAAAGAGAAATTCCATTTAAAATAAGTGTTGTCAACATTTACATACTTGGGAATCTAACTTCCAAGACAAACCCAGAAACTGTATGAACACAATTATAAAGCTCTCCTCACCCATGTAAAATCAGATCTAAATAATTGGAAAACTGTCAAATGCTTATGGTTAGGTCATTAATAAAATAAAAATGACAATTCTACTCAAATTAAATTACTTATTCAGTCCATAGCAATCAAATTCCAAATAACTATTTTACTGAGCTAGAAAAAATAGTAACAAAATTCTTCTAGAGCAACAAAAGTTCAAGAAAAGCAAGGGAACTGATGGAAAAAAAATGAAAAAGAAGGTGGTCTAACTCTAGCAGTTCTAAAACTCTACTATAAAGCAGCAGTCAACAAGACTGCCTGGTACTGGTTAAGAAATAGAATAATGGATCAGTGGATGAGGATAGGTTCAAAAGAAAGTTCAGGAAATAACTATAACAATCTATTGTTTGATAAACTCAAATACATCAGCCTCTGGGGTAAGAACCAACTATTTGACAAAAATTAGAAAATAGTATGACAAAAACTAGACATAGATCCATATATTACACCATATGCCAAAATAAGGTCAAAATGAGTAAAAGATTTAGACATAAAGAACAATGCCATAGATATATTAATAGATCAAAAATATTCTTTCTCTCTTATCTATGAAAAAAGGATAAATTTATGGCCAAACAAGAATGAGAGCACATTATAAACTTCAAAATATATGATTTTGACTATATTAAATTAAAAAGGTTTTGCATTAATAAAATCAATGCTGCCAAAATTAGAAGAAAAGCAGAAAGCTGGGAAAGGTCTGATAAAGCTGATAAAAATTTCATTTCTAAAATATAAAGAGAATTGCATCAAATTTATAGTGTCACAAATCATTCCCCAATTGATAAAAAGGTCAAAGGATATGAACAGGAAGTTTTCAAATGAAGAAATTAAAGATATCTATCTATCTATCTATTATCTATCTATCTATCTATCTATCATCTATCTATCTATCTCAATATCTATATATAATCATACGAAAAAATGTTCCAAATCACTATTGATTAGAGAAATGCAAATTAAAACTACAAGGTATAATCTCACATGTATTAGATTAGCCCAGAGGATAAAAAACGAAGATAATCAACATTGGAGAGGATATGAGAGGTTTGGCTGGTGAAGTTGTAAACAAATCCAACCTTTCTGGAGAGCAACATGGGACTATGCCCAAAGAGCAATAGTATTGTTCATACCCTTTGACTGTGAAATCCCAATTCTAGGGCTTTATTCAGAAGAAATTGTAAAAATTGGGAAAAAGCACTACATGTTCCAAAATATTAATAGCAACTCTTTTTGTAGTGGCAAAGAATTGGAAATTGAGAGGATGCTCATCAATTGAGGAATGGCTAAACAAATTATGGTACATGAATACTATTATTACTGTGCTATAAGAAACCATATATAGTCAGACTCTAGAGAAGTATGGAATGATTTACAGGATCTGATGTGAACTAAGGGAGTAGAGACAAGAGAACAATGTACAACATTATGAGACAAGCAACCTTGATGGAGGCAACTCCTCTTGTCCAGTAAGCTAGGACAACAGTATTAGACTGTTATTATCCTCAACCAGAATAAGAAAAACAAAACAAAACACACAGAAAGAAAAAAAAGCATGCCTACTGAATCTGATAAACACTTTATAAAAATTATCTATAGGTATCTCTTTTCCTTAATCCTCATTTCTCATACCAAAAATTACTAAATTGTAAATATGTTTAACAAAATATGTATGTAAAATGCTAACTTGAATGTTCCTGACTGAGGGGAGGCAGTGGGTGGGAAGGAAGGGTGGAGGGAAATTTTGTAACTTGAAAATGCACAAATGAATGATAATAAAAAATAGATTTAATGCAAAAAAGAAAGTGTATCAGACTAAAGAATGATGGGGAAATTAAGACAAAGTCATAATGAACCATCTTTCCTTAGCTTAGGTAAGCTTTGGGAGACAGACAAAGAGGTCTATGGGTAATGAGCATCAGGTCTATACAGGAATGACACTACAGTGCCAAAGGAGAGGTTGTGCAAAATGAGGTCCTAGACACCTTTTCTTCTTTTCCCTGAGTCACAAAACCAGGAATTCACATCATCTGACAGCTTTTACCCATACTACCAAGTTTTGGATAAAAGTCAGATTGGCAGAGGAACTGTACTTAGAGAATATTCAAGATTAACTTTCCAAGGACTAACAGCAATAACAAAAGTCCCCCAAACTTTATATAATGCTACAGGGGAAATAAAAGACTTCCAAGTATTTATGATTAAAAATCATAACTTTATCAAAATTTTGAAGTTCAAGCACAGGATTTGAGAGAAAATTTTAAAGGTAAACATGAGTGAACAATCATAAGGAACTAAGCCAAGTCAAACGCACTATTTTGAAAAATGAGGAGATAATATTTGCCTATCTTCAGGGATAAAAGCTTGAGAAAAATTAGAAAGAAGACTTGGAAATTTTTTTTATGTCGTGACTTGATCTTGAAAGAAAAAAGACATTGGTTGGGAAAAAGGGAAAGGAAACTTAGAAAGAAATTATCCTATATAATAGGGGTGTGCAACTAGATGTCTATACAAATTATAGTGGATCAGGGGGTGATTGACATTTGAACTTTGTTCTCATCTGAACCACTCAAAGAAGGAAAAAATATATATGGTTGGTATAAAAATACATCTCACTCAAAAGGGGAATAGGAGAAGGAAGGGCAAACTGGTGGAATGGTAGTTTAAGGAGTGATTAGTCCTAAATAAGGCAAACTTAGCTAAGGATGGTCAAACTGGGAGGATGTTCATCAGTTGAGGAATGGCTGAACAATAGCTGGTGTAAACATGATAGAATATTATTGTGTCATAAAAATAATGAAAGATGCTTTTGCTTGGCTCTACATGTTTGTGAAATATTTTATTTTTCTTTTATTACCAATGGAGAGAAATAAGAGAGATTGAGGATAAATTTGTGCTGATTTAAAAGAATAAAATTTAGTTTTAGAAAGAAATAAAGAACATTGCTATACTGTGAAATTTATGTAATGTTTCTGATAAGGAATAACATTTTTATATACATAAATATATAATTACAAAATTGAAATTAAGATATAGATATCCTTGTGCATATACATATGTACATATAAGTTAGATACAAAGTTATTTACAAAGATAGTTTAAGAATCGTTGATGAATTAATGGAATAAAGTAGTGGAATGTAATGTTTTAATATGCTTTGTAAAATTAGGATTCATAAGAAATTTTGAACTGAAAGAAACCTCAGAGGTTATCTAGTCTAAAAAATTCAATTAACTGTAAAGATAGTTGAAAACCAGAAATGAGAAGTGATTTGCTCATAATAGAGGGTTCTTCTAGTATGTATATAGTATGTGGTATATTGTATGTAGTATGTAACAGAGTCTGAATTCCAATTGGCATCCTATGATTCCAGTCTGGTAGTTTTGTTCTTATTAAGTCAACTTACTGGGTAACTTAGAAAGTGAACGCAACTTAGGGAAAAGTTATGCAACAAAGCTATATAACAAAACTCATTATTGTTACCTTGGATTATAAATGTCCAAAGAACTGAAACTTAGCACTGTCTTAATTGTTTCTATAGTAACAGAAATTTTGCTAGTATTTACAGACCTGTCTCATAATAATTTATATAAATTTTTTTATCAATGTGTTTGTTTCCCAAATAACATGACATATCCAATACATGTAACTGTATATGTAATTTATGAAGATCCAATACCGATGTCATTCTGCTGACACAATATCTCTGTGACATCCATTTGCTAGATTGTAATTTAGGTCTTATATTTCTTCTTTATACCCCTTGCTTAGTGCCTTATGCATCTTAGGTACTTTGTGTACTTAGGTACCTTAGATGCTTAAGAAATGCTTATTGAATTTTCTAATGGAATGAATGAATGGATGGATGTATATTTGGGCATTTTCCATCCACTCTAATATCATTGGTATCTTACTCTACCTCCAGGACCCTAATTAATACCCATCCAAAACTTCTAAAACATTATTCTCATCTAATCTTCAAGCTTGTACTTTTTCCCATTAGAAATTATCCTTCACATTGCTAATAAATTTATCTCCATTTTATATAGAAGTAACTCACTCAGTGGGACAGGTACATAGTGCAGTGAATACTATGTCAAGTCTGAAGTAAGGAAGACTAATCTTTCAAAGTTCAAGTTTGACCTCAGATATCTTCTAGCTGTGTGACTCTATAGGCAAGTAATTTAACCCTATGTGCCTCTGTGTCCTCATTTGTAAAATGATTTGGAGAAGAAATGACAGAATACTCCAGTACCTTTGACAAAAAAAAAAAACAAAACTATAAATGGGGTCATGAAGAGTCGTACAGAACTGAAACAAGTGAGCAACAATAAAGTTATCATTCTGTTTTTTTTTAATGAGTTCCAGAACAGTAAAGATAGTTGTCTAATGCCATGCATGAGGTAGCAGAGTCAACTTTCTAATCCATGTCCTCTGATTCCAAATTCAGAGTTCTTTCTACATGGTATAGTGTCTCACTTGTGTTAGAATATATGTTATGACTATGTAAAGGCACCTAAAGGATCCTTATATATCCTGAAATCAGGTCATTTGCCATGCACAGAAAAAAGAATGTCTGGTTTTTCTTAAGTATCACTTCTATAAGAGGTAAAGATTTTTTTTCCAACTCCTACTTCCACTGATTAATTCTATTATCAGATCAAGGTTAGATATATCTTCCCTTTCTTCAGTGCTCTCTGCCTATCCCCTGAGGGGCAATGAGATTCTTCTAATACTATGAATTAAACTCCCATTCCATTGTATTCTGCACAATATTAATAGGCAATGAGTAGTATCTTGATTTCATTTAACCAATTACCATCATTTAGCACAAAGGGATTTTTTTTGCACAAAGGGATATTTACTGGTTAGGTATAGGAAGAACTGAAATACATACTGAATCAAGGTATACTTTGCCCATACCACACTGATTGACTGTAGGAAGAGTGAGCTTAAGTCTAAATCTTTTGGTATTTCTACCACCAAATTCATTTACAAAGATGGAAGCTAGGAATGGATGAAGTTGGGAAGCAGAATCTTAGATGACAGATGACCGTTCTGCTGGAATAAGCAGAACACTTCTTAGGCCTTCCTTCACAGGCAACTATATTTGTCTTGAATTCCTGTAACTCAACTTTTGCTAGCTACCCTAACCTTTTGAAGATCACAAGTTTATATTCCAGTTTATTCCATTTGTAATACTCTATCCAAGCTAGGAAAGAATAGACATAACAGAAATGGAAGCAATAGCAAGGGTCTTATGGTAATCTTTTCGAGTCCACCAGAGGAAGTTGTCAATACTTTTGCTCTCTCAGCAATAGCAGAGCCACTGTTGGGAGTGGCTGAGAAAGAAAGTGAGAAAAGGGCCTCCAGAGAGGAGGCCCACAATAGGGAAGGAAAAAAGAATTAAAGTATCCCCAGTGAAATCTTAGATACTAACTACCAGTTCTGGCTCAATAGATCAGAAATAGTCATTCCTGTTCATTTTCTGTAGGAAAAAAGAAGAATGCTCTATTATATATAATTATTAATTTCCAAACTCTGACTCATCACTTCTCCCCACATGATTTTGAATATTTGGTATGTGTGCCTGCTGAGATAGAACAGTCCTCCATGGTATTGTTCTTAGATGTCATGTAGGAAAGAATCTCAAAAAATCAATATGGCAGAAATCCTATAAAATACATGTGCAAAAATCTCAATTGTCCCCCACCCCATTTGCCTATTAAATAAAGAAAATTTTATAAAATAGAAAAATGAGATTACTGATTATTTATTAATAATGATCTGCCAGGCTGTTTGAAATATTACTAATTCTAATTTGGTAAAGAGAAGACCAAGAAAATCAAGTTTCTTATTTCAGAAGTTTCATCCCCATAGAATTTTTCAGACCATATAGAAAAGATTCATACCTAATATTGCCTATCAGTCATTCCCTCACCCTCAGATAAGAAACTAAACCAATTTGGCTTGATTATTACAAATTAGTGCTAAGACTTAGAGAGGGACTGTGATGGTGGGTTATTTCACACTCTGCCTCATTTATTTTCCCACATCTCTGGATTCACATGGTGAGTTAATGCTTTAATATTCATGTAGGTCCCTAAAACAATATAAGTTCACCAGGAAACCAGGAAGTCCAAAATAAATCTATAGTCATTTTCTTCATGAGTAACAACAAAATCCTATAGCAACAGGATGTGCAAAATTTTCTCCATGGTTCCCTAGATCTCATAGATAATCCAACTGAAGATACCAAAAACCAAATCTCTAGGTGATCCATACAAAGGAAACATGAATATCTTAGGTCGCTGGAACAACCTAAGACACTCAAACCTTTCTCTGATCTCTGCTACTATGAGAACATACCCAATAATTGAACTAGATAGACTCAGTCTGAAAACAGAATCAGGTTACCCTTAAGCATATGTGAAATGCCCCAAAGGAAATGATCAAGGGAATGATAATTTATAGTTTCTTGTCCAACTAGTGTTATCCTAAGAACTTGTAATCTGTAAGGATCTCAGAGTAAAGTAAGCATTCTAAGTATGTTTAAAATCAGACAAAAATATTTGTTAATTTGTGGTGACCATTTGTTAAATGGACATTAACAATTTAGGAAGATGAAATCCAAAATTCCTCTATTGATCTCAGTAGTAACTCTTGTAAAGGATCAGTATTTCACTGTGTTATTGGTAATATTCAGACTTTGTGACCTCATTTGGGGTTTTCTTGGTAAAGATATTGGATTGATTTACCATTTCCTTCTCTAGTTCATTTACCAGATGAAGAAACTAAGGCAAACTAAGGCAAAAAAGGATTGTGACTAGTAAATGTCTGAGACCAGATTTGAACTGAGATTTTTCTGACTCCGGGCCCAGAACTCTGCACTATGTAGCTCGGTTTAAAGATTCAACTAGGCAAAAATTAACTCAAAAAGGACTTGTCTAATTTGAAGTGGAAATATGCTGGAAAAATTGACTATATAATTATAGTCTAAAACTGCAGAAGGGTCAAATACCAATTTTTTTTTTCCTAGTGAATCATGAAAAAGAGGGATCCAGTAATGGGAATTTCAAATAGATAATCTACCAAGGCATGGTTTAGCAGACCACAGTCAAGACAGCTGCCTGGTTTTGTGTTATCTGTCATCTGACTGGTTTTTCATTTTAAAATGCAATACAATTTTATTTGAAAATATAAAATCCAGGGGGCAGCTAGTGGATAGAACACTGGCCCTGGAGTCAGGAGGACCTGAGTTCAAATGTGGCCTCAGACACTTAATACTTATCTAGCTGTGTGACCTTGGGCAAATAACTTAATCTCATTGTCTTGTAAAACCCCCAAGATGTAAAATACATTTCATATTTTTAGTTCATACACTATAGTATATCAATCCCTATATTAAGAAGATTCCAGAAAATGTGAATGGTCCAAATTTTATTCAAGATGAGACCCCACATATAGACCTTCATAAGTTCTAGAGACCCTTTATCTCCACTCCCACTTACTTGGAGTCAGTCTTCCTGATCAAGGTTAGCTACATCAGAAAACAATTACCCTTAAGAGTTCATTGATTTGTGAATAGTAGAACTTTATTCTTATATTACTTTGCTGTTGAGGGAAAAGTTATATAGAAAAAAGGCTTGGGGGCGGCTAGGTGGCACAGTGGATATAGCACGGGCCTTGGAGTCAGGAGTACATGAGTTCGAATCTTACCTCAGACACTTAATAATTACCTAGATGTGTGGCCTTGGACAAGCCACTTAACCCCATTTGCCTTGCAAAAAACAAACAAAAAAACTAAAAAAAAAAAAAAAGAAAAAAGGCTTGACATAGTTATTAGGATTCTTATATAATCTTGAAAGGGAGTAACAACCATGTATCATTTTTAGATTCTTTGTCAGGTGTCAATTTTGTTCAAAGTCATTTCTTAAAAGTCTTTAATCTTGTTTAACACATGGAAAGTAATATCTAGACATAAGCCATGATGATTAAAAGAAGAAGAAAGAATCTTTGTTCAGAATTCCTTTGTTTTTGTTTACTGGTGAACCTAGCTTTAAGCTAGTTTTATATAATTTTATGTTGTTCAAAGTGCAGTGTGTGTATGTATTTGTTTTAATGGGCTCTTTTTGAATATTGACACTCAGTTTAATTCAGAGCTAGCAAAACCTCAATTTGTATAATGTTGGTTTTTAATTAAATGCCCTCAAATTATCCTTCTGTCAGTCTTGGTCCCTAAAAATTCATAGAATTCTTTTACCTAGTTAGCAAATATTGTTTCATATTAGAGATGATTGTTTTATTATATATCTTGGCTGTACTGCTGCATTGAGTTTTTGAAGATTCCATTGTAAAGCTTTCTGCATTCCTATAGCCTTTCATTTGTTCTCTTTACAAAAGGGCATTTTGGCAATGGTGCTGTAATGGCCACAGAGGAAAATAATGGCTACAGAGCATTACATTTTATAGCCATTAATGATAATAGATAAGGCAGTTCATATTTGGGATTTATTAGGTTATAAATTGACTTTCATATATTTGATTGGGAAGGAAAATATCTTGGTTCAATGCCACATGTTTATTAGAGTTGAAATTCATTGGCTTTGTTGGAAAGAGATAGCAGTAACATTCTTTATGTAATTGTTTTCTGGGTGTTGAACATATCTCAATTATCGTTACAGCTTCACCACAGCTGAGATGAATGTTTAGAGGTGGGGCTGAGTAGGGTGGGTGATTACAAAAGGGATTTTGAGTATTAAAAGAGATATTACAAAGTCCATTCAATAAAAATTAAAGCATGAAAACTCATAGTACTACTCCTTTAGGCTTTCATGTAACCTATTAATGAATATTTTAGGTGCAATCCTAAGCAATTTATTTTGCTTTTTTAATGTTCTAGTTCTCAGTATAGAAAAATAAGTGAAAATTTCCAATAGGACCTCATGATAGGGGAAAGGGAAGAAATGGAGGTAGTTAAAGGCAAAAATGTAGAATCTGCCAGCAAGGCAAAAATTAGAAAATCACACAGTCCAGAGCAACTTGAAATTCTTTACTATGGTAGTCCTCCAAAATGCAGGGGTACCTATAGTACTATAATATATAACTACATTGCTATACAGTACAAAGATTGATACCAACAATAATGACTGACTATGTGTTATTAAGAAAAAAGTTATTGGGGCAGCTAGGTGGCATAGTGGATAAAGCATCGGCCTTGGAGTCAGGAGTACCTGGGTTCAAATCTGGTCTCAGACACTTAATAATTACCTAGCTGTGTGGCCTTGGGCAAGCTACTTTAACCCCATTTGCCTTGCAAAAAAAAAAAACACCTAAAAAATTTATTTAAGAAAAAAGTTATTATGCTCATTATACTATGTTTAGGAAGGCAAATAATTGTGAGATATATTTTCACAGGATAACTAGAAAAATTATTAAAGAAGATGAAGTTTAATAGAATACCCTTTATTTTCTTCAAAATTTATATATGTGAGGCACCTGCTTCCTCAGAGATGCTAGACTAATGAGGGACATAGTTTTGGAAAGGTTAAAAAAAAGAAAACTTAACATTAGGTTTGGTTTTGCCTTATTTTAAGGTTTTTGCAATATAATGGGGTTAAAGTGGCTTGCCCAAGGCCACACAACTAGGTAATTATTAAGTGTCAGGCCAGATTTGAACTTAGGTACTCCTGACTCCAGGGTGGGTGCTCTATCCACTGCACCACCTAGCTGCTCCTTACCTATTTTTTTTTTAATTACCACCTTACCTATTCAACTTTTTCATCATTTTTACTATTCCATAAATCACTAGATAATATAAGAATACAAAGTTATCTTTCCTATAAAAGCTATATAAAAGTGTTCATTGAGTAGGTTGGATTTTGATAGCTCTGTTAATTCATGACAAAAAAGGAAGAACCATTCTTTTCTCTAGAAATTAATGACCCAAATTGTATACTTCTGAAATACTTTTTTATATTGGTATTTTATTTTTCAAATACATGTTAAGAAATTTATTCAAGATTCATACATATGCCTAACTATATTTTTGTTACAAAATTAACTTCCACCCTCCCTTCCCAGCCCCCTTCTCTCAGTGGCAAACATATTGTACATACACATTTCTGATGAACATATTTATAGAGTAGTCATTTTTGGTATGAGGAATTAGGAATGAGGGAAAGAAAATGCATAAGAGATATTTTTAAAACAGTTATAGTGTTCCTCAGATTCTAAAGGATTTGTTGTTTTGTTTTGCTTTGTTTTTTTTTTCCTTCCTCTGAATGGGAATATCTTTGGGCATAGCCAGTCTAATATAGTTGTTTTGGGTCTCTGAACTTCCCAGAGCAGAGGCCCCCATCAGGTTTGATCATTTTACAATGTTGTGTTAATGTATTCATTGTTTTCTTGGTTCTTCTCCCTTCACTCAGAATCATATTCTGTAATTCATTCCATGCTTATCTAGATGCCAACCATTTGTGGTTTCTTATAGAGCAAAGGTATTTCATAATATTCATGTACTATAACTTGTTTAACCATGGGCATCCCCTCAATTTCCAATTCTTCGCTGTTACAAAGAGATCTGCTATGAACTTTTTAGAACATATGGGACTTTATGTTTTCTTCTGGATATAGGCCAAGAATTGGAATTGTTGGGCCAAATAGTATGAATGGTATTATTGCTTTTTGGGTAAAGTTCTATATTGTTCTCCAGAATAGTTGGATCTGTTCACAATTCCACCAGCAATGTATTAATGTCCCAATCCTCCCACAAGTTCTCCAACATTGATTATCTTCCATTTTTGTCATCTTAGCCAATCAGATAGGCATGAAATGTTTCCTTAGAATTGCTTTAAATTGCATTTCTCTAATTAATGATTTGGAGAATTTTTTTCAAATGATTATATATATATATATATATATATATATATATGTATACACATAGTTTTATATATATAGTTATGATTTCATCATTCGAAAACTGACTATTCAAATCCTTTGACCATTATCAATTGGGGAATGACTTGCAACCTTATAAATTTGATGGAGTTTCTCTATATATTTTTGAAATGAGATCTTTATCAGAACTCCTAGTTGTGAAGATTGCTTCCCTGCTTTCTGCTTTCCTATTAACTTTGGCAGCAGTGATTTTATTAGTGTAACAACTTAATTTAATATAGTCAAAATAATTCCTTTTGCAGTTCATAATGTACTCTATTTCATTTTTGGTCCTAAATTTGTCTGCTTCCAGGCATCTAGGTGGCATAGTGGATAGAGCACTGGCCCTGGAGTCAGGAGGTCCAGCCTCAGACACTTAATAATTGCCTAGCTGCATGACCTTGGGCAAGTCATTTTTAATCTCATTGCCTTAAATAAAAAAAATAATAAATTTGTCCCCTTTCAATAGAACTGCTATATAGGATATTTTTTGATTTATTAATTTATCTATGGTGTCATACTTTATATCTAAAAATGTACACAGTTTGGCAATATTTTGGGATAGGGTGTGAGATGCGGGTCTATGTTCAATTTTTGCCATACTATTCTCAAAATTTCCCAACAATTTTTGTCAAATAGTAAGTTCAGTTCTTATCCCAGAAACTAATGTCTTTTGATTTTTCTTATAAATTTGTTTGGATTTGTCATTGACTACTGTTTCTTTTGAACATATCCCAACCCACTTATTGATTACTCTTTTTTTAAAGGTTTTTGCAATTAAGTGTCTAAGGACAGATTTGAACTCAGGTTCTTCTGACTCCAGGGCCAGTGTTCTATCCACTGCGTCACCTAGCCACCCCTGATTACTCTATATCTTAACCAGTTTCAAGCAGTTTTGATGACTGCTGCTATAGAGAGAATAGTTTTAGATCTGGTAGAGCTAGGCCACCTTTCTTTACAGTTTTTTTCATCATTTCCCTTGCTATTCTTGACCTTTTGTTGCTCCAGAAAAATTTTGTTACCATTTTTTCTAGCTTGTTAAAGTTACTTTTTGGTATTTTGATTGGTATGGCACTGAATAAGTAATTTAATTTGGGTAGATTTGTCATTTTTAGTTAACTCACCTAATCAAAGTAATTAACATTTTTCCAATTATTTATGTCAGATTTTATTTGGGAGAAAAGTACTTTATGATTGAATTCATAGAGTTTCTGCGTTTGTCTTGGGAGGCAGATTCCCAAGTATTTCATGTTGGAATTTCTCTTTCTATCTCTTGTTCTTGGGCTTTGTTGTTCATTTATAGAAATACTGATGGATTTTATGTGGGTGTATGTGTATCTCTCTGTTTCAAATATGTTTCTTATAAACAGCACATTGTAAGATTCTCATTTTTGATCAATTCTGTTATACCCTTACTTTTTATAGGACAATTCATTCCATTCACATTTACAGTTCCCTCTTCCCCAATCCCCAGGGTCAATGCCTTGTTAAGTAAAATATGGATTAAATCCAACTCTGATTTAATTAACTAAAATAATCTCAAAGGACTCTAAGTACTAGGATGCTCTTAATGTCTCACTTAAGAACTTTGTTATGAGAGACCCTTATTCGGTACAACCCAGTTTATGATAACTTCATCAGAGAAAGTGCTAAGCTTTGTGAACACAGAAGAATTAGATTACATCAAAGGAAATTGGGATACTTAAGTTTAGAGTAAATACCCCTGCTTTTCATCAGGGCTTTTTGTCTCAAACATAGTGATGTTAAATTCTTCAATGGGGAGGCAAGATCCAACTGTACCCATATCCACTAAATACAAACTCTTTAATCATATTTAACTCTTTAATTATCCTAAGAGAAGTATAATTCTCAAGAGTTTTATATATATATATATATATATCCCTTTTAGAACTGTATAAAATTTGATGACCTTGACTAATATTTGTTTTGTTTTGTTTTGTTTTGTCCTTCCCTTTTCATTTACTTTTTCATGCATTTCTTCAGTCTTGTATTTGGTGATTGAATTTTCTGTTCATTTCTGGTCTTATTGTCAGGAACTTTTGGAAGTCTTCTATTTCATTGAACAACTATCTTTTCTCCTGACAGTATATGTTAAAATTTGCAGGGTATTAAATTCTTGGTTGTATTCCCAGGTCCTTTGCCCTCTATATGGCATGCAAGTTCATCCAGTACATCAGTTTTGAGGCTCATAGGTACTTTGTGAGTCTGATTTTAACTGTTGCTTGCAGAATTTTCTCCTTTATTTGAGAGTTATGGAATTTTGCTATAATAGCTCTTCCTAAATTCAAATGTGATCTCAGATATTTACTAGCTGTGTAACCCTGAATAGGTTAGGTAGCTCCATTGACCTCAGTTTTCTCACGCATTAAATGAACTAGAGAAGAAAATTGCAAACCACTTCAGTATCTTTGTGAAAAAACAAACCTTTAATTTATCATGAAGACTCACACATGACTGAAAATGACTAAACAACAATAACAACAAAATGCATATTTAAAGCTACTGGATTAAAAACTGAATGAATAAAATTACTAGAAATGTATAGCATTTTAATCATATAAATATGAAATAATATTGAAACAAGAAAAATCTTATTATTATTAAACTTAATTGGCAAATTCTAGAAATAACCTAACTATATTTCTAAATCTTATTATTTTAGGTCTCCATCCTATATCTAGGAAAATATTATAAACTATTATGAAATACCATTGGAAAAATTGAAAATAACTGAGCTTTTTGAAAATAGAATTCAGTCAAAGTTTAATAGTTGCATCTTTTCATCAGTATATGTGAAACACTGATATATTCCAACAAAAGAGATAGCAATATAGACATACTAAGTCTAGATGAAGGAATTCCATCATCCACAAATTAAGCAACAAAACTACTATAGGGGAGTGATTCAATATGATTTCCAAAGGGAGAACGAATAATGATAATGACAATCTGGATCATAAAAATTCATTTCCTGAAGGAAAAAATGGAACTATGAAAAACCAAAATGTTTTCCATGATGGTACACTCAATCATCATCATTAAACACTAAAACATATTTTCTTGTTATCCTGAAACCAAGATCTAAGGCATTTATTAAACAGTGAGGAATATATTTATAAAAGAAATTCAATCAAATTCAGATAGGTACAGATAATGGAAGTACGAACAGCAGATGGGCTGCATACCTCTCTAGTCTACCATCCTATATAATCCATCGTCCCACTTGGAACCACTAATAGCAGAGGGGTTATACAACTTATTGCTCTATTTCCTAAAATATAACCAATCCAATAACCAATGGAAGTCCAAAAGGACCCCTTAAAACTTTTTCAACATATAATATTTATGAGTGTTCTCCCCCAAAATACCATCTCCCTTGTTCCGTTAGGTTGGAGTAAATGAGCAAGGCTCAAGTCCTTGGATTTTGTGCTTCAACAGCCTCCAAGGATCCTTTGTGTTAACCATACAGAATTTCCAGCAATATAAAATAATCATGAAATGCATGATTATGTATGATAATATGAACTACTTAGGTTCAACAACTAGGTGTGGCTGTGGATAGCATGCTGGGCTGGAATTAGGAAGAGCCATTGTCCTGAGTTCTAATTCAACCTCAGACACTTACTACCTGTTCAATCATGAAACCCTGTTTACCTCAGTTTCCTTATCTGTAAAATGAACTGGCAAATCATTTCAGTATCTTTGTCAAAACACACTAACAAGGGTCATGAAGAGTTGGACATGACTGAAGAATGATTGAAGAAAAAACAAAAATAAGACAAAATATTATATTAACAGGTATGTAATCTAGTATCAGAAAAAGCAATTGAAAATATAGGTAATTCAAAATTGAGAGATGAAATGGATATAAATGAATACTATTAAACGTTGAAATAAAAATATTTTTTACTATTAATTAGCTTGCAAAAAATAGGGAAATTAAAGATCTCATTACTTTTTTCTTTTAATTATATATGATCTTGACACCTAATTTGGGAGAGACAAAGCAGAGAGAAAAGAACTATAAATGTTTAATTCCTATGATTATAAATAAAAAATATTGAATAAAACATTACTAAAGAGTTTAAGACAGCTTATTAAAAAGATTATTTACTATAATGAAATTGGATTTATGCCAGGAATTTAAAATTGATTCTGTGTCAGGAAATAAACATTAAAAAACATTAAGAATAACAAAAAACTTTGTGAATCATATACTTATTTAATAAATTCAGAAAAATCATTTGAGAAAATATAATAGTCATTTGTAAAGATAGCACCAAATATATAAAAATAAAAAGAACATTCCTTTGTAAGGTAAACAGTACCTTTTGAAAACAAAGATTTTATATTACCTGTAGTGAAGAAATCTAAAGTATTTTTCAAAGAAATAATAGGTAAAGAATAAGGATATTCTATAACCAAATTGACCATATTCTAGGGCACAAAAACCTTTTAATCAAATGCAGAAAGACAGAAATAATAACTTCCCAAACCACGATGCAATAAAAATTATATGTAATAAAGGGTTATAGAAAGATAAAACAAGAACTAATTGGAAATTAAATAACTTTATCTGAAATAATTGGTGGATCTAACAGCAAATAAAAGAAATAATCAATAATATCCATGAAAATGATAATATTGAGACTCATAGCAAAATTTAAGGTATGCAGCCAGGGGAATTTTTGAGGGTAAATTTTATAACTCTAAATGAGTATATGATTAAATAGAGAAAGAAGAGATCAATGAATTGGGTAAGCAATTAAAAAAAGCTAGAAAGAACAAATTAAAGATCCCCAAATAAATACCAAGTTAAAAATTTTGAAAATCAAAGGAGAGATTATTAAAACTGAAAGCAAGAAAGCCATTGATCTCATAAATAAAACTAAGGGGTTGTTTTATAAAAAAAATCCAAAAAAATAGACAAACTTTTGATTAATCTCATAAAAAAAGAAAGAAGATAACTAAATTACCAGTATCAAAAGTGAAAAGGGTGAACTAACCACCAGTGAGTAGGAAAGTAAAGAGATAATTCAGAGCTATTTTGCCAAATTATGTGAGAATAAATTGGATAACCTGATGGATGAATATTTACAAAGATATAAAGATGTAAATTTACAAATATATAAATTTTCCAGATTAGCAGAAGAGGAAATAAGTTACTTAAATAACTTTATTTCAGGAAAAAAAAATTGAAGAAACCATCAATAAGCTACATAAGAAAAAGTCTTCAGGTCCAGATCAATTTACAAGTGAATTCTACAAAGCATTTAAGGAACAATGAATTCCTATTCTATATAAACTATGTTTAAAAATAGGAGAAAAAGGAGTTCTGTCAAACTCCTTTTATGTCATCAATAGGGTGCTGATACCTAAACCAGTAAGAACCAAAACAGGCAAAGAAAATTTTAGACAAATCTATTTAATGAATATGGATGCAAAAATCTTAAATAAAATTTTAGCAATGAGACTACAGCAAGTTATTACTAAGATAATACACCATGATCAGGTAGGATGTATAACAGGGAGACAGTGATGGTTCCACATTTAGACAATACTCAATATAATTAAACTTATCCACAGTAAAATCAACAGAAATCATATGATTATCTCAATAAAAGCTGAAAAAGCCTTTGATAAAATGCAACACCCATTCCTATTAAAAACACTAGAAAGTTTAGGAATAATTTGAATTTTCCTTAAAATAATAAATAATATCTATTTAAAACCATCAAGAAATATTATATGTAATGGGAATAAACTTAGAGCATATCCAATGAAATCAGGGTGAAACAAGGATATTATCCATTATCACCAATACATTTAATGTAATATTAGTAATGCTAACTGTAGCAATAAGAGAAGAAAAAAGAAGTTGGAGGAATTAGAATTCACAATGAGGAAGCAAAGTTTTCACTCTTTGCAGATGATATGATGGTATACTTAGTGAAGCCAAGAAAATCACCCTAAAAAACTCCTTGAAACAATTAATAAAATTATCAAAGGAGCAGCATATGAAATAAACTCACATAAATCATCAGAATTTCTATATATGAACAAAAAAGTCCAAAAGCAAGAGATAAAAAGAGAAAAGCAACTTAAAATAACTATAGGCACCATTAAATATTTGGGAATCTGTCTCCCAAGACAAGCCCAGAAACTGTATGAACACAATTATGATGCACTTCTAAAAAATTGGAAATATGTCTATTGATCATGGGTAGCTCAAGCTAATATAATAAAAATTTCAATTCTAACCAAATTAAATTACTTAGTCCATGCCATACCAATCAATCTACCATTAACTACTGTACTGATCTAGAAAAATTAGTAACAAAAATTCAACTGGAGCAACAAAAGGGCAACAATAACAAGGGATTTTAAAAAATGTAAAAGAAAGTGTCTAGCTCTATCAGATCTAAAACTATATTATAAAGCAGCAGTCATCAAAAATGCCTGGTACTGATTAATAAATAGAATAATGAATCAGTGAAATAGGATAGCTTCATAAGAAGTCGCAATAAATGACCATAGTAACCTATTTTACAAACCCAAAGACATTAGCTTCCGGGATAAGAACTCACTATTTGAAGAAAAAGTTGTTTAGAAAACTGGAAAATAGTACGGTGACAACTAGGTATAGACTCATATTTCATACCCTATACCAAAATAAGTCCAAAATGGGTACAGAATTTAGATACAAAGGGTGACACCAAAGATAAATTGATAGACCAAGAAATATTCTATCAAATCTATGGAAAGGTGATAAATGTATATAATTATAATGTACATAATTATAAATGTACATAATTATAAACTGCAAAATGAATGATTTTGACTGTATTAAATTAAAAAGGGCTTGCACTAATAAAATCAATGATGTCTAAATTGGAAGGAAAGTAGAAAGCTCAGAAACAATCTTCACAAAGAGGAGTTCTGATAAAGGCCTCATTTCTAAAATATATAGAGAACTACCTCAAATTTAAAAAGTCAAATGTCATTCCCCAATTGGTATATGGTAAAAGGAAATGAACCGACAGTTTTCAAATGAAGAAATTAAAATTAGATATAATCATATGAAAATTGCTCCCAATCATTATTGATTAGATAAAATACAAATTAAAAGAGCCAGGAAGTATCATCTCATACCTATCAGATTGGCCAAGATGAGAAAAAGGGAAAATGATCAAGATTGGAGAGGTTGTGGGAGGACTGGGATATTGATGCATTGCTCCTGCAGTTGTGAATGTATCCAACAATTCTGGAGAGCAATATGGAACTATGCCCAAAGAGCAATAAAACTGTTCATACCCTTTGATCCAGCATTTCCAATTGTAGGTCTATATCCAGAAGAAATTATAAAAAATTATAAAAAAGGGACAAGTCCTACATATTTCAAAACATTCATAGAAGCTCTTTATGTAATGGTAAAGAACTGGAAATTGAGGGGATGTCCATCAACTGGGGAATGGTTAATATGGTGCATGAATACTATGGAATACTGTTTTTGTACAAGAAACCATAAATGTTTAGACTGTAGAGAAGCATGGAATGACTTACAGGATTTGATGCTGAGCAAAGGGAGTAAAACTAAGAGAACCAATGCACACATCAACAACATTGTGAAGACAAGTTCAGAGAGATAGGACAACTGTATTAGACTGACTATGGACTATGTTGTCCATATACAGAGCAAGAAAAACAAAGTAAAACAGAACACACACACACAGACACAAAACCCTTTACAATCGGCTGAACACTTTATAAAAATTATCTCTTATGTATTCCTTTCCCTTAATCCTAATTCCTCATACCAAAAATAACTAATCTGTAAACATGTTTATCAAATATATTTGTACAATGCTAACGTGACTGTTGACCACTGAGGGGATGGGGGAAAGAAATTTTGTAACTTAAAATATGTATGGGCATATGAATAAAATAAATAAAAAAAGAAAATTAGAAAAGAGAATAAGGATATCATTGTCTTTACTTGATACTTTTCTAGAGCCGCTAGAATAAGTCAAAAAAGTTACATTGAGGGGATAAATATAAGAAAAGGAAAATAAAACAAAAATTATTTTTAGCTTAGAAAAAGATTATTGAGATAAAAAAGCAAAAAAATGAAAAAAGGATTTTAATAAATAAAAAGCTTTTAAATACACAGTACAAAATAAGCTTCAAAAATTAACACATATAAACCTTGTGGTAATTGCTATTGCTTTAAATATTTCAAAAACCAACTATATATAAAATTCATAGTATAATTAATCTTCCTAATTCTATTAAAGGAAAATCCCAAGATTTTTGATGTTATAAATTATTCAATAATAACTATAATGATAATGATGGTGATAATGAGAAATATGATTTATCAGAGAAGATTCTGACATTTCAACAAATACTTTGTCTAAGCTCTAATCCCCATTCTTTTTCCAATCCTAGTCAAGTATTCTTTAATACCTTCTTGTCAAATTTCAAGGTCAGCATCCTAAATGCTGACCTTAGAATTCTAGTCCCTCATATATGTATGGTTTCAGCAACATCAATGAATCACATTTAAATACATTAAACTAGGGAATATTTATGAATCCTTCCTTCCAACATTTATAATACTTGACACCCCATACAGTATCCTCACCACATATGAGTCATACCAACAACAATGAGAGACAATACAACTCAATCTAACAAATTATTTTAATAAAATATCTACTATATGAAAGGCACACTTTGTATTGGAAAAGCAATTTTTAATCTTAAGATTAACCCTTACATTTTATTGGAAGAAGGGATTATGTAAGACAGTAAGGTAAGTTTAATAAATGGAGGTATATGCATTTTAATACATAATAATTTTAAGATAGAGAATATAATAATAGCTTAGAAGGGGCCATGGAAAGCCTCCTGAATGAAATTATTTATACTATGAAGGATCCTTTAAGGCAAAGATGAACAAGATCAGTTTTTCCTATCCTTTTTCTACTAGGTATACTGATTAAGTTGAAATTGTGTCCAAAAAAATAAGGCATGTGATGACCAACAAAAGCTTAAAAGTAGAATTTAATGATAAAAACCTTACTTTCAGCAACACCAGGGAATGCTGTATAGACCCATTATAATTCTATTTACTTTGTATTTTTGCAAGGTAATGGGGTTAAGTGACCTGCCCAAGATCACACAGCTAGGTAAGTAATTATTAACTGTCTGACGTCAGATTTGAACTCAGGTACTCCTGACTCCAGGGATGGTGCTCTATCCACTGTGCTGCCTAGGTACCCCTATAATTCTTATAAGAGGAAAAATGAGTGACAGTGGGGATGGACACCACTAAATATTTTTAATTCCAAAGGTGGCTACAGCTGAGGAGACTATAAAATATGAATGTCTAACTCCTTTGTAGCTGCAAGAATGAAAGTCAATGTTATACCATTAAAAACTTGAAATCAATTTTAGAGGCAAGTGGCTTGAGCAGAATGATGAAAATTATTAAAATAATAGATGTGTCAGAACCAGCTATGGTCACTTTTGGAAAAAACAGGTAATATATGCGCTCAATAGTATCTATCAACCCCATTGTTTATTCTCAAGGAAGGAAAGCAGCACATCTGACTAATTCAGTTTTGGTTTACTTTTCTTTTTCAGCCCACATGTGGGTTTGTTGAAGAGACCAAACTGGGTTATTTTGCTTAGCAGGGATGTGGTAATACCAAACAATATAAAAATATGCTTCTGGTGGATTGATCATAAAATTCAATAGAGCATAAAACTGATAAAAAGAACTTCATTATCTGAAACTCATAATTAAGATTGCATTCTCACAGTAGGATATTTTATGTGAAATTTCCCTTTTTGAACTTTGGACATAATTTCAATATTTTCTTAGGAAATGACTTCCTCCCAGGTACATTCGCATACGCTTACTCATAATCAGTTTGTCTTAATGTGATTGTCAATCTTTGGTGTCACTGGTATTCAATACTTAGTATATTATCTAGCAAAGAGGGATAAAGAGAGTGTTGAATTATTTCAATGATGCATTGTAGTGTAGAAATTCTTTCTCTCAAAGAAGTGAAGATCTTCTCTTCAGTTTATAGTCTTAGAGAGTTGGTTAGAATAATGAGATGATAAATGACCTGTCACAGTTCCCTCAGGCATAGTTTTCAGAGGCAGACCTTGAACTGTGGTTTCCTCTTTAAAGATGGTCCTCTATCCATTTCAATAAATGGCCTTGCATTCTTTGCACATAGTTGTTCAATCATTTCAGTTTTGTCTAACTCTCTACATGACCCTATTTGGGGTTTTCTTGACAAAGATATTTGAGTAGTTTAACATTTCCTTCTCAATTTACAGATAATGATACGGAGGCATAGAGAGTTGAGTGATTTGCTTGGGGTCATATAGTTTATCTCTGAGCACAAATCTGAACTGAGGCTCTTCTGATTTTAGGACCAGCACTCTATCCATTGTAGCATCTAGCCTCTTTGCTCACAGTAGGATATTGATAAATAATTGATGATCACTATTTGCCTCAATTTTCTCAGATTTAAAAAGTGTTATTAGCACCTACCACTCTGTTCTGATAGGAATAGAATAAGAAAAAAAGTAGGTAATATTTATATGGCATTTAGCAATGTTTCTGACAATTAGTAGATGCTATATAAATACCATTATTATTATTATCTTTATTATTATATTATCACTAGTATTAAACTGAATTAAACTAAGCAGTACCAAGAAAGGTGCACAAGTTTTCAATAAGCAAAAAACTCAAATACTTTTATATTGCATATTGTTGTTTATCCTTCATTCTCAAAGAAGACCATGCGATCAAGGAAGTGATGCCATGGCATATACATGAATTGGATTTGAGTGCAGGACTGCTGTGCAATGTAGCACCAGTCTTGCTTTCTCCTCCAGAGTCATCTGGGTCCAGTGTCCATATATGAATCAGGACACTGGAGATTGCCTGGGGTGCAAGGCAATCAGGGTTGAGTGACTTGCCCAAGGTCTCACATCTAGTATGGGTCAAGTGTCTGAGGCTGAATTTGAACTCAGTTCCTCTTGACTTCAAGTCCAGTGCTCTATCCACTATGGCATCTATTGCCCCTATATTGAATATAATATAATATTAAACATCTAGACATAATTTCAAATATCATGAAATAATTCCTTTTGATTGGGTCTGATCTTTGTCAGGAAATCATATTTTCCCCTTTTATATCACTCATCATTCCTTTCCAATAGTGATGAATTATCATAATTTAACAAGCTATTCAAGTAAGTTGCCTTTTTTATGTACTTTACTGTATCTGTTTTATTTTATTTTTTAAAAAGTCAAACTTTTATTCTATAATAATTTATTGTCCTTTTTCTGCATAGATTATTTTTAACATTTTAACATTTTATTTATTTTCCAATTATATACAATAGTAATATGCACTGATCATTTTTTGCAAGGCTCTGAATTCTACAATTTCTCCCCCCTTCCCTCCCACCAACAGAAGGCTGTCTGACAGTCTGTACATTGTTCCTGTGTCATACATTGATGTAAATTGAATGTTATAAGAGCAAATATAAGGATAAACATATACCCCCTCCCCCACAAGAAGAAGAGAAACCTCAAGAAGAGAGAGAGAGAGAGAGAGAGAGAGAGAGAGAGAGAGAGGAGAGAGAGAGAGAGAGAGAGAGAGAGAGAGAGAGAGAGAGAGAGAGAGAGAGAGAGAGAGAGAGAGAGAGAGAGAAATAATTGTACTTCAGTCTGTGTTCAGATTTCAATGACTCTGTCTCTGGGGTGAGTTGCTTTGTTTATCATAAATCCACCAGAGAAGTTGCTTCAATATTTTTCCCTCAGTTGCCATTACTAGCTATACCTCCACTCTAATCCTCCCCAATCTCATTTATTCTATTCTTTCCATCCTTTCACCCTGGCCCTGTCCAAATGTGTGTTGAATCTCAATACCCTCTCCCTTGATCTTCCCTCTCTTCTCTCATCTATTCCCCCGTCCCTACCCCCATTCCCCTTCATCCCATCCCTTTCCTCCCATCCTTCTCCAGGGCAAAATAGACGTTCTCATCCTATTAAGGATGAGAGCCATTCCAATGAGAATGAAGGCTCACTCATTCCCCCTTGCCTTCCCCCACCTCCACTCCATTGAAATTGCTTTTTCTTGACTTTTATGTGAAATCTCTCAGCTTCTTCTTCATCACCTTTTCCTTCCTCCCAGTAATTTCACCCATGGCCCATCCACTCTATCCCTTTACCACATCATACAATTATATTCCACTCCTTCCTATGTCCTGTCTATATATACTTCTTCTTATAGCTCTTATAAATGAGAATGTTCATATGAGTTATCAATATCTTCTTCCCATGCAAGAATACAAACAGTTCAACTTCATAAAGTTCCTCATAGTCAGTCCCTCTCTTCCACTCCCTCTGTGGTTCACTGGAGTCCTGTACTTTGAGATCAATCTTTCTGTTCAGCTCTGGTCATTTCAGTAGGAAAGTTTGAAAGTTCCCTGTTTCATTGAAATTCCATATTTTCCCCTGAAAGAGGATGTTCAGTTTTGCTGGGCAGTTGATTCTCAGTTGTAAACCAAGATATTTTGCCTTACAGAATATGATATTCCTTAATGTAGATGCTGCCAGATCCTGTGTAATCCTGACTATGGAGCCACAGTAGTTGAATTGTTTGTTTCTGGCAGCTTTTAGAATTTTCTCTTTTAATTGGGGAGTTTTGGAATTTGGCTTTAATACTCCTGGAAGTTTTTCTTTTTGGATCTCTTTCAGGGGATGACCATTGAATTCTCTCAATTCCTATTTTCCCTCAGCTTCTAGGATCTCAGGGCAATTTTGCTGTATTATTTCTTGCAAAATGAAGTCTAGGCTCTTCTACAGTGGTCACAACTTTCATATAGCCCAATAATTTTTTTTTAGGTTTTTGCAAGGCAAATGGGGTTAAGTGGCTTGCCAACGGCCACACAGCTAGGTAATTATTAAGTGTCTGAGACTGGATTTGAACCCAGGTACTCCTGACTCCAAGGCCAATGCTTTTATCCACTATGCCACCTAGACACCCTAAGCCCCAAAATTTTTAAATTATTTCTTCTGGATCTGTTTTCGAGCTTGGTTGTTTTTCCAATGAGATATTTCACATTTTCTTCTAATTTTTGGCTTTTTTTTTTTTGGCAGAATTTTATTTCTTCCTGCTTTCTTGCAAAGTCATCAGCTTCCTTTAGTTCCATTTTTGCATTTGAAGGAGTTATTTTCTTCAGAGAGCTTTTTAAATCTCCTTTTCCAGCTGGTCAGTTCTGCATTTTAAGGCATTCTTCTCCTCAGTTGCCTTTTGTTTTGCTTTTTCCATTAGGCCTAAACTGTTTTTAACATATTATTTTCTTCAGTTATTTTTGTATATCTTTCACCAAGCTTTTGATCTGGTTTTCATGATTTTTCTGCATCTCTCTCATTTCTCCTCCCAATTTTGCCTCCATCTCCCTTAAGTGCTTTCAAAAGTCTTTTTTGGGCTTATCCATAGACTGAGTCCATTTTCTATTTCTCTTGGAGGTTCTGGATATGGAAGCTTTGATTTTGTCATCATCTGAGTATGTGTTTTGTTCTTCCGTGTGACTAAAGTATTTCTCTATGGTCATATTCTCCTTCTTTCTGTTGTTTGCTCATTTCCTTAGTCTAAGATTAATTTAAAGCACTTCCAAGTCTTTGGGTTTTTTTGGGGAGGGCACCCCACTGGGACCTTTATTCCTCCAAGGTCTTATGCTCTGTAGTCTATGCTTTTATATGTAGATGACCAGCACTACCCTCTGTCCAGGGGCTATAAGGAGAGATCCAGTTTGGTTATTTAGTATGGAAGCCCAAACTGCAATATGTGAGTGTAGGCAAACCATAGAGTCCTACCCCAGGGAGAGCAGAGAAATCTCTGCAGCCTTTCTTACTGTCTCTGGGGGTGCAGGCTGCTTTCTCCAGATTCTCTCTCTCTCTCTCTCTCTCTCTCTCTCTCTCTCTCTCTCTCTCTGCAGGTTCTATGGCCAGTGCTCCTCACTCCACACTCACCCAGGTGCAGCAGAGTTCTCTCCCTGCCCCTTGAAGCTGTTGCTGGTGATCTCTGGGCTGGGCTGGGTTGCACCACAGCTTTTTGTCCAACCTTGGTCCTGGTGAAACACACCTTTCCCATAGAAATACTAAGTTATCATGGACTGGTCTTTCTGTGGTTTCTGCCCCTCTAAATTTTGGCTAGAGCCATCCTTTGGGAGTTTGGGGGGGGAGTCAGAGTTCTGGGGAAATGCTGCCTTCATGCTGCCATCTTGGCTCCCCCCCCCATTGTATCTGTTTTAATGCTACTGAAATATTCTTTCATATTAAATGCCAACTTTTCTGCCCCTGGATATAGCAATTTGTATCTATTTTGTGCTCTTCTTATGTCATATTATATGCTCTTATTATTATATATTTATCACATACACTGAATTTTATTTGATATCCTCATCTTTAAACTGTAAAACATGTAGACTCAGACCCTTAACTTTATTTTTATCTCTAACAGTATCTATGAGGGTGCTTTGCTCATAATAGTTATTTAATAAGTGACTGTAGATTGAATGAATTGATGAATGCATGGTCATCCAATAGGAGGGATTTTAGTGAAAGGAATTCAACAATCTGGGCTCAGACATTTGTTAGCTGTGTGACCTCTTTCTAAGTCAGTTTCCTCATCTGTAGAATGGAATGATAATAGCACCCAGGATTATTGTGAAGACCAACAGAGATAATATTATAAAGCACTTAATATTTTCGCTAACATATAGGAGGAGTTTTATGATTGTTAGTTACTATTATTAGTTTTTATAATGAATATAGTGTAGGACTTGGAATGAATGAGTTTGAATTCCTCTTCAGATCCTTACTAACTATGGGACTCTGAGAAATCTTTTAGTCTCTCTTAGACTTTATTTTCTCACTCTGTAAGGTTACCAGATCAACAAGTTTGTTGCATCAAAGATTAAATACATGAAATAGTTTTGAACTTTTGAAACACTATAGAAACAAAAGTTATTATCATAACTATGTATCTATTCACTTTATCTTATAGCATAATTCCTATATTTTAGTATTTTTCACTCATTTTCTGGATTATATGTTTCCTAGGATGTAAATTCTCAGAAATCAAATAGCACTCTTTGCTGCTCTTTCAAAAGATTTATCCCAGATGTGCTATAATCTTCCTATTCCATAATTTCATTTGGTTGTTCCTTGCAATCCAAAAGATCACTGACTTTTTTTAAAATTCATACCTTATATTGTTGCTGATCCATATATAGTTTGTTGTCCTCAATCAAACCAGCTCTGCCTCCAAATTTTTGCTCTTTATATTTTTCCAGCAGATAGCTTTCTCCCTAGATACAAGATTTTTTTGTTCCTTAAATAGTTCCCTCATGTACTTTTTCAAGGGTGAATCTAATTTTGTGGTTTCTTGCCCTTGTATCCAATCTTGTTAGGTAGATGTATATTATTTTGCTACCTCTCTACTGTTTATGGAAATCCCCAATTTAGTGTCATCACCAAATTTACATACTGCTTATTTGCTAAAATGAAAGCCAAAATACTAACTTAGCAAAATCTAAGCCAACTCTCTACCCTTTCTTCCCTGAAGAGACACAGTCCCCCCCCCCCCACACACAAACAGGAGTACAGATCCATACATTCTTCTTCCATTTAAAGAAGAAGAAATATATCCCCTTGGAAGAGGAAAAATAAAAAATAAACAAAATGCACCCTTGCTGAGAATTCTCAAAAGGTTTAGAAAGCTTGAGATTTTTAAATTTGTCATTTTTGCATTAATTAATAACCTTGTTCATTCCATTAAGAGATTATTTGCTCATGTATATAATCTAAAAGTATTATATATAAAAAGAAGCAGTTCATAACAGTTGATAAACAGTTGACTTCTTGAATTCAAGAGGATATATATTTCAAGTGTCACTGTCACTTTGGACACATGCTGGCTATGAACCTAGATATATTATTTAATCTTTTATTGCTCGACAAACCTCTTTAAGATTATAACTTTCAGTGAAGGTATCAAGCTGTGTGGGTAAAGTTTCCCCACAGAGGTATTCCCTATAACAATTAAACCACTAACATAATCTATCTTAATCCCTATAACTTATAATTAGAAGAAATAAATTCAATTGTCATAGTTGTATACCCTTGATTTTGGAATAATAGGACTAATAGTATTCCATAAAAATGCCACAATGGGTCATTTAAAGGTACAGACTTTAGAAATGGAAACAAAGCCTTGTTCTGATTATTTTAGGGATGTACACAAGAATATATATATATATATATATATATATATATATATATATGTACATATATATATATATATCAATATGTAGATATTTAAGTCTAAATCATATATTCTAATCCTTTAAAAGTTTTAAGAAACTTATGGAGGGGCAGCTAGGTGGCATAGTGGATAAAGCACCAGCCTTGGAGTCAGGAGTACCTGGGTTCAAATCTGGTCTTAGACACTTAATAATTACCTAGCTGTGTGGCCTTGGGCAAGCCACTTAACCCCAATTTGCCTGGCAAAAACCTATGGAACTGATTTCAGAATTATATTTATGAATTAACAAAATAAAATACTTAGATTTACAAAAGAAATATAATGAAATTTATCTATCAATCAATTAAATGGTTTTATCTACAATTCTGATGAGTTCTCACTTAAAGAACACCTTATTTAAATATAGTTCTAGAACCAGGATAGATGACATACATAGTCAGAATAAACACTAAGATATATATTGTTTCTCCAAGAAGTTGAAAAGGTGATAAATGTAAGTCTAAAAATCATAGAATCACTTTGTGAAACAAAGATGGCAGTGTGAGGGAAGGGATTCCCAGAAACATGTACCCCCAAAACTCCAAAAGTCATCAAATTATGACCCTAGCCAAAATTTAGAGGGACAGAATTCACAGAAAGACTGAATGATACAATTACCCAGTCCAAGACAACTTAGAAGATCCTTGGGTAAAGTCTGTTTCATCAGCACCTGAGTTTGGAAATAGTTTCAGCACATCCAAGTCACAGCACAGCTAAGGGGCAGGCAGCTGGGCTGAGTAAACTAGCTCCAGCCTGCCAGGAACAGCCCTGGGTTCCTGGGGCCACCTGGGTCTGTGACAGACAGGGTGGTTTCCAGAATTCTTGACCCAGGGATCACTAGGAATGACTTGAAGGCATGTAAGTGAACTCTAATGCCAGAGTGAGCAATGAGCCTAAACCAGTGCTGGTCTCAGAGCAGTCTTGCAACTGGAACCTGTGGAGCCACCCAGCACTTCTGGAGCACCCAGGCCACAGACAGTAAGGGGGATGGGAGAGACTATTTTCCTGGTGCAGGAATCTGATTCTTTGTGCATACTCAGATCCAGATGTTAGTCTAGTGTCCCTACTACCATGGAGAAACAGGTACCCTCCTCATGGCTCCCTTCCAAGAGGGGAGTACCTGTAATAATCCACATACCAGAGCACAGGCAAGAGAGAGGCCAGAGCCTCTCATTTGACCTTGGAGAAATTAAGGTCCCTGTGGCGTAGCCCAACCCTCCCCTTCAATAACCTTGGAAGTGAAGAAAATTAGTCACAGGCTGAAGAACTTGACCATAGAAAATTACTTTGGAATAATTTTCACAACTACGAGTTCTGATAGAGAGGTCTCTTTTCTAACAAATATAGAGGAATTGTATCAAATTTATAAGGTTACAAGTCATTCTCCAATTGATAAATGGTCAAAGGATATGAACAGACAATTTTCAAATAAAGAAATTAAAGTTATATATAATCATATGAAAAATGCTCCAAATCATTATTGATTAGAGAAATCCAAATTAAAATAACGTGATATCAGCCCATACCTATCAGATTAGGCCAAGATGAGAAAAAGGTAAAATGATCCATGTTGGAGAGGTTATGGGAGGATTGGGACACTGATACATTGCTGGTGGAGTTGTGAATGGATCCAATCATTCTGGAGAGCAATATGTTACTATGCTCAAAGAGTAATATTACTTATTATCCCTTCAACCCAGTAATACCAATACTAGCTCCTTATACAGAAGAAATCCTAAAAAGTAGGTACATTTCCACATGTTCCAAAATTTTCCTAGCAACTCTTTATAGTGACAAAGAACTGGAAATTGAGGGGATGTCCATTTATTGTGGAATGGCTAAAGAATTTATGGTACATGAATACTATGGAATATTATTGTTCTATAAGAAACCATAAATGGTTGGACTCTAGAGAAGCATAAAATAACTTATGGGATCTGATGCTAAGCGAAAATAGTAGAACCAAGAAAACAATGGACACAATAACAATAACACTGTAAGATGAACAAATTTGATGGAAGCAGAGAGCTAGAACAACTGTATTAAAGCAGATATGGACAATGCTATCCCCATTCAAAGGGAGAAAAACAAAACAAAAGACACACAAAAAAATCCAATTTCTTCAGAAACTGATGAACATTTCATTAAAAAATGATCTCTTTCCCTTAAACCTAATTTATCACTCAGAAAATAGCTACTCTTTAAACATGTTTATCAAAAATATGTATGTGCAATGCTAACTTGACTGTTCACCACTGAGGGGATGGGGGGAGGGAAGAAAGGGTGGAAGGAAATTTTGTAACTTTAAAAGGTACATGTTCATATGGATGAAAATAAACAAACAAACAAACAAACAAATAAATAAATAAATTTAAATATAAGAATGAAAGAAAATTACTTTGTTCACATGGAGGATCAAAATGCACATTCACAGGATGACAAATCGAGGATTCTATATACAAAATCTCTAAGAGAAAGAGGAGATGGACTCAGGCTTAGGTTGACTTCAAAGAAGATTTTGAAAAGTAAGTAAGGGAGATACAGCAAAAATTGGGAAAAGAAATGAGAGTGATTTAGGTAAATCATGAAAACAAAGTCAGCAGCAGTATATACAAAATATACTGAAGAAAATAGCATGTTAAAAAAAAATTAGTTTAGGTCAAATGGAATAAGCAACCCACAAGGTAAATGAGGAGAAGAAATGCTATAAAAAGCCAAATTGACCAGCTGGAAAAGAAGCTTAAAAAAGCTCTCTGAAGAAAATAACTCCTTCAAATTTAGAATGGAGATGAAGGAACCTGATAACTTTGTGAGAAATACAGAAACAATAAAAATACTAAAAGAATGAAAAATTAGAAGAAAATATGAAATATCTCATTGGATAAACACCTGGAAAACAGATAGAGATAACTTTAAAATTATTGGACTACCTGAAAGTCATGAACAGGAAAAGAGCCTAGACTTCATTTTTCAAGTGTTAAAACACCCAAATTGTCCTGTGATCCTAAAAACAGAGGGTAAAGTAGAAATTGAGGGAATCCATTGATCACCTCCTGAAGGAGATCTCAAGAGGAAAAACTCCCAGGAATATGATAGCCAAATTTCAAAACTCCGAAGTCAATGAGAGAATGCTACAGGTTGCCGGAAAGAAATAATTCAAATACCTTAGCACTATAGTCAGGATTACACAGCATTTGCCAGCACAGGGCTGATGGGGCTTGCAATATGATATTCCACAAGGCAAAAGTGCTTGGTTACTACCCAGAAAAATTAAGCATCCTCTTTTAGAGAAAAGATGGATTTTCAATGAAACAGGGACTTCCAAATGTTCATGTTGATATGACCAGAACTCAATAGAATGATTGCTCTCCAAGTACAGGACTTAGGTGAAGCATAGAGAGGGTGAATGGGAAGGCCTGATTATGAGATACTCAGTGATGTTGAACTGCATATATTTCAACTTGGGAAGAAGATACAAATAACTCATATGAACCTTCTATTATTAGAGCAGTAAGAATGAGCGCATATATATATATATATATATACACACACACAAGGCACAGGAGGGAGGTGAATATAATGGTGCAATATAGTATAAAGATAGAATCAGTGGGTAATAAAGGAAATTTCTTGGTGAAAGGAAAAGGAGAGGTAGATGGGCTAAGATATTTTGCATAAAAGAATCAAGAAAAAACTTTTGCAATAGCATGGAAGGGGGAAGGCGGGGGGGGGAATGAGTGAGCCTTCATTCTCATCATAAATTACTTAGTAAAGAAATAATATGCAAAATTAATAGGGTTTAGAAATCTATCTTACCCTAGAGAAAAATAAGAGGAAAGGGATGGGATTGGGAGCATGAGGAAGGGGAGGGGAGGAAGTTGATAGATAATATTAGTTGTAGATAGTAGGCAGATAGAAGAGAGGGAAGATCATGGGAGATAGTAGTCAGATAGAACACACATCTGAGGAGGGACAGCATGAAAGGGAGAGAGAATTGAATAAATGGGAGTAGGGTGAAATAGAATGCAGGTAAATACAGCTAGTTATAGCAACAGTGGGTCCCAAAGACAGTCTATGGAATCTGAATATGGACTGAAGTACATTTTCCCCCTCGTATCATTTCTCTTGAGGTTTCTCTATCTTTTGGGAAGATGGAGGTTCATGTTTACTTTCACAACAAGATTATTTTAATAATATGAAAATAAATCATCCAAAAGAAAAAAATAACAGAATGGTGAATATCTAGCATTAGGGAGACTTGGCATTAGGCACTAAAGATTAATCTATGGGGACAATGGAATTAAGTAGTAGAAAATCAAGTTCCTAGTTGTCTGGTTTATTAGGTAGGATTCTCTGCACTAAGAGAAAAAAAGAACCCAATTACTAGGGAATTGAGACACAACTACTGGAAAAGAATACACAATTGAATCAGAGATAGAGTCTTTATAATTCAACATATAGCTAGGCTTCCTTTCTCTGCAAAATACCAAGTTTTTATCCTATGTCTCCAGAACAGGGAATGATTAGTATCAGAAATGGAAGCTAAAATCTATAGACAGGGGCTATCCGAATTGGCAGATTAGAGAGATTTTAAGAGAATACAGTTTAGCATATCATTGCAAATATATCCTCTATCATTAAAAGTGCCTTATTTTCTGTCAATCAAAAATAATTTTGGCTGATTTTTCTAAGTAAAATGTTTTCAACAATCTTTAGCTAATATTTTGTTAAGTTGTAGATACAGGCAACTAAGAGTTTATTATTTGGCATGTTGCTGCACCATTAGGTACCACATCTTCATTACAATGGTAATTGTTCATAATATCTCTGAGGTACTTTGAGATCAGATTCATCTCTGATTCATCAGAGTAATAAATTATATTCTATTTTAATTTTATTACTAAAGGTATATATTTAAATATACAAATGTGTCCTCATTATAACTTTTTGTTTTGGGGGGTTTTATGTCTGTTTATTTGTTTGCATTTTTGCCTATACTTGGGTCATTTTTTTTAATAGACATTTGAGATTATGAGTTTACCAGTCAGTTCCATTTTTGGATGTTGTCTCCTCTGAATTTCTGGATGCCTTGGATGTTTATTTATATATCAGGAAACTTTCTTTAACATCAAAAATATGGGATACTCATTTGCTGGTGTACTGTAGTGCCTCACTGATTTTTGGAGCGACCTATATCCATAAACTGAAGTTCTCCCACAGCAGTTAGTCCATAACCAGAAATTCTGTTGTCTTTTAAATTTGGCAATGTAGTGATAATGGTTCTGAAAAAAAGGCATTGAGTGTACAACATTCTTCTCACTATAATAAGCATAATGTGCAAGCCATGCCACCAATTATATGACGGCATGGTTCTTTTCATTATAAAAAGACAAATTAGTAACTAATTTTTTCAACCCTTTTAGGTTAAAATTCTTTGGATTACCAAGGGAACAGTGTACACATTAATAACAACAACATGATCACCATTGATGGAAGCTGCTTGGACAACTATATTAGACTGACTATGGACAAAGGCTATCCCCATCCAGAGAAGGGAAAACAAAACAAAACAAAACAAAACAAAACAAAACAAAACAAACAAAAATACCTTTAGAATCAGATGAACACTTTATAAAAATTATCTCTTAAGTATGTCCCTTAATCCTAATTCCTCAAACAAAAAGTAAGTAATCTAAACATATTTATCAAAAATATACCTTTGCAATGCTAACTTGACTTCACAGTTGAGGAGAGTGGGGTGGAAATGGATGGTGTAAGGACATTTTGTAACTTAAAATTATGCATATGCATAGGGATAAATGCTCAAAAAACTTTCATAACATGTATTTGGAAAAATGAAATATCAATTAAAAATCATTGATTATATTGTCAAAATAATTGCCTATTCATTTCTTTTTCTTTTTATTAATGTTTTACTTTTGCAAATAAATTTTATGAAAGTTTTTTTTAAATAATCATCCATATGCCTAAGCATATTTCTAAGACAGAAAATTTCCTTCCACCCTCTCTTCCCACTCCCCCTCCCCTTAGTGTCATACAGTCAGGTTAATATTTTATGTCCACATTTGCGTTAGGCACTTTTGAAAATTAGCCATTTTTGTTATGAGGAATTAAGATTAAGGGAAAGAAATACATAAGAAATATATATTTTTTTAAAACTGAAAGCAATATTCATTAGATTCTGATGGATCTTTTGTTTTGTTTTGTTTTTTGTTTTGTTTTTCTTCCTCTGGATGGTCCATCTAATAGGGTTGTCCTAAGTCTCTGAACTGCTGAGAGTAGCTGCATTCATCAGGGTTGATCATCTTACAATGTTTTTGTTAATGTGTACATTGTTCTCTTGGTTCTGTTCCATTCACTCAGCATCAGTTCTTGTAATTCCTTCCATACTCCTCTAGAGTCTGCCCATTTATGGTTTCTTATTGAACAAAGGCATTCTATAATGTTCATTTACCATAATTTAATCATTCCCCAATTGATGGACATTCCCTTAAATTTCCAATTCTTTGCCACTTCAAAGAGAGCTGCTATGAATATATTGGAACATGTGATACTTTTCTCAATTTTGTGATTTCTTCTGTATATAGGCCTAGAATTGGATTTGCTGGTTCAAGGGTATGAACAGTTTTATTGCTCTGTAAACATAGTTCCATGTTGTTCTCCAGATTAGTTGAATCAGTTCAATCATCCCACAACCTCTCCAAAATCAATCATTTCCCCTTTTTCTCTTCTTAGTCATACTGATAGGCGTGAGGTGATACCTCAGAGTTCTTTTAATTTGTATTTCTCTAATTAATAATGATTTGGAGCATTTTTCATATGATTATATGCCTATTCATATCTATTGGCCATATATCAGTTGGGAGTGACTTGCAACCTTATAAATTTGATGCTGTTCTCTATATATTTTAGAAATTAGACCTTTCTCAGAACTCCCAGTTGTGAAGATTTTTTTTTCCCAGCATTCTGCTTTCCTTCTAATTTTGTCAGCAGTGATTTTATCAGTACAAAACCTTTTTAATTTAATATGGTTAAAATCATTCACTTTGAAATTTATAATGTACTCTAATTTATATTTGGTCATAAATTTATCCCCTTTCCATAGTCCAGATAGAGTATTTCTATAGTCTATTAGTTATCTATGTTGTTGTCCTTTATGTCTAAATCCTGTACCCATTTTGACTTTATGTTGGCATAGAGTGTGAGATGTGGTTCTATACCTAGTTTTTGGCATACTATTTTCCAGTTTTCCCAACAATTTTTGTCAAATATTGAGTTCTTATCCCAGAAGCTAATGTTTTTGGCTTTGTCAAACAGATTACTGTAGTCATTTACTACTGTTTCTTTTGAACCTATATTAATCCACTCTTTCATTACTCTGTTTCTTAACCAGTATCAGGTAGTATTGATGACTGCTGCTTTATGGTATAGTTTTAGATCTGGTAGAGTTGGGTCACCTTTGTTTACATTTTTTCATCAATTCCTTTGCTATTCATTTTTTATTTCATCAGAAAAATGAATATTTAATGAAATAGAGGAGTTTTAAGCATTCCTGACAAAAAAAGACCAGAGTTGAATAGAAACTCTGAGTTTCAAACGCAAGACTCAAGAGAAGTATTAAAAGGTATATATGAAAAAGTAATCATAATGGTCTTAAGAGTAAACTATTTTCATTTCTATATGGGAAGATTATACATGAAAATCTAAAGAACTTTATCATTATTAGGACATTTAAAAGAAATTTACATAATCAGAAGTACAGGATTGAGTTGATTGCATTGAAATTATCTTTTTTTTTAATATTTTCTTTAATTTATTTATTTACACATTACTAAAATATTCTTGAGTAAATATAATACCCCTCTCCCACAAAGATATAAAACCTCATGAAAAATAAAGTAAAAGAAAGAGAAAAAATATATTTCAGTCTGTGTTCTGGTAACATCAGTCCTGTCTCCAATGTATCACATTCTTTATCATAAGTCCATCATATAAGTTACTTCCATATTTTCCACAATTGCTATTGCTGATTGTAATTACCTCCATCCATTCCTCCCCACTGCCATCTATTATATTTTCTCTCTCCTTTCACTCTGTCTCTCTTCAAAATTGTGCTTTGGGTAAATGGACAGAGCACTGGACCTGGGGGCCTACATCCTTCCCCAGAGATCCAGCAACCACCCGGCCTTGTGGTCCCAGAAAGGTTGCCTGATCCCACCACCTTCCAAAAAGTAAAAAAAGAAAATGTGCTATATCTGACTATCCTGTCCTATGATCTACCCTGTCCTCTATCACCCATATTACCACTCTCTTCCCCTCCCCCTTCTCTCCTTTTGCTTCTAGATGTCTATACCCTATTGAGTATATTTGTTGTTTCCTCTCTGAGCCATTTCCAACAAGAATGAAGGCTCTCTTATTCCCCTTTGCTGCCTCCCTTTCCATACCCTTGCAAAAACGACATGAAATAGTTTTACATGAAATATCTTAGCCTATTTTAACTTCTCATTTCTCTTATGCCCAGTACATTTCCCTTTCACCCATTGACACATTTTTACAATTATTATATCTTCAAATTCAGTTCTCTCCTGTGTCTTTTCTATAAGATCTCCTTCTATCTACTCTATTAAATGAGAAGGTTCATATGAGTATTATCATTATCATCTTTACCTGCAGGAATACATACAGTTCATCACCATCGAGTCTCTTATAATTTACTCTTCTCATCTACTCTCTCTGTGCTTCACCTAAGACCTGTACTTGAAGATCAAACTTTCTGTTCAACTGTAGTCATTTCAACAGGAACATATGAAATTCCCCTGTTTCATTGAAAGTGCATCTTTTACCCTGGAAGAGGATGTTCAGTTTTGTTGGGTAGTTGATTGTCAGTTGCATTCCAAGCTCTTTTGCCTTCCAGAATATTATATTACAAGGCTATCAAGCCCTTAATGTAGTTGCTGCTAAGTCCTGTGTGATCCTGACTATAGTTCCACAATATTTGAATTATTTCCTTCTGGCTACTTGTAGTATTTTTGTTTGACTTGTGAGTTCTGGAACTTGGCTATAATATTCCTGGGGGTTGTTTTTTTCTCTCTTTTTTTGGATCTCTTCCTGGGGGAGACTGGTGGATTCTCTCAATTTCTATTTTACCCTCTGCTTCTAGGATATCAGGATTGTTTTCCTGTAGAAATTCTTTAAAAACGAGGTCAAGGATTTTTCCTTATCATGACTTTCAGTTAGCCCAATAATTTTTAAATTCTCCTTCCTTAATGTGTTTTACAGATCAGTTGTTTTTTCAATAAGATATTTCACATGTTCTTCTAGTTTTTTCATTCTTTTGGTGTTGAATTCTCACCAAGTTGTCAGTTTCCTTTAGCTCCATTCCACATCTGAAAGATTTGTTTTCTTCAGAGACCATTCGTATCTCCTTTTCCATATGGTCAATTCTGCTCCTTAGAGCATTATTCTCCCTCAATAACTTTTTGAACTGTTTTATCCATTTGACCTAAACTGGTTTTTAATGTTATTTTCCTACAGATTTTTTTGAATCTCCTTGACTAAGTTGCTGACTTCGTTTTCATGTTTTTCTTGCATCTCTCTCATTTCTTTCCCCTAATTTTTCTTCTACCTCCCTTACTTGATTTTCAAAATATTTTTTGAGCTCTGTTATAGCCTGAACCCAACTTCTATATTTCTTGGAGTCTTTAGATGCTTGAAGCTTTGACTTTCTCATCTTCAGATTGAGTATTTTGGTCTACCATGGGGCCAAAGTAGTCGTCTATGGTCAGGTTTCTTTTTTTTTTTCTGTTTACTCATTTCCCCAGCCTGTGACTGGTTTTGGAGTGCTTCTTCAGCTTTTGAGTATTATTTTGACACCCCTGCAAGGACCTCAGTGTGTGAGGCTCTGCCTGCACTCCTGGCCCAATGAATGGCTACATACTCACCCCTCTGGGACCCCAGACTGCTATCAGGATCCAATGTGGTTAAAGACCCAGAGTCCTGTCCCAGGGACAGAGGACAAACCTCAACAATTTCCCCCTTTCCTTTACCTTTGGTGGGCTGAACAATCAGGGAACAGCTGCTGGGTGGCTCCTGCTGGGCAGCTCCACAGACCTGCTTTCATTTCCTGGGATTTGAGTTGTGCTGGGGGTCATGGCTGCAGCGAGGAGGGCAACAGTGACCTGGGCTTCTCACTCACTCTGGTAGAGGTCTCCCTACTGATCTTCCAGGTTGTGATTGGTGCTCCCTGGGGTGGCAGGTCAGGAAACTGCTCCTACTGCCAGACACTCTGGGGCTGTTCTCAGAAGGCTGAAGTTCCTTTGCTCTGTCGCCCCTCCAATCCCATGGAACAGAACCTTCCTACTATTTTCCAGGCTACTTTGGGTTGTAGAATTGCCTCCCTGGATCTTTCGGTGGGTTCTGTTTCCTGAAAATTTAGTTAGAGGCATAATTTTAAGGTTTTTAAAATTTTTTGGAGTACCTTAGAGATGCTGTTCTACTGTCATCTTGGCTCCACCCCCTTTGCTATTCTTGACTTTTTGTTGCTCCAGATAAATTTTGTTATTATTTTTTCCTACATAAATTAAATAATTAATGGGTAGTGTGATGAGTATGGCAAGGAATAAGTAATTTAATTTAGGCAGAATTGCCATTTTTATTATATTAGCCTGACCAAACCATGAACAATGAATATTTTTCCAATTAATTAGATATGACTTGATTTGGGTGAGAAGTGCTTTAGAGCTGTGTTCATACAGTTTCTCAGTTTGTCTTGGGAGGCAGATTCACAAATATTTAATTTCTTTTACTGTTACTTTAAATGAAGCTTATCTTTCTTTCTCTTGTTCTTGGACTTTGCTGTTCATAAATAGAAATGCTGATGATTTATGTGGATTTATTTTATATTCTTCTACTTTGTACATTTTTTCAAAGAGTTTTTAAGAGGATTTATTTGGATAACATCATATTATCCTCAAAGAATGAAAGCTATGATTCCTCATTGCCAATTCTGATTCCATCAATTTCTTTTTTATCTCCTATTGCCAAAGCTAACATTTCTATAACTATATTGAATAGTAATGGTGATAATGGACATCCATGTTTCATCCCTGATCTTTTTGGAAATACCCCAAGTTTATCTCCATTAAATGTAATATTTATTCATGGTTTTAGATAGATACTACTTATTTCCTTAATAAGGAAAACTCAATTTATTCCTATATTTTTTAGAGTTTTTAATAGGAATGCTTTCCAGCATCTATTGAAATAATCACATGATTTCTGTTGATATTGTTATTGATATGTTTAATTAAATTGAATATTTTCCTAATATTTCACCATCCCTGACTACTTGTTATAAATCCTATGATCATGATGTATTATGATAGTAATAGTAATCTCATTGCCAAACTTTTATTTAAGATTTTTGATCAAAGTTCATTAGGGAGATTGGTCTATAATTTTCTTTGCTTTGAATTTTCCTGATTTATGTATCAGTATTTTTGGTGTCATAAAAGGACATTGGTAGAACTCCTTCTCCTATTTTTTAAAAATAGTTTATGTAGAACAGGAATTAATTATTCCTTAAATGTTTGGTTGAATTCACTTGTAAATCCAACTGAACCAGGGGACTTTTTCTTACAGAGTTTATTGATGGTTTCTTCTATTTCTTTTTCTGTAATGGAATTATTTAAATAATTTATTTCCTCCTCTGTTAATCTTGGCAGTTTGTATTTTTGTAAATATTTATCTATTTCACTCAAATTATCCAATCTATTGGCATGTAGTTCAGCAAAATAGCTCAAAATTATCTCTTTAATTTCCTCCCCATTTGGTGTTAGTTCATCCTTTAATTTTTTCATACTAGTAATTTGGTTATCTTTTTTTTCTTATTTTAATCAAATCAATCAAAGTTAAATCAGGTTAATCAATTTATTGGCTTTTTTCTGAGATCAATGATTTTCTTGCATTCAATTTTATTATTTTTTTCCTTGATTTGCATAATTTCTAGTTTGGTATTTAATTTGAGTTCTTTAATTTGTTCATTTGTTCTTTTTCTAACTTTTTTAGTTACATACGAAATGAACTTCTCTTTCACTATTTTAATCATAAAAATATTTAGAGATAGAAAATTCCCCTCAAAACTTCCTTGGCTGCTTCCAATAATTTTTGATATGATATCTCAACATTATCATTTTCTTAGATACAACAATTGGTTATTTCTTTGATTTGTTTAATCCACTCATTATCTAAAATTGTTTTTTAGTTTAAAATTAGTTTTTGATTTCTCTTTCCATGACCCTCTCTTATTTGCAATTTTTATTTTTCCTCATGGTCTGAGAAGTATGCTTTTAACATTTCTACCTTTCTACATTTGATTAAGAGAGTTTATGCTCTACTACACTGTCAGTTTTGGTATAAGTGCCATGCACTGCAGAGAAAAAAAGTGTATTATTTTCCTATCCCCACTAACTTTTCTTCAGAGGTTTATCGTATCTAAGTTTTTTAATATTTCCACACACTTTCTTAAGTTCCTTCTTTTTTATTTTGTGGTGAGATTGGTCTGATTCTGAGTGAGGGTGATTGAGACCCCCCATTATTAATGTAGAGGGAAAGAATGGAGAATGTGAGCACTGAGTAAATATTACTCTGCTCAGATTTGGCAGAACGAGGGAATAAGATACATTCCAAATTGGGTTTAAGCATTTATTCTATACTACATGGAAGTTGACAGGGGAGGGGAAAGAAATGGGAAGAAGGTACTGATAAAAGGTTGAGAGAAAATAAAAATAAATGTAAAGTTAAAGTTAAAATAGAAATTTAGAAAAGGAAAAGGGAAAAGGGAAAGAGAAAGGGAAAAGTACTTATAGAAAGGGGGGGGGGTTGATCTAGAAGCAGTAGTCAGAAGCAAAACATTGGAGGGAGAAATAAGGGAAAAGGACAAAAACCAAGCAGGGCAAAGATAGTAGAGTGTGAAGTACAGTTTTAGCAATCATAACCATATATGTGACTACAAAGAATTCTCCCTTAAAAGGGAAGCAAATAGTTGAATGCATTAAAAATCATAAAACTACAATATGTTGTTAAAATTAAACATATTTGAAGTAGGATGCAACAGGCTTAAAAATAAAAGACCGGAACTGAATATTTTATGCTGCAGCTGAAGTAAGAATTCAACAACAGGGTTAACAATCCTGATCTCAGAGAAAGCAAAAGTAAAAATAGTTCTCATTAAATGGGACTTAGCTTCTAAATTGTGGTTTAGCTTCTAAATTCTTAGAGGAGAAACTAAATGAATTCCAGGGTGAAATAGATAGCAAAACTTTATTAGTGTGGTAATGTAACTACTCTGTGTCAGAGTTAGATAAAGCTAACCACAAAAAAATCAGAAGGAAGTTAAGAAAGTGAATAGAATTTTAGAAAGGTTAGATATGATGGATCTCTGGAGAAAAAGGAATAGAAAAAGGAAATAATACACCTTTTTCTCTGGTACTTACTTAAAACTTGAACAAGTATTAGGGCATAAAAACCACCTAATCAAATGCAGAAAGGCAGAAATATTAAATGATTCTTTTTCATTTCATGGTGCCATAAAATTACATATTAGAAAGGAATATGCAAAGTTAAACTAAAAATGAATTAGAAACTAAGTAACCTTATTTCAAAGAATGAGTGGATCAAAGAACTAATCAAAGAAATAATCAACAATTTCATCCAACACAATGACAACAATAAGATATGGTTTCAAGACTTCTGGGATGCTGCCAAAGCAGTTATTAGGGAAATTTTTATATCCCTAAATGCTTATATCAATTAAATAGAGAAAGAAGAGATCAATGAATTGGACATGCAACCAAAAAAAACAAGAAAAGGAATGAATTAAAAATTGCCAGTTAGATATTCTGGAAGTCAAAAGAGAAATTAATAAAAGTAAAAGTAAGAAAATTATTAAACTAATAAATAAAACTAAGAGTTGGATTTATGAATAAAATAAAATAGGTAATTCTTTTTTTAGAATCATTAAAAAAGAAATAAGAAAACCAAATTATCAGTATAAAAAATGAAAAGGGTGAACTCACCCCAATGAGTTAGAAATTAATGTAACAATTTGGAGCTATTTTGACAACTGCATGCAGATAAATCTGGGGTTATAAATGAAACAGATCAGTGATTTTAATATATATATATATATATATATATATACACCATATTTATAGAAGAAGAAATGTTACTTAAATATTTCATAAAATGAAATTAAAGAAACATCAAATAACTGTGTAAAAAAAATCTCCAGGACCAGAGAGATTTGCAAATGAATTTTTCCAAGTATTTAAAGAGAAATTTATTTAAAATATATCTAAACTATTTTAAAGTAGATTAGAAAATATGCCAGATTCCTTTTATTTCACTAACATTGTGCTGATACATGGACCAGGAAGAGTCAAAATAGACAAAGAAAATTTTAGACCAGTCTCACTAATGACTATTGAGGGAAAAATTTTAAATAAAATTTTAATGAAGTGATTACAAGTAATTACCCAGATAAGAAACCATGATCAGCTCGGATTTGTACTGGCATACAAGGATAGTTTAATATTAGGAAAACAATCAACATAATTGATCACATTAACAAACCTAATAGAAATCAGTAATATCTCAAAAAAAAGCAAAAACAAAAATAAAAACCTTTGACAAAATACAGTACTGTTTCTATAAAAGCCTTAGAGTGTATAGGAATAAAAAGAGTTTTCTTAAAACAATAAGCAGTATCTATCAGCCATCCACAAGTAATTTATGTAATGGGAATAGACTAGGAACATTTCCATAAGATTAGGGGTGAAACAAGTATACCCATTATCATTGATACTATCAACATATTATTAGAAAATAAAGACATTGAAGGAATTAGAACTGGCAATGAGGAAGCAAAATTTTCACTCTTGCAATTGATATGATCGTATTCCTAGAGAATCCTATAAAATAAACTAAAATAATACTTGAAACAATTTAAAACTTCATAAAAGTAGCAAGATATAAAACAAACACACATTAATTATCAGAATTTCTGTATATGAACAATAAAATCCTAGGGCGAAAGATACAAAGAGAAATTTCATTCAATGATAATTGTAGACAACATAAAATACTTGGCAATCTATCTCCCAAAACAAACCCAGAAATTATTTGAACACAATTACAAAATACTTTTCACACAAATTAAGTCAGATCTAATCAATTGGAAAAGCATTAATTGCTCATTATTAGACTGAGGTAGTATAATCAAAATGAAAATTCTACTCAAATTTGATTACTTATTTAGTGCCATACAAGTCAAACTGCCGAAAACTATTTTATAGAACTAGAAAAAGTAGTAACAAAATTCATCTGGAACAAGAAAAGTTCGAGAATATTAAGAGTATTGACAGAAAAAATTGCAACGGAAGGTGGTCTAGCTGTATCAGATGTAAAACTATAATATAAAGTGGTAGCCATGAAAACTGCTTCTTACTGGTTAAGAAATAGCATTAATGGACCAGTGGATTAGAACAGGTGCAAGGAAAACAGTAGCAAATGACTATGATTGTGTACTCTTTGACAAACCCAACTCACTTGCTGAAAAAAAAATTCTGGGAAATCTGTAAAGGAGTATGGCAAAAACTATATCTGGAATCTAGATCTAGGTCTAGATCCACATATCACACCCTATACCAAAATAAGGTAAAAATGGGTACAAGATTTAGACATAAAAGGTGATATCATAGACTAATTAAAAGCACAAGAACTCATACATCTGTCAAATCTATGGAGAAGGTAAAGGTTTATTATCAAATAAGAGAAGAGAACATTATCAATTGCAAAATTAATCATTTCAACTAAAATTAAAAAAAAAGTTTTTGCACACGCAAAACAAATGCAGCCAAGATTATAAGTAGGGTGGAAAGCTGAAAAATAATTTTCACAGTTAGTGTTTCTTATAAAGGACTCATTTCTAAAATATATAGAGAACTGAATTAAATATATGATAGTAAACCATTTTTTCAGTTGATAAATGGTAAAAGGATAAAAAAGGAAGTTTTCAGAAGAAGAAATTAAAGTTAATTCTAGACATATGAAAAAATGCTCCAAATCAATATTGATTAGGGAAATGCAAATCAAAAACCCTTAGGTACAACATCACACTTATCAGATTGAATAAGATGACAAAAAAAGTAAATGATGTATGTTAAAGACAATATGGGAAATTGGGAAATTAATGCATTGTTGATGGAATTGTGAACTGATCCGACCACTCTGGAGAGCAATCTGCAATTATGGTGAACATGCTTTTTGATCCAATAATACAAATATTGGGTATGTATCTCAAATAAATCATAAAAACAGGAAATGCTTCACATGTTCAAAAATATTTATTGCAGTTCTTTTTGTGTTGACAAAGAATTAGATGAGATGCCTAACAAGTAGAGAATGACTGAGCAAGTTGTGGTATATGTAGTCTATTTTCTATAAGAAATCATTAGTGTTGAATGTTAGAGAAGCATGGAAACTTACATGGCCAGATGCTGAGTGAAATGAGTAGAACCCAGAGAACACTTTGCACTTAGAAGACAACATTGTGAGATGATCAACTTTGCAGCTCCTCTCAGTGGTTCACAGATCAAGGACAATCTTGAGAGACCTGCTATAAATAATGCCATCTACTTCCAGGGGATTGGGGTTATGGGAGGGGACTGAATGCAGAGCAAAACATATAATGTTCATTTTTTTAAAACTTATTTCATGTTTTTCTATTCTTTCTCATGATTTTTTCTTTCCCCTTAGTTTTAATTCCTCTTTCAAAACATAACTACTAGGTAAGTATGTGAAATACAAATGTGCATGTAAAACTTAAAAGATTGTTCACCATCATAGGGATGGGCGAAGGAAGGGCAGTAGAAAAATGTGGACCTCATAAATTTACATATGAATCATTAATTGGAAAACTGCTATTGCATATAATTGGAAAAATAAAATTTTAATGAAAAGAGTATTAAAATACACTATTTCAATAATATAATAATAAAAACAGATATTATAAATGTAATCATTCCATAAACTAGTTTGAGCGACTTTTGATTAAGCTCATTGGACTTTATCCAGCTTCCTGCTTGTGTTTTAAATTGGGATAGCTGAATTGAGGGGAAAAAAAGGTTTTGTATATTTTCAATTGCATGCAAATCTCAGGGAAGGCAAATACATAGGAAGTCAATGAAAATATAAAATTAACATCATACTTGTAAGCAATTTTAAAACTGTATATCCTATTTGAAACCTGGAAAGTGTGCAAAGACATCTAGAATAGTAATGGCAGCTCACATTTTAATAGTGCTTGAATGTTTACAAAGCACTTCACTAAGTTTATTTGATTGGATCCTTTCAGCCACTCTTTGGAATGATTTTGTTGTTATTGTCTCATTTATAAATGAGGAAACTGATGTTTGGAAGTTTAAATAACTTAACATAATGTATTTGGGAGGTATTCCTGACTCCAATGACAGTATTCCGTCTAGTATTCTATGCTATTCAGCTTCTGCAGAAAAATAATTTTAATGAAATTCATTAAGGACTCTTAGCTACCCCCACCCTCTCAATTGTGTATTCAATAGCATCTCATTTTGGATGATGAAGGGAGGTTTAAATAAAGTGGTATGAAACTAGTAAAATCTAGTCTTTTATATATATACATATATATGTATATATACATATATATGTATATATATATATATATATATATATATATATATATATATATATAATACCATAATGTTTCAGTAACTATCAGGTAATTATGACTATACAGCAATAGCATTGAAGATAAATGTGCTTTAGGTTTAAGAGCTCAGATCATCAGGAAACACATGCATATTACATGTGCAAACTCTTCCAATTAGATTTCTATGCTTTATAATATGGTCTCTATCTCTACTGTTTTATCTTATCCCCTTTACTCCTCAATATTTATTCAAATATTTACCACATCAATTAGGCAAGGTTGCTACACACTTTCTATGCACCTTATTCATTCCTGTCTCTGTTCTTTCATGTCATTCTTCCTGTCTGGCATGGCCTCCTTCCTTCTTGCTACTGCCTTTAAGAAGTTTTGTCAAATGGTCAATAAACATTTATTAAGTGTCTATTATATGCCAGGTACTAAACCTCACAAAGGTTTATGATGTGGTGAAAAGTGTATGTAGAAATAAAAGATCTAGTTCAAATTCACCACAATCTGCTACTGTTGTTAATTATAAAATGAAGAGGGTGAACACAGATTATCTTTAAAATCACATCTAGGAGCTAAATATATGAAGCTGAAATCCACAACTATCCTTCCTCTCTGATGATGGCCGCACCTTCTGTATCTCATTGGAAAAACAAAATAAAACAAATCAAAACAAAAAACAAAAACAAAAACAAAAACAAAAAAACCCACCATACATCAAGATCCTGTGGTACAGTGGAATGAGATCTAATTTTATATTCAGAAGGCATAGGTTCAAATCTGCCCTATTATTTACTACTTCTGTTAGACTTTGAGAAATCACTTAAGATTTTTGGACCCAATTCCTTTATACATAAAATGAGAGTTAGCGTTAAAAACTATTCTGTTCCTTTCCAGTATTAAATCTAGGATCCTATGATCTTACTATTTTATATATGCTGTCAACATTTTGTTCTTTAGTCTTATAAAATGAAGTAGTCCTTCTTTTGAAGGCTAGCCTCTTTATTTCTTTAATGCTATCACATTCCCATATCCTCTTTTAAATGCTTCCCCACATTGAGCATTATTTCTCTTTAATCTCTTAGGAGACACATTGACTGTTTCCCCATTGTCAAAGTCATTTCTATGTCTCCTTATATTTAAAAGATTTTTATATAGGCCACAGAACCTCCTAAAATTGTTATCCTGCATCATCACTCTCATTTTTGAACACATGCTAGCCTAATTCTTCACCACCTACTTCTCAAAAATAGCTACCAATCCCTCTCCTTTATATAAATTGCTCTCTCAGAAGTTTCCAAAGATGCTCTAAAAACTAAAAACTAATTATCTTTTATGTCTTTTCCCATCTTTACTTTTCTGCTTGCTTTTGATGCTGTCAATCATACTCTACCCCTCCTCTCTCTTCTTTGACTAATAAGATATGGTTCTTTTTTCTTTGTATGATCTTTTTGACTTCTCCAGCTAAGCTACTTGTTTCATTATCCATCATCTGCCATCTTTACATGATTGTTCCACCATACTCTTTCCTCAATCCTCTTTTTTCTGTTAATAAACTCTGTTGGTATAATATCATCAGCACACATGATCATTTTTATACAAATAACTATATGTTTGTGACAACCTGATTCTCTTGACAAAACTGATTCTTACATTGCCAGATTAACAGCCCTGCCTGTAAGCTCCCTAATTTCTCAAAAATCAGCAAGTATGAAATTGAATTAATTATTTCTCTCTAAATTGTTTCTTCTCCACGCTTCCATATTTCTGTTACTTGTGGCACCACTCTCAAACCATTGATGTTTGAAGCTTGTGTGTCATATTTGACCTTTTAATTTGAGACTATGACCTCATATGTTCATCATTTTCCAAGACCTGAGCATATTACCTCTTTAATATCTGTAATCTATATCCCTCTTTCTCAGATCATACTATCTTAACTCTAACTCAGCTCCACACTCATGTACTATTTGAACTTTAATTGGTGGCTTTATTACTAGACAATAAGTTCTTAGATTTTGTTTCAGTGTATGTGCATGCAAATATACATCCCATGTATGTCTGGTGACTTTAGCAATCTGCTGAAACCTATGAACTTTCTCCAAATATTTTTTTTTTTTTAGTATTAAAAATTAATGTGGAAGTTCTGGCCAAGATGGTGGAGAGAAGAAAGACAGAGTTCTAAAGTCTCCTTATCTTCCCTTATAAATAATATGAAACAAACCTCTTAACAGAAATCTGATTGACAAAACCCAGAAAGAAAAGCAAGGAGACACTCAGACACTTGTCTTCCAAGATCATGGGTGAGTCCTGGTGCAGAGGTCAGACTGTGTTGGGAGCATGGGACCAGTGAGAGCTTGTGAGCCTGTATCAGCAGCAGATTAACTAGATTATTAGCTGGAGCCTGGGAGCCTGAGGACTGAAAAGCAGGCCAGCTTGATCAGCAGTGGGGCTAGGGCATGGTTGAAGCTCTGGCTTGGGTCAACTAGGGAGCAGTCATCAGTGGTGGAGCTGACCCTTTGGAGCTTTCCAGCAGGGCTGGATTGAGAGTTCCTGAACAGTAGAGTTGCAGAGACAATCCCTAAGCCGCTCTGGTCAAGAGTCCACACCTCCATTTCAGCTGAAGCCTCTTCCCAGAACAAGCACAATTATAGACTTCATCTGCCCTAGGCTAAGGCCAAGCAGCAGAACCACTTCAGTTGACAATAGGGAGAGAGATCACCTCACATCAGGGTATAACCTACTATTGATCAAAGACAAAAGTATTTTACAGCTTCAATCACTCCTTCTAGGCCAAGGGAGAGGGCCTCAATCAAAGTCACAGACACTTCAGAGAAAGCAACCAGCACCCCATACTGGCCAGCTGGAGTTATCACAGTCTAGGGATTGAAACATCAAACCTCCGTGAACCAGCCCCTCCCCAACACAAAGTTTTAGGATAATGAAGAAAGGCCAGCATAAAGGAGGGTATATAGAAAAATTCTTGGAAGAAAAAGACACTAACTCAGAGAGAGACCTAGAACCTCTGAGGAGAATATGTACTGCTTTCCAGCCAAGAAAGACTTCCTTGAAGAAATAAAGAAGGAGTTTAAAAATCAATTGGAAAATTTGGAAGAGAAAATTAACAACACCTTGCAACAAGAAAACAATTCTCTCAAAACCTCAATTGGTGAAATGGAAAACTCTTACAAAAATAGAATCGACCAATTGGAAAAGAAGTTGCAAAAGGTAAATGAAGAAAATTCTTCTCTTAAAAAAAGAATAGAGTCTGTGAAAATTAATGACTTCATGAGACAGCAAGAGTCTGTTAAACAAAAGCAAAAAATCAAGAAAATTGGAGAAAATGTAAAATAGCTCAGCAGCAAAACCACTGACCCTGAGAATAGATTGAGGAGGGACAACCTGAGAATGATAGGCCTTCCTTAAAACATTGAAGAAGAAAAAAAAAGCCTGGACTTAATATTACAGGATTTATTAATGAAAAACTGCCCTGATATCATGGAGCCAGAGTTTAAAATAGTTATTGAAAAAAATACATCGATCATCTCTGGAAAGAGATGCTAAAATGAAAGCACCAAGGAATGTTGGGGCCAAATTCTAGAACTACCAGATAAAAGAGACAATCCTGCAAGCAACCAGAAAGAAACAATTTAAATACCAAGGAACCACAGTAAGAATTACACAGGACCTGGCTGCATCAACATTAAGGGATCTAAGGGACTGGAATGAGTTATTCTGAAGAACAAGGGAGCTTGGAATGCAGCCAAGAATCCACTATCCAGCAAAGCTGTCTGAGCCTTCTCTTTCGGGGGAAAAGGTGGGCATTTAACAAAATGGAAGACTTCCAACAATTCCTGATGAAAAAAACAGAGCTAAACTGAAAATTTGGACATCAAACAGGAGGTTCAATAGACACATAAAAAGCTTTAAAAAGGGGGGGTAAAGAAAAAACTGCTATCCAATAAGATGAAGCTGGCTATATACCAGCATGGGATAAAGATTCTCAAAACTCTTGAGAATTGCAAATCTATCAGAGAGAATATACTAAGCCAGAAGCCATGGACAATCATGACTTATCTATGACACTGCTCCCCAGTGGAATGAAACTGGCTATATCCCTACTTGGGAGAAAGACTCTAATAAATCTCAAGAATTGTAATTCCATTAGAGAGAGAAAGAATATACTTAGCCAGAAGAGATGATTACTCAGGATTTTCTATGACTAGATAGGATGATTTAAAAACACATCCTCCTTAAAAAGGGGGACAGGAAGGAGACAGGAAGAGGGAGGGGATTGAATGGGGTAAATCTCATTACATTAAGAGGTACAAAAGACCTATTGTAATAGAAGGGAAGAAGGGAAGAGATAAGAAACACCTGAATCTTCCTCTCATTAGACTTGGTTTAAAGTTAACTTACACACACACACACACACACTCAGTTAACTTAAAAACATCTTATCTTTCAAGTATTAAAAGGGGAAAAGGGGAGGGGGACAGAGACAGGGAGGGGGAGGGGGAGAAAAAATGGAAATAACAGAAGGAAGGGAAGGGAAAAGGGAAAAAGTGAAAGGGGAAAGAAAGGGGAGGGGTGGATATAGGAGGGCAAACACACTCAGGGTGGTGGAATTCAGAAACAAAATACTTACTGGGGAATATGGATAAAGGGGGAAAAACTGGAATAATGAAGTATCTCATATCTTATCTTCCAGATAAGAAAGGCATTGCCTAGAGAACTCTGTAATTGTTAGTCTCCATGAGCATTAGTTATGTGAATTCATTTCTTACCATACTACATAAAGGAAAGTATTTATATTCCCTTCTTCATATAACATGTTGATGTTGTATTTAAGAAAATAATCATGAATCTGTACATTGACTTAAGCTTCTAATGAAACTTTAAATAAACTTCATTACCTACATTGCTTAAGGTAGTCAATCATTCAAAAAAAAATCTTGAAGTATGGATATAATAGTTTTGCTTAGTGATCCTTTTATAATAAACCTTAGATGAGGCATAAAACAGGAAGCTATATATTAACCTACACATATTATTCATCAATAAAAATTAAGGAAGGAATTTTAAGTAGATTTAACTTACTAAAGACTCATAACCTCCAAATTTACCCAGAATAAAAAAATATCAAAACATAGAGACCTTGCAGAAGAAATTGAAGTCATATATGAATAAAACAATATATATATATGTCCTATATGTGTATAATATATATATATGTAATATACATATATATGTATATATATACAAACATATGTATATCTATCTATTTATCTTTCTACATCCCAAGTGCTATCGTATTTTTTACCAGACTTGTGAAGTCTATAGTTCTTTAGAATATGAGCTTACATTCTAATGGGTTTATAGTATCATGGATTTAGAATTGGAAGAGACCTTTTTGGTTATGGCATGCAAATCCTGATTCAGAAACACAGAGAGGCTGGTGCATTTCCAAGATTCTCACAGCTAGTAATCATCTAAGGAATTATTTGAGCCAAGCTTTTACTCACTTCAAGTATAGTCCCAATCCAGTAAAGCAATATTACTCTCAAAAAAGTAGCAATTTTATTCCTGTGACAAATGACTGGCAATATGTTAACTAAACACGAATAATAGCAAGATAGCAACTGGTCCTCAGATGTTTTCTTTCTGAATTCCTCTTTGTAAAGTGATAGAGTTTACCTGTGTCTTTATATTTCATTTATGTGAGCCCTTTAGCACCTCATTGAATCTGAGAGTCTTATTTTATATGATTTTGTCAACTGAGTGGAATGAAGGTGGGGAGGTAATTGAATCCTTCCCTACCTTCAAATATGTTAGATACTTACATTATATTCTTAAACAGTGTATTGAGATCAATTTTTATTGTACATTTGTGATCATCATTATGAGCACCATTTATATTATTTTTGATGTTCTTAAGAAGCTATTAGAGTTAGTTCTCCAAAATATTGAATAGCACAAGCTGCTTATGTACTCTCACCTTTCTCTGCTCTTACTTTTACTTATTTCAGGATCAGTATTTATTAGGGTATCCCTAATGCTAATTTGTTAACCTATTTTATATATGTAAAGATTCCTTCTTTGAATTATGTTGAACAGTTATTATATAGTATTGTTCTAGGCAGTTCAGGAAATGGGGAATATTCATTAAAATTTGATTTCTATCATTAGAAACTAAAATCCATATGACTGTATTTTATTGTGACACATTGGTGAATGCTGTTTTTAAGGAAAAAATGCATATTGGTGTACTAGATGGTAAAGGCAATTAGTTGACACAATGGCTAGAGTGTTAGATCAAGAGTCTGGAAGACTTGAATCCAAATCCAGTTTCAAACACTTACAAGCCATGTGATCTGAGACAATTCACTTAATCTCAACTTTGTTCAGTTTCCTCATCTATAAAATGAGAATACCCTACTTCTTAGGGCTATTGTGAGAATAAAGTGAGGTAAAATTTGTAAATTATTTCACAACCCTAATAGAAGTTTAGTACTATTATGCTTTACATATTAAGACATCTCAGAACTAGATGAATGACCATAGAGACATAGACAATTATTTATTAATTGTTTAATGAAGGTTCTTATTTTCCAGTTGAGGAAACTCAGACCCTTAACATATATGTAAAGTAATTTGTTCAAAATGAGCAGTGAATTTGGGAAACTTCAGAATTCAAACCTAGGACTTCTTTTCAAATTAATCTTTTCACTTCACCATACTGTTTTCCAATGTTACATATAGCCCAAAGTCATGCAAAATGTTAGTAGCCAAATATTTAAACCCTTCTAATGAGGAATATTGTACTCTGCTAAAGCATGTTGTTGATATTTGAATGTAGCATTGTCATAGCACAGGTTTTCATATTAGATTCAAAGAGCCAGACTGACAGATACAGAGCAAGACACAGAGACCAGGGTGAGGTATATAGAGAGGGAAGGAGAGGGAGTGAGAGAGAGAGAGAGAGAGAGAGGATGATGATGATGATGATGGGAAAATGATATGACCTCTCAATGCTACAAAAAAGGTATAGTAGAAAATGAAGTTCCTCATCTGAGACCTCACCTATACCAATGAAATCACATGGCAAGTCGCCACCCATATTTCATCATAAAAAACACATGCACATAATCTATATTGATAATCCATCAATTATAGAAAAATATTGAGAATAATAGATTCCTCAGAATTCACTGCCAATGCTACTTTCTAACCAGAAGAGTTCCTTTCCCACCACTTAATTTAAAAATAAGATTATGATTGCAGGTATTTTCATGGTATATCAAAATTGGAGTTTCACTCATCCACAAACTATGCATTTCCCTGCATGAGTGTTCTCAATACTAATGTATTGCATCATTACCATTAACTTCACTTTCATCAATGTGTTGTCATTATCATTTAACTTAATTAGTGCGGAAGCTACTTAAAAGAACACTTCATATAAAAAAAGAATGAACTAGATGCATTCTTGGCTTCCAACAGCTAAAACAATAGTCTAATGCATTGAGAACTTTAAAAAAAATCTGTTTAGTGGGAGAGACAGAAGAAGCCTACATTTACAGGATGAGGTCAGAATGCTAGATGCATAGTGACATGGAGACATCTCAATAACCACTGTTTACCATGAGAGTGTTAATATTTCTTGGTCTCTTTATCTATCGTTGTCATGAGTGGAGAGGGACAGAGTGGAAGAGAAACAGTGGAGTAAACTTGGCTTGTAACTTTATATTTGTTTTCTGAGCAAAGCACAGTATACAGTGTTTTTAATTTAGAGACCAAAATTGCAGTTATTGATCCCACTAGTATTTTCTCCTGGGGGGGCGGAGATCAGGGAGGATATCATGTTCAGACTGTAAATTGTTAATACCCCCATCTATATGTTTAGACTACCAAGCACTTTTTACATTAACTCAATAAAAGAAAAATGAGGGCAATTTTTTCTTCCTTCTTTAATAACATTAAAAACTACAAGATAAAAATTGGTGAATTGGGTTAGAATGTGGAGCTTTTTAGTCCAGATTAAGATGAAATATCTTATATGGAAACACTGATTACAGAGGAGGAAACTGAGAAACAGATGCTTAAGTGACTTGTACAAATTCAAAGCAGTAAAGTAGTGAGTTATGGATTTAGGAAATGAATTCAGGTTCTCTGATTCCAGTTAGTCCAGAGTTCCTTTCCTTGTACCATGCTGCCTAGATATAAGAAATCAACAAAATGATTATATGATGAACACACAGGACATTTAGTTACTTTTTGTATTTTTCTCCTCCATTCAGGATTGTGCTACAAGAAGTTATAATGGGTTCCACCATAAGCTATTGTCCAGATTGCCTGTGAGATTCTTATATGTACTGAGTCATAAGGATAAATTTAAGCAGAATTGACTCTTAGCTTCATGATAATTTCCCTTATACAAAAAGGGAACTTCAGCTTCAGCCAAAGTCTAGTACTAGGAACAAGGGTGGTGCAGTAATATCATCTCACCCTATTTTTTTAAGTTTTTTCTCTGAAACATGACAAGAATTTCTCTGGGGATCACAATAGCAAAACCTACTAAAACATTTTTTTTAGGTTTTTGTAAGGCAAAAGTGGCTTGCTCAAGGCCACACAGCTAAGTAATTAAGTGTCTGAGGCCGGATTTGAACTCAGGTACTCCTGACTCTAGGGCCAATGCTCTATCCACTGCACCACCTAACCACCCCAACATTTTTTTTATTTTGATGCCATTCATAAAAAATTCATACATATATAGCACATACATATATAACACATTTCTGCAGAACATTCCCCTCACTATAATAAACAATGTGCAAGTCACAGAATCATTCATTTGATGGTTGTTTTCAATTATAAAGGACAATAATAACAAACACAGCAACAATTTTTAATGAGTCTTCCTTTGAAAGATCTCTTTTTAGTTCTTTTGTCTACTTTTCTCTCTATGTCTTCTTCATTGTTAAACACTCCCAATTCGCCTACTATTATTACCTCATTTCCAAATCTAAACATATGGCCATTCTTTTGAAATATAGTTCTATATTCTTAGCTACTTTTAAGACATCACCATGACTTCTGGTGCCAAGATAATGAAGTGAGGAAGGAATTCTCTGAAATACTCCCAATGCCCCCCCCCCAAATAAAAACCCTAGAAAATTGCCTTGGAATTAATCTATGAGCCAGAGCAAAGACTAAGAGCAGCAGCAGCAGCAGCAGCAGTAACAGCAGCAAATCTCACAGAAGGGAACCTGCAGCAAGGTTACAAAACTGGGACAATTAACCAGCAAAGTGGATCCATCAATACCTGAAGAAATCCGTGCACCACAGAAAAAAATGTGATTAGTTACTGGCCTCATCCAGAGGAGGCCAACGGGGAGTCTTGAAAAAGTAAGCAGCTACACCTGAAGTCTAGTGAAAGCCAATCATAGGATTCAGAGTCCCAGTACAAAAAGCTTGGGACAGTGCACAACTAGAGCACACTCTCACATAAAGGTATCAAAAAAGCAGGAGATGAACAAAAAGCAAACAAAAAAGCAAAAAAAAAAAATAAACTCTAACTATAGAAAGGTATTATTGGGATAGGGAGGATCAAGTCATAAATTGAGAAGATGATAGAAGTGTCCAAGTGACTGTATTTGAAGCTTCAAAGAAAAGCTGTAATTTACTTTTAGGTACAAAAAGAATTCATTGAAGAGATTAAAAAGGATTTTAAAAAGTAAATTAGAGAAGTAGGAAAATTTGGGAAAAAAATAGACTAAATGTGGATAGAAAGGAATATTTGTTTTTATCAGCTGTATATCACACCTATGCAAAAAATTAACCATCTAATGGGATATAAAAACCTCACAACCAACTGCAGAAAAGCAGAAATAGTAAACACATCCTTTTCAGATCATAATGCAATAAAAATTACATTCAGTAATGGACAATGGAATGAGAGATTAAAGTTAATTGGAAATTAAATAATCTAATCCTAAAAAAACAAGTGAATCAAAGAATTAAAATCACTTGAACATGTGATAATTTCATTTGAGAAAATGACAGCAAAGATGCAACATACCAAAATTTAAGGGATGCAGCCACAACAGAGACTAGAGAAAATTTTATATCTCTAATTTCTTACATCAAGAAAATAGAGAAAAAAACAGATCAGTGAAATGGGCATGCAACCAAAAATAAGCTAGAAAAAGAACAAATTAAATATCGCCAATTAAATACCAAAGTAGAAATTCTGAAAAATCAAAGGAGAGGTTTCTTTTAAAGTTTAATTTTAAATTAATTAAAAAAGTTTAATTTAATTTAATTTCCACAAGATCATTGTAAAAACATTTTTTGCAATCATTTTTAAAACATTGAGTTACAAATTTTTCTTACTACCATTCATTCTAGCTCCCCAAATTGAGAAGACAAACAATAAAATATAGGCAATACATGTGTCAAAAATGCAAAACATTTCCATAATAATGTTGGGAAAGAAAATTGAGATTAAAAAACCCTCAAAAAGTAAAGTTAATAAAGGAGTATGTCTCAATCTGAATTGAAAAACCATCAGTTCTTTTTCTGGGGATGAATAACATTTTTTATAAGTCCTTCAGAGTTGTCATGAATCATTGTATTGCTGAGAATAGCTAAGTCAAACATAGTTAATTATCTTATAATATTTCTTTTTTTTACACAGTCTATTTCACTTTGTATCAATTCATGTAAGTTTTCCAAGTTTTTCTGACAGCATCCTGCTCATCATTTCTTATAGCAGAATAGTCTATCATAATCACATATCACAGATTTTTTAGCCATTCCCCAACTGACAGATATCCCCTTAAATTCTATTTATTTGTCACTAGAAAACAGATCCTAAGAATAACTTAAATAAATAATGATTTCTTTTTCATTTTGTATCTCTTTGGGGATGCAGACCTAATAGTGGCATTTCTTAGTGAAATGATAGAGAAGAATTTATAACCCTTTGGACATAGTTCCAAACTGCTCTTACAGAATAGTTGAATCAGTTTAAAACTCCACCAAAACAATATGTTAACATCTAATTTTTTTCCCACTTTTCTTCCAACATTTGTCATTTTTATATCTTTTTAGCAAATCCAACAGGTATGAAAGAGTAACTCAGAATTGCTATAATCTGCATTTCTCAAATAAATACTGAGTTAGAACCTTTTTTCCATATAGCTATGAATAGTTTTGATGAATTCATCTGAAAACTTTTCATGTCTTTTGATTACTTATCAATTGTAGAATGACTGTTTAACAGATTTGACTCAATTATCTATAGATTTGAGAAATGTTCTTTATAAGAGAAACTTGCTTTAATTTTTTTCACAGTTACTATTGCTGACTGTATTTACCTCAATCCTATTACTCCTTCTCTTTATCCTATTCTCTCTCTCTCCTTTCATCTTGTCTCTCCCCAAAAGTGTTATGCTTTGACCCAGCCCCTCCCCCAATCTAAGCTTCTTTCTATCAGCCTGGCCCTTATCTTATTCTCTTCCCTTCTTTCTTTTCTGTTGGATAAAACTAGATCTCTGTATTATTCCATCTTTATCTCAATTCTGATGAAGGTAAAGATCACTCCCTTACCATCCATTACCCCTTCTTTCCTTTTACTATGAAAGCTTTTTCTTACATATTTTATGTGAAATAGTTTACCCCATTCTACCTGCCCCTTTATCTTTTTCCCAGTGCATTCCTCTCTCAACCCTTAAAGTGATTTTTTAAGATATAATCCCTTTGTATTCAACTCATATCTGTGCCCTCCTCTCTATATATTCTCCTAATTATAATGAGTACTGCAAGCAGGAAGAAAAGAAACAATTCAAATATTGTAGAGACACAGTCAGTATTACACATGATTTAAATTTTCTCCAATAAAGAATTAGAGGGCTTGAAATAGAGATGGGAAACCAAAAGGGCTTTTATTACCACCAAGAATCAACTTCCCAGCAAAGCTGACCATACTTTTCCAGGGGAAAAGATGCATATTCAGTGAAATAGAGGGTTTCAAACTTTCTTGATGAAAAAATGAACAGAAATTTTGATCTTCAAATATGAGTGAACTATATAAAGGTAAATAGGAAAGGAAAGTTAACAGGGACTTAATGATGTCAAACTATTTATATTCCTACATGGGAAGATTATACTGATAACTCATATTAATTCTCTCATTGTCAGGGTTAGAGGTAATATGCATATATATGTATATAGACATAGCCAGATTTGAATTGAATCAGAGAGAGAAATGTATTTGAATAAAGGTAAAGGGGAGACAGAATGGGGAAAATTATCTCACCTAAAGTAGGTAAGAAAATGCTTTTTTCAATGGAGTGGAAGAGGAGAGATATGAGGGACAATGAATGTGCCTGACTTTCATCAGAATTTGCTCAAAGAGGGATTAACACTGAGTTGGGTATAGAAATCTATCTTGCCATAGTAAGTGGAAGGGAAGGCAAAAAGTAAAGGGGTGAGGGGTGATAGGAGGGAGGGCATATTGGAGAAGGAGTTAATTAGAAGCAGAATACTTTTGATAAGGGACAGGATGAAAGCAAAAAAGAGAATAGAATAAATGGGGAAGAGGGAATAAAAGGAGAGGAAGTTCAGTTAGGAATTGTAACTGAAAAGAAAAATTGAATAAAGTTTCTCTTATCAAGGTGTTATTATTTAAAAACAAAGAACTGAGTCAAATTTATTAAAATTAGAACCATTCCCCAATTAATAAATGATCAGATGTGAATAGTTTACAGATGGAGTAATGAAAGCTATCCAGAGCCAAATGAAAAAGACTCTAACTCATTCTTGATTGGAGAAATACATATTAAAGCACTTCTAAGGTACTATCTTATTCCTATGAATTTAACTAATAGGAAAGAAAAAGAAAATATCAATTGTTGGAGGGGTTGTAGGGAAAAACTGGACATTAATGTTCTATTGATGGAGTTGTTAACTGATTAAATCATCCTGAATAGAAATTTAGAACTATACCCAAAGGGCTAAAAGCTATGTCTACCCATTGGGCTAACAGTGTCACTACTAGGTCTATATGGCAAAAGAGATGAAAAACAAAAAGGGAAAGAACCTATATGTAGCAGAATATTTATATCAGCTCTATGATGTGAAAAAGGAATTATAAATGGAGGGGATTTTCATCAGTTGGGGAATGGCTGAACAAATTGCGATATGCATTTATGATGGGATATTATTCAGCTATACGAAATAATGAAAAAATATGCCCAGAAATACCTGGAAAGACTTATATGAGCTGATGCAAAATGAAATGGACTGTGACCAAAGTAACATGATGTTTGTCCTTTATTATCAAAAAGGACCATGACAAATCAGGACTGAATTTGAGTGAGGGGGGGTGCTATGCTGTCATCAATCTCACTTTCTCCTTCAGAGCCATTTGAGTCCAGTGACTAGAAATTAATCAGGACAACTGATAATGACCCTGGGTGCAAGGCAATCAGGATTAAGTTACTTGCCCAAGGTCAAACAGATAGTAAGTGGCAAGTGTCTGAAATTGGATTTGAACTCCTATCCTCCTGACTCCAAGGTCAGTGCTCTACTACATCACCAAAAGGTTAGCATATTGGGTAAAGTAATTAGCCCTAAGTTAGATACTCTGAATAGAGATAGCTCTGCTTAGGTAGGTCAATGATGACTGCAAATTATTGCTGTCAGTGATTTTTTTCCCCTCCTGGGAAGATCTTTAAAATGGGGCAATGGTTTCAGATCTGTTCTAATACAAAAATATTGACATAAAATAACGAATTACCAATATTTGTCAAATGTGAATTCTTTTATGCTAGGGACTATGTATATTTTCTTGAGGTTTCTTTTTTTTTTTTTGGTAGGGTCTAAGATTTCTTTAATTACATGACTATTATGGAAAATGTTTTGTATGAACTCACATTTATAACCTATATCAAATGTCTTGATTTATCAATAAGAAGGAGGTATGGCAAAAGGAAGGCAAAGAATTTGGAATTCAAAGTTTTAAAAATGTATGCTAAAAAATTATTTTTACATGTAATTGGGGGAAATAAAATAATTAGTAAATAAATTTTTAAAAAAGAAAAGAAAATGAATTAATAAAATAGATAAACCACTGGCTAATTTGACTTTAAAAAAGAAAAAAGAAAGTTGGATTCAATCTTTAACTTATTGCGGACCAAGATATAATGTATGGAGCCCAGGTATTGCCTAGGTAGAGGTTTGTTTCCTCCTTTTTGTCCTGGCTTTGCCTAATGTAGTGGTTTATTCCCTACCTAATCCTGTCTTTTGCCATAGTGTTTTTCAGAGTTCAGCATTTGTCTGGGATTGGAATGTACTCTTATGGTTTGCTATCTAGCTTCTGGAACCTGTGGTTTTGTCTAATTACTGTTACTTGGTCTGTGCTGTGACTAACTCCAGGGACAGTGTTCTATTCTCTAGATCAACTCACAGTGCTGTTGCTAACGGGTGTAATGTTTTCTGGGTTCTTCTCCCTTTGTTCAGTATCAATTGCTGATGATTTTTGTGGGTTTATTTTATATCCTGCTATTTCACAGAAGTTGTTAATTGTTTCAAGTAGTTTTTAATTGATTTTCCAATATTCTCTAAGTATACCATCATATTATCTGCAAAGAGTGAAAGGTTTTCTTCCTTGTTGCCAATTCTAATTCTTTCAATTGCTTTTTTTAAATTTTATTGTTAAACCTAACATTTCTAATACTATATTAAAGAGTAGTTGTGATAATGGGCATTCTTGTCCACCCCTAGTTTATCCTCCTTACATATAATGTTTATTGATTGATAGAGATAGATACTGTTTGCTATTTTAAGCAATACATTTTTTCTCTATACTCTCCAGTGTTTTTAGTAGGAATGAATGGGATGTTTTATTATGTTGAAAACATTTCCAGCATCTATTGAGATAATCATGTGATATCTCTTGGTTTTGTTATTGAGATATTCAATTTTGTTGAGTGTTTTCCTAATATTGAACCACGCCTGCTAAGCTGGTATAAATCATACATTATCATGGTCTTTTATCCTAGTAGTAGCTTGTTCTAATCTCTTTGCTAAAATTTTACTTATGATTTTTGCATCATTGTTCATTAGAGAGATTGGTCTATAATTTTCTTTGTCTATTTTGGCTCTTCCTGGTTTAGGCATCAGCATCATATTGTGTCATGAAAGGAATTTGACAGAATTATTTCTTCTATTTTTTTAATAGTTTGCTTATGTAGAATCGGAATTAATTGTTCCTTAAATGTTTGATATAATTCAATTGTAAATCCATTTGGGCATGGAGATTTTTTCTTAAGGAACTTATTGATGGTTTCTTCATATTCTTTTTTTTTTCTGAAATGGGGTTATTTAAGCCTTTTGTTTCCACTTTTGTTAATCTGGTTAATTTATAAATATGTTTCACTTTTGCAACACAATGGGGTTAAGTGATTTGCCCAAGGTCATAAAGCTAAATAAGTACTAAGTGTCTGAGGTCAAATTTGAACTCAGGTCCTCCTGACTCCAGAGGTTCACATTTTTTTTAAAT